>NC_057796.1:492439548-492771948 GCF_018294505.1 Triticum aestivum
GAGGGGCTCCGGCGGCGGCTCGAGGTGAGGAAAGAGAGGGGGGGGGCGCGGTATTTAAGGAGGGGGAGTGTGCGGCGGCTTGGGCAAGGGGCACCCGAGGCGGCGGCGGCTCCCGTGCCCGGGACGGACTCCGGCGGCGAGCTCCCGTGCGGGAAGAGGAAGGCGCGAGGCGGGCCGTCGGCTGGGCCTTTGGCCCAGTCGGCGCGCGGGCGTTGTTTTTTTTTAAATAAGTTCCGCGGAAAATAATACGTAGAAAAATAAATAAAAATCAGAAAAATATGAAATAAATTTTCCCCGTCTAGTTAGAAAATCTAGAATAGGGTGAACATTTTTTTAGTCAAAATAAATATTTTGAAAACATGCAATATTTTTAATGCAATAAAAATTGCAAATAAAATCCAAATAAATTCCAAATAATGTTTTAACATTTTTCCTCCAGTATTTCAATTGTTTTGGAGAAGTCATATTTTCTCCTCTCGTTATTTAAAATGAAATATTTTTCCGGAGAGAAAAATAATTAAAACCACAATCCTCGTTTGAAAAAAATCAAATTTGAAAATTCGAGAAAATCCCCAACTCTCTCCGAGGGTCCTTGAGTTGCTTAGGATTATCGAGGATTTGTCAAAATGCAACAAAACATGATATGCAATGATGATCTATGTATAACATTCCAAATTGAAAATTTGGGATGTTACACCAACAAACATCCAAGATGGATAATATAATAGCATGAATACTTCATAAATTATAGATACGTTGGAGACGTATCAGACCCCATGGTGTGGAGGGCTGGATGAACAATAGACGGTGGAGGGGTGCCCGTGGAGGGGTGGTTGAACAGTAGCCGGTGGAGTAGCGCGCGGTGGAGGCTGGATGAACAGGAGCCCGTGGAGGCTGGAGGAGGTCGACGGTAGCCCGTGGAGGCTAGAGGAGGTCGACGGTGGAGATGAACAGTATCCCGTGGAGTCTCGTTTTGCGGTACGCCACACCCCTCCCGATGAACAGGACCCCCGTTTCGACCGTAGCGCTCCAACACAAGTCCGTTTCGTCCATTTTGCGGTACGCCACACCCCTCCCGATCATCAGGACCCCCGTTTCGACCGTAGGAGGTCCGTTTCATCCGTTTTGCGGTACGCCACACCCCTCCCGATCAACAGGACCCCCGTTTCGACCGTAGGAGGTCTGTTTCCTCCGTTTTGCGGTACGCCACACCCCTCCCGATCAACAGGACCCCGTTCCGAACGTAGGAGGTCCGTTTCCTCCGTTTTGCGGTACGCCAGGCCTCGTTTCCATCGCCTGTTTCGTCCAAGCGCTCCCGATGAACACGACCACGCATTCCGTTCCGACCCAGCTGGTTGGCTCCCACGCATTCCGTCGCCTCCCGATGAACACGACGCATTCCGTTCCCTCCCCATGAACACGACGCATACCGTTGCCTCCCCATGAACACGACGACGACGCTGTTTTTCCGTTCCGACCCAGCCATGTACACGAGCCCTGGCCATACGTATGCGCGAGTAGGCGTTCGAGACCCCGCCCGTATGTACACATACGTGGCCGTATTTTCTTTCTTGCACCCTGGCCACTGTACGTATGTGTACATGCTACGTGCACGCCTCTACTACGACACATACGCGCCTCTACTACGACACGTGCGCGCCTATACATCCACCAGTATATATGTACGTACACGTTCGCGACCAGAATGACAACGCTACGTATGCTTCGGCCAGGTGGGTCCCGACTGTCAGGCACTTCCTTGCCTGCGAAGATGTAGCTGGTGGGTCCCAGCAGTCAGGGGCGAATCATTTTTTTTTGCCCGGACGCACTTCCTTGCGTGCGAAGATGTAGCTGGTGGGTCCCAGCAGTCAGGGGCAAACATTTTTTTCGTGAAATACTGTGGCCCGTCCGGTGGGTCCCCGCTGTCAGGTGGAGGAATAATTATTTTGCACGTAATAAGGAGGCACTTCCTTGCTGCGGCCGTGGACCCAGCTGTCAGCCTCTCCACGTACAGTCCACGTCCGATGGAAGCCGTTCCTTGACCATGTTGACCACGGCGCGCCGAGAGCACCAGGTCGATGGACGACAGCGAGGCCTAGGAAGGGGACGACGCGGAGCCGGGGAAGACGCGACAGTGGATGCCCACGCGTAGAGGAGTACGAGGGTTCACTGGTTCGCTGCGGTGTGAGGCTGCCGTCACCGCAGAATAACAGGGGGTGTGGGTGAGTAGAGGGATGGCCTGGCCAGCGGTGGGAGTAGTAGGGGGCCGTGAGGCCTCCGCCGCATCGCAGCCAGCCACGGGAGGCAGGAGCACGAGGCACGACCGACGCTGGTTTGGGCGGTTGAAGAAGCAATACGGCCGTTGGATGGACATCGTACGGTCACTGGAGCTAGAATCGTGCATATTGACTAAGTTGACAAAGCCCTTCGTCCCCGTCAACTTAGTAGGCCCACAAGTCAGCCAGCCACTATACTGGGTCCCAGCTAACACGGGGAGTATTCATTTTTTTGTGCGTAATAAGGAGGCACTTCCTTGCGTGCGAAGATATAGTTGGTGGGTCCGAGCTGTCAGCGGCGGTAACGTTTTTTTCGCGAAATACAGAGGCCCTTTCGGTGGGTCCCTGATGTCAGGTGGAGGAATCATTATTTTGCGCGTAATAAGGAGGCATTTCCTTGCGTGCGGCCGTGGACCGAGCTGTCGGCCTCTCCACGTACAGTCCACTTCAGATGCATGTCCGTTGTTGACCACGTTGACCAGGCCGCGCCGAGAGCACCAGGGCGGTGGACGACGGCGAGGCCTAGGAAGGGAACGACACGGAGGCAGGGAAGACTCGGCAGTTGTTTCCCACGCGGAGGGGAGTACGACTGTACGAGGGTTTACTGGTTCGTCTGCCGTCGCCGGAGAATAACAGCAGGTGTGGGTGAGTAGAGGGATGGCTAGGCCAGCGATGGGAGTACTATGGGGCGGTGAGGCCTGCGCGGCAGCACAACCGGCCGCAGGAAGGAGGGAGCAGGCAGTCCCGCCGGCGCTTGTTTGAGCGGCTGGAGCAGGAAGAGCAGAGATTGAAGTAGCACGACGGCCGTTCGATGGACATCCAACAGTCACTGCTTGTGCGTCAACCTTTTTTTAGGAAAGCCTCAAATCTGTGGAAAACAGCATACAACCCATCTGCCATTATTTCTAATAATTTACAGCCCATTTGCTAATTCTTAAGGTTTTTTTGGAGCCCATATTCTTTTTGTTAGCATTACAACCCATATTGTGGCCACGGTTAAAAAATTATACGAAATTTTGCATATTTCGGTGCGGTCCGAACTGGTTTTTAATCCCGAAATTTCGACTCACATTCAAACTGATTTTAAAAATAAATGTATATAAATATAAAATCCAACAAATTCTCCACGCATAAAAATTAATGTAATTTAAAATCTCGAAATGAAAAAAAGATATTTGAAACTAATTGCCGGTTTGATGTGTTTTAAAAATGTACAACCCATTTCTCATTACTGATAGGCCATTTTCTCGGCCAGCCGAATGAAGCTCTCCTCGTCTTGAAAGATTTGCAGCCCAACAGGCCTGACAAAGCGACTTACTTGGCAAATCACAAAAAACTGGGTTGTGGCCGTGGACCCAGCTGTCAGCCTCTCCACGTACAGTACTCTTCCGATGGAAGTCAGTCGTTGACCACATTGACCACGCCGCGCCGAGAGCACCAAGGCGGTGGACGACAGTGAGGCCTAGGAAGGGGACGACGCGGAGCCGGGGAAGACGCGGCAGTGGATGCCCACGCGGAGAGGAGTACGAGGGTTCACTGGTTCGGCTGCGGCGTGAGGCTGCCGTCGCCGCAGAATAACAGGGGGTGTGGGTGAGTAGAGGGATACCCTGGGCCAGCGGTGGGAGTAGTAGGGGGCAGTGAGGCCTCCGCGGCATTACAGCCGGCCACGAGAGGCAGGAGCACGCGGCACGACCGGCGCTGCTTTAGGCGGCTGGAGCAAGAAGACCAGAGGTTGAAGAAGCACTATGGCCGTTGGATGGACATTGTACGGTCACTGGAGCTAGAATCGTTCATACTAAGTTGACAAAGCCCTCCGTCCTCGTCAACTTAGTAGGCCCACAAGTCAACCACCCACTATGGCGGGTCCCAGCTAGCAGGGGGTATCCATTTTTTGGTGCGTAATAAGGAGGCACTTCCTTGCGTGCGAAGATATAGCTGGTGGGTCCGACCTGTCAGCGGGGGGAATGTTTTTTCGCGAAATACAGAAGCCCTTCCCACGTACAGTGCACGTACAGTGCGTAATAAGGAGGAACTTTCCTTGCGTGCGACCATGGACCTCGTGGGTCCCAGCCGTCAGGCTCTCCACGTACAGTCCTCTTCCGATGACTCTCGTATATTGACCACGCCGCGCCGAGCGCACCGAGGCGGTGGACGACAGCGAGGCCCCAGACTGGAACGATCCGGAGATGGGGAAGACGCGGCAGTGGAGTCGCAGACGGAGAGGAGTGGGAAACTTGGCTGGTTCGGGTGCGGGGTGGGCCTACACTCGGCAGAGAATAACAAGAGGTGCGGAGTGGAGGGATGGCCTGGCCATCGGCGGGGTAGCGTTTCGCTGAGGAGCGCAAAACAACGCCGCTGGACGCCAAAGGCTGGAGCAGGCGGTTCCGGCAGCGCTGGGGGAAGAAGAATGCCAGCCGTTGGATGTAAATCCAACGCCTTCTGAGGCTTCAACCTACTGGCCCACATGTCAGCCAGTCCATTTGTTTTTTTAGTTCATTTGGTGGGCTGGGTGAAACAATGATGTAGCATATATGCAGCCCGTTTAAATCCCATTTGCATTTTTCTCGAAATCCGCGGACTTGCTGGGCTGGGTGAAAATATCATGTTGGGCTAGACGGAGAAATGTTATAAAAACATAAACACATGATTGCACGTCAATAAAATCTTTGCAAGCTTATGTACGCAATCGCTAGGAGTTAATTTGCCAAGTTATATATAAACAATTATTATTATTATTTTGTAAGAAATTTCAACTTACGAAATAAAATATCATTTTAATTTGATGAGTTAATAGTACGTGGGGTATTATTATTTTTTAGGCTAGGCGTGGGACAGTTGAGTTGGTTCTAGGGGAAAGTACTGGGAGAAAACTCAGTTTACATCGAAAAAGAAAGTGGGAGAAAATTCAGAGACCTGCTGGGTCCACCTGAGGATGGGAATATGTTGGGAGGAAGGAGATTCAAAGCACGGCAGCCGAGTGAACTAGTTTTTTTACGGACAAGTGAACTAGTTTACATACATAAGCAAATAGCCACTAAAAAAAGCAATCAGGTTAATGGGTTCTTAAAAGAAATATTTCGGACAAAACAGATAATTACGACACATAGGCTAATGCATGAAACACTCAGATGATAAAGCTGCTTATAAACAGATAAAGTACAACATCTAGACCTTCCTGGCACGCTTGATCATGACGCTGCGGCTGTTCGTGTACTCGTCGGTTACGGGAAGTAGACACGCCCTCATGTCCAAGATCTGCCTGTACATGTCGTAGCATGCGTATGCGTCCTTGGCCGCGTAGGTTAGGTAGGCTAGATTCAGAGGTACCTCCCACATGTTCAGGTCGTCTTCTTTCATGTTGGCGTATCAGGGGTCGATGATGGTCTCAGCGAGGTCAACCATGGAGTCCTTCTCCTGCCCGTTGCTGATGATCTTGTATTGCTTCTGGATGTCGACAAGCTTGTTGCACCAGATGGCCGAATCGTCGCGTTCTTCCTTCTCTCCACCGTAGCGAAGGTGTAGTCGGCGCTGCCGATGAAACGGGCGAATGCTCCAGGACCTGGTGCAGCCATAGGACTGAGGCGAGGCAGAGCTTCACCGAGTCCGTATCGTTGGTGTACATCACATTCAACTTGGTGCAGCCATAGGACTGAACGGCGAACTCAAAGGGGAACTCCTTGCTGAAGTCCATATCCAGCAGGCTCACCCCTCGGATCGCCATTGGAGTCTCTTCGAGTGAACGAGTGTGTAGGCGGCGGCAGCAGTTTGTTTTTCAGCTCTTGGGGAACTGGATTCAACAGTAAGCTGAGTGTGTACAGGCGACAACAGTTACTACCCCTCCCTCGTCCGCTGCATGCCCGGCAGAAGATGCACCCTCGGCCACACGTCGGTTCACGAGCGGGTCTGTATTGGTACTGTAATAACAGGAGTTAGTGGTCACTTTACTTAAATTTAATTAGCTTTAATAGAAATTTATACTTAAAACAAGCAATGCATTCGCTCATTCTATGAGTGCCAGAGGATCAACATGCACAACAATTAGAATTATTATTCTCAGGACGCACACGATCAACACATTTGTCGCTCTTTCACAAAGATAATACTACCAAGTTTGAACTGTTTGTTATGGTCGTTGTCCTCTGCATCATCATGCCGTGTTTCCCAGCTTGCAAGATTCAGAACCAACAAATAAGATTCAAATAATAAGTACAACAAAGATGCCTACACATCTCATTGATTCCCAGCTTGCAAGATTCAGAACCAACAAATAAGATCCAAATAATAAGTACAACAAAGATGCCTACACATCTCATTGATTCCCAGCTTGCAAGATTCAGAACAAACAAATAAGATTCAAATAATAAGTACAACAAAGATGCCTACACATCTCACTGATTCCCAGCTTGCCAGATTCAGAACCAATCCATTAGAGCCTTTTGATAAAGTGAATATCGGGATTAAATCCATCTTGGCTAGCCATGTCATACAATCGAAGAACTTGGCGAATGCTCTTGACCGTCACAACATCTGTAGTTGAGTATTCTTGTTTGCACAGCACAAACAAGGAGACAGGAGAGCATGATTTCGCTTTAATAGCGGCCTCCTTGAACTCAACCTCCAGCTCTACTTGGATGAGGTCTGCCTGGAGTTCCATGATTCAATTCATGCGCCTTTTTCTGCAGTTCACCTGAAATGAAGCAAAGATTGCATCATTTAGCTAGCAAGAAGTACTTGCTCTTGTGAGCTGGCAGGTTCTTCTTTAGTAGTTGCACTAAAATTGAGGAACATTAAGGTTGGCTGTCCAGCTCATGTAAGGTGCAACTATAATTTTCTTATCCTTTTGTGCAGTTCCACTAAAATAAAGTGCCATTGTGGTGACAGTGACGGCTCCATCTTGCAAAGGCTAATAAAATGTTGCACGAGATTACCAGCAGAACTTGACGGAGATTTTGGAAACTCCAATCACCATTTTGTGCAGTTCCACCAAAATTGAGAGATGTTGCCCACGTGACATTTTAGTTGAACTGCACAAGACACTCATTCCAAAAAAAAGTGTTTTGTGCAGTTCACCAAAAGGTCACAATAGCAACAAGGTGAAATGGATATCCCTATCTGCACAAAAAGATAGAAAGTAAACAGTTGCTGGTCAATAAGAATATACGAAACATATACAAAATGAAAAGAAGCATCTTAATTATGTTCATGGCAATCACGCAAGGACAATAGAAATTTTAAAACGTCAGCAATGCTTCATGTTACCAGAAGCATTACGATCAACAATGAGATTCCTCAAATATGGGATTACTTTAATGGTGGCATTGCTTGTTTACCAGACACAGTAAATCAACATCAGCTAAAGAGTTGGTTTAAGGGCATGGGACCGTGGGGACACCAGGACACTCAGCAGCGTAAAGGAGCAACTTACTTATCATACTGGGGAAAACAGCAGGAGTGCCATTTGTAACACAGTTTAATTGCATCTTATCACTGGAGGCATTAGATTAACAATAACACTGGTTAGACATGTCCCTAAGGTAACAGTGTGATCGCTTCATTTTACATGCGCCCTTACATTAACAACAGCAAAAGGTTGGTATAAGGACATGCGACAGTGGACGCATCAGCACAATGTACCTACAAGGAGGCATAAAGTGGTGATGCCGAGTTTGTTCATGCTATGTGAGGGCAGCAAACCTAATCCTGGAGACCTTGTACTATGTGAGGGCAGCAAATCTAATCCTGGAGACCTTTTACTATGTGAGGGCAGCAAATCTAATCCTGGAGACCTTTTACTATGTGAGGGCAGCAAATCTAATCCTGGAGACCTTTTACTATGTGAGGGCAGCAAATCTAATCCTGAGACCTTTTACTATGTGAGGGCAGCAAATCTAATCCTGAGACCTTTTACTATGTGAGGGCAGCAAATCTAATCCTGGAGACCTTTTACTATGTGATGGCAGCAAATCTAATCCTGGACATACTCTGTTGACTTGTCCACCAGCCGCCACTTTCTATCCTTTTTTCAACCAATAATAGATCTGTTCCTTATCCAGTTTGTACTGCGTTTTCCCATTATTTCCCTTTTCAACCAAGAGACCGGTTGGGTATCCGGTCTCTACTACTTTCACCATATTATTTCCTCTTTGAATCAAGTCCTAGATTCATGCTACAACTTCCCCCCTTTCTTCGTTGTTTGAACAAAGCCCTAGATTCGAATGCATGAAGTAGATTTACCTCTAATAATACAAAAAATTTAGGTGGCTTTGGAAGAGCTGATGGGAGTAGAAAAAGATGCACATGCAGACACGTGGGGAGCTGGGGCAGTAGAGCAAGGCCGCTTTCGAAGAACTTATACCTGAGGGTCGCCGGGATGTCGGCGGCGGCAGGTCGGATCTGCGGACAATACGGCAGGGAGGAAGAAGGGTCGGAGGACCTCCCGAGCCGGCGCTGTGTCGGAGAGAACGGCACGGGCAGAGGATCGGGCCCCTCCGGCAGCTGTGGGTTTCCTCCCTCGGCGGCGATGACCGCGTGAACGATGCACCATTTAGTCCTCTACACACACCGGCCGAAGGGATCCGGCCGGATCTGTGACCAGCGGTGAGCAGAGAGAAAATGTCGCTACCGCTGTCTTGTTTATATCTGGAGAGGATGAGAGAATGAAGAGAGCAACCCTAGTAAAGCAAGCGCTCAGGCCCTGCGTCCATATATAGTGGAGTGATTATCTTTTTTCTCTCCACAACAAGCGTTTCAATTTGTGTACGTGGCATTAAAGAAAAGAAACTCTCTATTTAAGGTGACTACTGTACGACTCCTACTTACTACTAGTAGTACTACAGTATTGTTCACTTGTGCTCCCCGCCCCTCCATTCATTGAACAACCCACGGGTGAATAAACATACAGTAAGTACTGTATTTATATAGAACGAACAAGCTCGAACTATTTTCGCGTAGTTAAAAGTTGAGGGCGGGGCTTTTCCCGGGCAGTACGCGCGGCAGTTTTCGGGTAGGCGGTTTGACAGAGAGGCGAGGAGGGTGAGCGAGTGGGGCTGTGCTGTGGATTTGACGGCGCCATACGTGCTGGAAAAGACTTGTGATATGACCACTCACTATAGTCATGAATTACTGGCGCTCCCAACCGGGGTGATGCCCCCTTCCGTTCCGCGCTCTAATCTGGTGCATGACACGTCGACCCGATGCTGGCTCTCCACATGTCGGAGTAGTAAGAAGAGGAGCAGTAATATGATGATGCGTAATATATCTGTACTATGGACCACAAACTGAGTAAATCACCATAAAAGCATCATTAACTACTCACGAGTAGGAACGGAGGGAAGTGCGAACCACAGCAGCCCAGTGAACCAGCAGTGCGAACCATGGTAGCCTAGTGAACCAGCAGTAGAAAACAATGTGGTGATATGGCCATAAAAAACAATGTGCTACGGTCCACACTGTAGCATGTACAGTAACACTCCTCTTTGTTTGGATCCCTGAGTTAGAGCTAGTTTGGGTTGAAATAGCCTCAAATTATCGAAACAAGAGGGGTTAGTTTGAGCTAGTTTGCTCTAACCCAGCTAAAAAAACTAGCCCGGTGGAGAGGTTCTAATTGGGTTAGTTATCCTCGGGCCCACTAAAAGAGAACTAAAAAAATCTCCCCTACCCGCACCAGATCGCTCCCCCCTCTCGCATGACCCCTCTCTGTTCCCCATAGGGCCGCTACCGGCCGCCCTCTCCTTCCGGCCTCCGCCGCCCTACTCCGGCCGCCCTCTCCCTCCGGCCTTCAAAGGTCGCCCCGCTCCCCCTTCACCAGTCGTTTTTCTCCCTCTGTCGTGCGCGGCGGCGGCGCATCTACCAGGGAGGTCGCGAGAGGGGTGAGTTTGTTCGTTCCTTCTCTGTCTCACGGCCATATCATTGATCTTGCTTGCTCTAGCGCTAATTCTGATTTGGAAAAGTAGATCCTGATCAAACTTGGTATAGATTTGTGGTGCACGCATGGAATTGTTTGATGCTGCTTGAGGAGGTAATAAATCTTTCTAGAGGCCCAAAGATTCAGGTCACCTTTCTAGGTATTTCAATTTCAGGCTTGCATTGTTTCTAGAGGCCCAAAGATTCAGTTCACCTTTCTAGGTATTTCAATTTCAGGCCTGCATTATTTCTAGAGGCCCAAAGATTCAGTTCACCTTTCTAGGTATTTCAGTTTCAGGCTTGCATTATTTCTAGAGGCCCAAAGATTCAGTTCACCTTTCTAGGTATTTCACTTTCAAGCTTGCATTATTTCTAGAGGCCCAAAGATTCAGTTCACCTTTCTAGCTATTTCAGTTTCAGGCTTGCATTATTTCTAGAGGCCCAAAGATTCAGTTCACCTTTCTAGGTATTTTAGTTACAGTCTTGCATTATTTCTAGAGGCCCAAAGATTAAGTTCCCAGTCGGCGGCAAGCGGCCCTGCTACCCATGCCGGTGTCGACCTCAACTCGCAAGGGCCGGCGTCGGAGGGGTTCCCGGGGCTTGGGCTCTACAGAGCCTTCCTCCAGAGCGACGATGGCGAGCTCCTCCCTCGGTGCGTGAGGGGCTCCGGGCTCCCTCCCTATCGTGAATGACTTCCGTGATGAGTTAGCTCATTCTTTGTTTCATGAAGTGTTTTTTTATTTTGTGAAGCTTGATTGACAACTTGTATGTTTAAGTGGGATATCTCATTTGTATGGACAAAGTAAAAATTATCATGTTTTGCATGCTTGATTTGTATAGATGGTTCGTTTATGTCAATTGTGAGCGGGAGGAGGCCACAGAAGAGCCGACCACACCAAGAGGGTGCTTGGATCCAAGGGACTTATTTTAGTCTGACTAAAAATAGTCTCTTTAAGAGGCTAAAGTTCCAAGCACCCCTGACTAACGAGGGGCTAAAACTAGTCTTGAGACTAAAAAAATTTAGTCAGGGGTACCCCTACTAAAATGTGGATTAGTCCTCTCTCTCCTCATTTAACTCCTCTCCTTTAACACAGGCGAGTTCTGGATTGGAGGGTTTGGAGGATAATAAATGCTCATTAACTTGATTTTAGTCTCTTTAGTATTTGGATCCAAGCATGGGTGAGGCTAGCAAGTTTTAGTCCCACTACTTTTAGTCATGGAACTAAAACATATCCAAGCACCCTCCAAATCCGGCAGGAAATAGGGTCCAAAGTAGTCAAATGATTGAGATAGAGCATTTATTGTCAATCTAACCCTGCCATCCATACACCTCTTCGGTTTAGAGTTAGTTCAGGGTTAGAATCTAACTCTAACCTCTAACTGAGTTAGAGTTCTCCTCGTCTCGGTTCATCGCCATCATACTTTCCCCATTCCTGTGTTTTCAGTATCCTGCGAATCAAAGAGGCCCTTTTTTTGCGGGAAAAATCAAAGAGGCCCTTAGACTGGTTTCAGTCCAGTCATTTTTTATAAACGTGTTATGTCCAAAATTTAATGAATGTGCTCCGGTTTCCACGAAAATAATCCGGTTTCATGTAGTAATTAATTCATTTATTTATTCTTCTGCGGGGGGTTTGCATGTAATTCGTGAGGTCTGAAATGTAAAGTACCCCGGTATATGCTCCGAGTCGTGCATGCATGATGACCCACAAGTATAGGGGATCTATCGTAGTCCTTTCGATAAGTAAGAGTGTCGAACCCAACGAGGAGCAGAAGGAAATGACAAGCGGTTTTCAGCAAGGTATTCTCTACAAGTACTGAAATAAGTGGTAACAGATAGTTTTATGATAGGATAATTTGTAACGAGCAACAAGTAACAAAAGTAAATAAAGTGCAGCAAGGTGGCCCAATCCTTTTGTAGCAAAGGACAAGCCTGGACAAACTCTTATAATAGGAAAAGTTCTCCCAAGGACACATGGGGATATCGTCAAGCTAGTTTTCATCACATTCATATGATTCGCGTTCGGTACTTTGATAATTTGATATGTGGGTGGACTGGTGCTTGGGTGCTGTTCTTACTTGAACAAGCATCCCACTTATGATTAACCTCTATTGCAAGCATCCGCAACTACAACAAAAGTATTAAGGTAAACCTAACCATAGCATGAAACATGTGGATCCAAATCAACCCCTTACGAAGCAACGCATAAACTAGGGTTTAAGCTTCTGTCACTCTAGCAACCCATCATCTACTTATTACTTCCCAATACCTTCCTCTAGGCCCAAATAATGGTGAAGTGTTATGTAGTCGACGTTCACATAACACCACTAGAGGCTAGACAACATACATCTCATCAAAATATCGAACGAATACCAAATTCACATGACTACTAATAGCAAGACTTCTCCCTTGTCCTCAGGAACAAACGTAACTACTCACAAAGCATATTCATGTTCATAATCATAGGGGTAATAATATGCATATAGGATCTGAACATATAATCTTCCACCAAATAAACCAACTAGCATCAACTACAAGGAGTAATTAACACTACTAGCAACCTACTAGTACCAATCCCGGACTTGGAGACAAGAATTGGATACAAGAGATGAACTAGGGTTTTGAGATGAGATGGTGCTGATGAAGATGTTGATGGAGATTGCCCCCTCCCGATGAGAGGAGTTTCATGACTTTTGGAGTTGTGCAGAATAGGTCTCTAATATTTGCTCCTTTTCCAGCCCAGAATTCCAGCTGCCGGCATTCTCCCTCCTTATGTAAACCTTGTAAAATAAGAGAGAATAGCCATCAGTATTACGACATAACGTGTAATAACAACCCATAATGCAATAAATATAGATATAAAAGCATGATGCAAAATGGACGTATCAACACCCCCAAGCTTAGACCTCGCTTGTCCTCAAGCGAAAGCCGATAACAATAAATATGTCCCCATGTTTAGAGGTAGAGGCGTCGATAAAAATAAAGATACGGACAGGAAGGCATCATGATTATTCTCATAACAGCAACATATATAGGTATTGTCATATGATTACTTATGTTCAAGTGATGATCTATTCACAATGCAAAAGTATGAATCAGAAACTTTACTGTGAACCAACAAACTATAATCTCAGTCATTGAAGCAATTGCAATTTATCATAACATCGGAAAGATTCTATGTCAGAGCTAAAAAGCAAGTCCACATACTCAACTATCATCTAGTCCTTCATAATTGCTAACACTCACGCAATACTTGTGGTTACGGAGTTTTAATCGGACACAGAGAAAGATAGGAGCTTATAGTTTTGCCCCACAACCTTTTACCTCAAGGGTAATGTCAACAATAATAACTCATGCTCCCCTACATCCAATTAGATATATATATATATATATATATATATATATATATATATATATATATATATATATATATATATATATATATATCAGGTTCTTTCCAACATGCTGGGCTTGCCAAAGGATAAAATGAAAAAGGGAAAGGTGAAGATCACCATGACTCTTGCATAAGGTAGAAGATAATAATAAAGACAGGCCCTTCGCAGAGGGAAGCAGAGGTTGTCATGCGCTTTTATGGTTGGATGCACAAAATCTCAATGCGAAAGAACGTCACTTTATATTGCCCCTTGTGATATGAACCTTTATTATGCAGTCCGTCACTTTTATTATTTCCACATCACAAGATCATATAAAGCTTATTTCTCCCACACCAATCAATCATACATATTTAGAGCAATTTTTATTGCTTTGCACCGATGACAACTTACCTGAAGGATCTTACTCAATCCATAGGTAGGTATGGTGGACTCTCATGGCAAAACTGGTTTAAGGGTATTTGGAAGCACAAGTAGTATCTCTACTTAGTGCTAAGAATTTGGCTAGCATGAGGGGAAAGGCAAGCTCAACAAGTTAGAGGATCCATGACAACATACTTTATCTCAGATGTAAGAAAACATAACTCATTAAGTTGTCTTCCTTGTCCAACATCAACTCTTTAGCATGTCATATTTTAATGAGTGCTCCCAATCATAAAAGATGTCAATGATAATATATCTATATGTGAAACCTCTTTTTCCTTATTACTTCCTATTAATTGCAACGATGACCAAAGCTATGTCTGCCAACTCCCAACAACTTTTAATTATCATACTCTTCCTATGTGAAGTCATTACTCTTAATAAGATCAATATGAACTTTTTGTTTCTTTTTATTCTTTTTCTTCTTCTTTTTATTTTGTCACTCAAGATCATAGCAAGAAAATCAAGCCCTTGACTCAACACTAATCTTTATTATATAACTCACGGACTCGATTACAAAGAGAGATCATAAAGCAAAACTCAGAACTAGATCATGCCATAGCTTTATTCTACTAGATCAAGATACTACTAATAGGATCGAACTAAGAAAAAACGGCAAAGATAGGAGATGTGATTGTGATACGATACCGGGGCACCTCCCCCAAGCTTGGCAGTTGCCAAGGGGAGTGCCCATACCCATGTCGTTATGTCTCCTTTGTTGGTGAAGGTGGAGGTGTTGTTGACGATGCGGGCTTGTCGTCCATCTTCCAAGGCATGGGCTCACCATCATAGAAGGATGATCGAGTCTCCGGAATCCTCAAATCTGCAGCCAAACTCATCCTTTTGAATCTATATTCATACTCACAGTTTTGGTTTTGCAGGTCATAGATTTGGGCTTGAAGGTGCTCGATCTTCTCGTGAAGCTTGAAGATAGTCTCCCCGATGTTGTCAGCATCCAGCTTGTGCTTGTTGGTCAACTCCGCAATCATCATGTGGTTGGAGTTAAGCCCACGTTCCACCATCCCCTGACACTTGAAAACTTGTTGCTGCATTGCTTCGAGCCTCGTCTCCACGCTTCCAGTCCCCTTGGGTCCCTCAACATCGCGGATGTGCAGCAACCCATCACGCATATCGATGGTTTGAGGGTGTCGCAGCACCTCCGTGAGGTAGGGGTTGATGACCCTTTCGAAGAACTTGTCCTTGGAGGTACTTGGGGACGCCATTGATAGTCTGGATCTGTCAGAAAAACAACTCGAAACAAGAACAGAAGATAATTGCGTGATACGGGAGTCAAAACCTTCGGGAGTATATATAATGAATTTTTACAGACCAAAATACGTAACGTGCAAGAAAACGGAGTCCGGAAGGCACACGAGGTGCTCACGAGGTAGGGGGCGCACCCAGGGGGTAGAGCGCGCCCACCACCCTCGTGGGGCCCTCGTGTCCTTCCCGGACTGCTATTTATTTTTCTATTTTTCTAAATATTCCAAAATGGAAAAATATTGCCTTAAAATTTGTTTTGGAGTCGGTTTACTTAACGTACCACGTACCTATTCCTTTTCGGGGTCTGGAACTTTCTGGAAAGTGTCTCTTATGTATTCCTCCGGGGTTACAGTTTCAATAACATTGGTTTCAAAATTTATAGGATTACCTGAGATATAATGTTTAATTCTTTGGCCGTTTACCACCTTCGGATTTGTGCCTTCGAAGTTGTTGATTTTTATGGCACCGGAACGATAGACCTCCTCGATAACATAGGGGCCTTCCCAATTAGAGAGAAGTTTTCCTGCAAAAAATCTTAAACGAGAGTTGTATAGCAATACATAATCACCTACGTTAAACTCACGCTTTTGTATCCTTTTGTCATGCCATCTTTTAACTTTTTCTTTAAACAACTTGGCATTTTCATAAGCTTGGGTTCTCCATTCATCAAGCGAGCTAATATCAAATAACCTCTTCTCACCGGCAAGTTTGAAGTCATAGTTGAGCTCTTTAATAGCCCAATATGCCTTATGTTCTAATTCGAGAGGTAAATGACATGTTTTCCATAAACCATTTTATATGGGGACATACCCATAGGATTCTTATATGCAGTTCTATAGGCACATAATGCATCATCAAGTTTCTTGGACCAATTTTTTCTAGACCTATTGACAGTCTTTTGCAAAATTAATTTGAGCTCTCTATTGCTTAATTCTACTTGACCACTAGACTGCGGGTGATAAGGGGATGCAATTCTATGATTAACATCATACTTAGAAAGCATTTGACGGAAAGCACCATGAATAAAGTGTGAACCACCATCAGTCATTAGATATCTAGGGATTCCAAACCTCGGAAAAATAACTTCTTTAAGCATTTTAATAGAAGTGTTATAATCAGCACTACTAGTTGGGATAGCTTCTACCCACTTAGTAACATAATCAACAACAACTAGAATATGTGTGTATCCATTAGAGGCAGGAAAGGGTCCCATATAATCAAAGCCCCAAACATCAAACGGTTCAATAACAAGTGAATAATTCATAGGCATTTCTTGACGTCTACTAATATTACCAATTCTTTGACATTCATCACAAGATAAGACAAACTTACGAGCATTGCATCATGAGGATTAAGGTCTTCGGCTGGCTCTTATTTCATGATAGGCTCAACACATGTAAAATGCTGAAACGACGCCACTATGACATCAGTGATGATCACAGTTGCCTTCTTTGTGGGGGCCCAGATGAAGAGACGGTGGACCATATGATTTTTACGTGCCCTTTCAGTCAAGCCTGTTGGAGTCAACTTGGGATCGTCTGGCCGAGATTCGACTGCCGTCTACACGTTTTGCAAACCACCAAGGACTCCTGGAGCGGTCCTCTATTCCTTGACATTTTCCTTGTGGCAGCTTGGAGCTTATGGAAGGAAAGAAACAACAAGCATTTTAGAAGGGTGGACCCTTCCATCAACTCCTGGCTTCGGAGGTTCAAGGAAGATTTTGGACTACTACAGCACAGAACCAAGAGGGCTCACTCTGTCCTCATAACTTCCTACTTAGCTGATCTTTGACACATAAGTAGTTTTCCTGATATACATACTTAGCTTGTGTCTTTACTTTCACCTCTCACCATACCCACAACCCTTTGGGTGGGTGTGGTCGAGCTGCTTGTAAATATGATGTAACTGTGTAAAACAACTCCATTATATATGAAACCACAGTAGGAGCCTCTCCTACTGTCCTTCCCATAAAATAAAACTCCCCCAAGCTTAGACCTCGCTTGTCCTCAAGCGGAAGCCGATAACGATAAATATGTCCACATGTTTAGAGATAGAGGTGTCGATAAAATAAAATACGGACATGAGGGCATCATGATCATTCTTATAACAGCAATATATATATATATATATATATATATATATATATATATATTGTCATATGATTTCTTATGCTCAAGTAATAATCTATTCACAATGTAAAGTATGAATCAGAAACTTCATTGAAAACTAGCAAACTATAATCTCAGTCATTGAAGCAATTGCAATTTATCATAACATCGGAAAGAGTCAATATAAGAGCTTTTCAGCAAGTCCACATACTCAACTATCATTTAGTCTTCCACAATTGCTAACACTCAAGCAATACTTATGGGTATGGAGTTTTAATCGGACACAGAGAAAGATAGGGGCTTATAGTGTTGCCTCCCAACCTTTTACCTCAAGGGTAATGTCAACAATAATAGTTCATGATAACTTAAATCCAATTGGATATATATATATATATATATATATATATATATATATATATATATATATATATATATATATATATATCTGGATCTTTCCAACACCATGCGCTTGCCAAAGGATAAAATGTAAAAAGGAAAGGTGAAGATCACCATGACTCTTGCATAAGATAAAAGACAAGAATAACAGATAGGCCCTTCGCAGAGGGAAGCAGAGGTTGTCATGTGCTTTTATGGTTGGATGCACAAAATCTTAATGTGAAAGAACGTCACTTTATATTGCCACTTGTGATATGGACCTTTATTGTGCAGTCCGTCGCTTTTATTTCTTCCACATCACAAGATCATATAAAGCTTATTTTCTCCACACTAATAAATCATACATATTTAGAGAGCAACTTTTATTGCATGCAATAATGACAACTTACTTGAAGGATCTTACTCAATCCATAGGTAGATATAGTGGACTCTCATGGCAAAACTGGGTTTAAGGATATTTGGAAGCACAAGTAGTATCTCTACTTGGTGCAAAGAGTTTGGCTAGCATGAGAGAGAAAGGCAAGCTCAACATGTTGGACGATCCATGACAATATACTTTATTTCGGATATAAGAAAACATAACCCATTACGTTGTCTTCCTTGTCCAACATCAACTCTTTAGCATGTCATATTTTAATGAGTGCTCGCAATCATAAAAGATGTCCAAGATAGTATATTTATATGTGAGAACCTCTCTTTCTTTATTACTTCCTATTAATTGCAACGATGACCAAAACTATGTTTGTCAACTCTCAACAACTTTTATTCATCATACTCTTTATATATGAAGTCATTACTCTCCATAAGATCAATATGATCTCTTTATTTCTTTTTATCCCTTTTTTATTACCTCAAGATCATAGCAAGATAATCAAGCCCTTGACTCAACACTAATCTTTATTATATATAGCTCACGGACTCGATTACATAGAAGGATCATAAAACAAAACTCAAAACTAGATCATACCAAAACTTTATTCTACTAGATCAAGATATTACCAAAAGGATCGAACTAAGAAAAATGGTAAAGATAGGAGTGTGATGGTGATACGATACAGGGGCACCTCCCCCAAGCTTGGCAGCTGCCAAGGGGGAGTGCCCATACCCATGTGATTATGTCTCTTTCTTCGGAGGTGGTGATGTGATATTCTTGGCGATGATGCCCCTCAGGATACGATTCTCCTCCTCGAGCTTATTGACTTGCTGCTTGAGGTCCATTATTTCCTTACGGAGCTTACCCGTGATGGCTAAAGCTCCTTTCACCCATGGATGTTGCATAGCTGCATGAGAACAAGTGACACTCTTTTTCATATTTTCATAAGAAAGGAATCTAACATTGGAAGGGATAACCGAGTTTGGAATAGCTGAGCTCTGTAGTTCCCCCATCGTGAATCCGGCTCAGAAATGAGAAGTAACTTCTTGATCCTCCTCCATGGCATCTATCATTTTCAAGTCGGCCTCCATCTCTTCCTCTGTTGATGGCCCAAAGTGGTCAGCATCGCTGATTGCTCCTGGTCCCGTCTTCGGATGAGACACCGGACTCTCCACGACTGACTCTTGAGAAGACATCTTGCTCTAATCTGCGGTAGAAACAGCTCGAAACAAAAATAGAGGATATTTGCGTGATACGAGAGTCAAAACCTTCGAGAGATTATATAATGAATTTTTACCAACCAAAAGAAGTATTGTGCAAGAAAACAGAGTCTGGAGGGCACACGAGAAACGAGGCAGGGGGCGCGCCCAGGGGGTAGGGCGTGCCCTCCACCCTCGTGGACGCCTCGTTCCTTCCCGGACTGCTTCTTATTTTCCTATTTTCATAAATATTCCAAAACGGAGAAATATTGCCATTAGAACTGTTTTGGAGTCAGTTTACTTACCGTACCACATACCTATTCCTTTTCGGAGTCTAAAACATTCTGGAAAGTGTCCCTTATGTACTCCTCCGGCGTTACGGTTTCAATAACGTTGGTTTCAACATTTATAGGATTACCTGAGATATAATGTTTGATTCTTTGACTGTTCACCACCTTTGGATTTCTGCCTTCGAAGTTGTTGATTTTTATGGCACCGGAACGATAGACCTCCTCGATAACGTAAGGACCTTCCCATTTAGAGATAAGCTTTCCTGCAAAAAATCTTAAACGGGAGCTGAATAGCAACACATAATCACCTACATTAAACTCACGCTTTTGTATCCTTTTGTCATGCCATCTTTTAACTTTTTCTTTAAACAGTTTGGCATTCTCATAGGCTTGAGTTCTCCATTCATCAAGTGAGCTTATGTCAAATAGCCTCTTCTCACCGACAAGTTTAAATCGTAATTGAGCTCTTTAATCGCCCAATATGCCTTATGTTCTTGTTCGAGAGGTAAGTGACATGCTTTTCCATAAACCATTTTATACGGAGACATACCCATAGGATTTTTATATGCAGTTCTATAGGCCCATAATGCATCACCAAGTTTCTTGGACCAATTCTTTCTAGATCTATTAACAGTCTTTTGCAAAATTAATTTAAGCTCTCTATTGCTCAATTCTACTTGACCACTAGACTGTGGGTGGTATGGAGATGCAATTCTATGCATGATTAACATCATACTTAGCAAGCATTTTACGAAAGGCACCATGAATAAAGTGTGAACCACCATCAATCATTAAATATCTAGGGACTCCAAACCTAGGAAAAATAACTTCTTTAAGCATCTTAATAGAGGTGTTATGATCAGCACTACTAGTTGGAATAGCTTCTACCCACTTAGTAACATAATCAACGGCAACTAAAATATGTGTATACCCATTAGAGGAAGGAAACGGTCCCATATAATCAAAGCCCCAAACATCAAATGGTTCAATAACAAGTGAATAGTTCATAGGCATTTCTTGACGTCTACTAATATTACCAATTCTTTGACATTCATCACAAGACAAGACAAACTTACGGGCATCCTTGAACAGAGTAGGCCAATAAAAACCGGATTGCAATACCTTATGTGCAGTTCTATCTCCAGCGTGGTGTCCTCCATAAGCTTCGGAGTGACACTTGCGTAGGATCTGTTCCTGTTCATGCTCAGGTACACAACGTCTAATAACACCATCTACTCCTTCTTTATAAAGATGTGGGTCATCCCAAAAGTAGTGTCTCAAATCATAGAAGAACTTTTTCTTTTGCTGGTATGTGAAACTAGGTGGTATGAACTTGGCAACAATATAATTAGCATAATCGGCATACCAAGGAGTACTACGAGAAGTACTTATAACATTTAATTGCTCATCAGGAAAGCTATCATCAATAGGTAGTGGGTCATCAAGAACATTTTCTAACCTAGACAAGTTGTCTGCAACGGGGTTCTCAGCTCCCTTTCTATCAACAATATGCAAATCAAATTCTTGTAGCAAGAGAACCCACCTAATAAGTCTTGGTTTAGCATCTTTCTTTTCCATGAGATATTTAATAGCAGCATGATCAGTGTGAATAGATACTTTAGAATCAACAATATAGGGTCTAAACTTATCACAAGCAAATACAACTGCTAAAAGTTCTTTTTCAGTAGTAGCATAATTTCTTTGAGCATTGTCTAGAGTCTTACTAGCATAATGGATAACATTCAATTTCTTATCAACTCTTTGACCTAGAACAGCACTTACAGCATAATCACTAGCATCACACATAATTTCAAAGGGTAAATTCCAATCAGGTGGCTGAACAACAGGTGCAGAGACTAATGCTTTCTTAAGTATCTCAAATGCTTCTACATAATCATCATCAAAGACAAATGGTATATCTTTTTGTAATAAATTAGTCAGAGGCCGAGAAATTTTTGAGAAGTCCTTAATGAACCTCCTATAAAATCCGGCGTGACCGAGGAAACTTCTTATACCTCTGATGTCCTTGGGACATGGCATCTTTTCAATAGCAATAACCTTGGCTTTATAAACTTCAATACCTCTTTCAGAAACCTTATGCCCCAAGACAATTCCTTCATTAGCCATAAAGTGACACTTTTCCCAATTCAAGACAAGATTAGTTTCTTCACATCTCTGCAAAACTCGATCAAGATTGCTCAAGCAATCATCAAAAGAAGACCCATAGACGGAAAAGTCGTCCATGAAGACCTCACAAATCTTTTCACAAAAGTCAGAGAATATAGCCATCATGCATCTTTGAAAGGTAGCAGGTGCATTACATAAACCAAAAGGCATACGTCTATAAGCAAAGGTACCAAAAGGGCATGTAAAAGTAGTCTTTGATTGATCTTTAGCTGACACAGGTATTTGAGAGAAACCAGAATAACCATCTAGAAAACAATAATGTGTATGTTTGCATAATCTTTCTAGCATTTGATCAATAAAAGGTAAGGGGTAATGATCTTTCTTAGTAGCTTTATTTAATTTGCGGAAATCAATTACCATCCTATAACCTGTAATAATTCTTTGTGGAATTAATTCATCTTTATCATTAGGAACAACAGTAATACCTCCCTTCTTAGGGACACAATGGACAGGGCTTACCCACTGACTATCAGCAACGGGATAAATTATACCTCCTCCAGAAGCTTGAGTATTTCTTTTCTTACCACTTCTTTCATCTTAGGATTCAGACGTCGTTGAGGATCACGAACTGGTTTAGCATCCACTTCCAAATTTATTTTATGTTGACATAGAGTGGGACTAATGCCCTTAAGATCATCGAGAGTATATCCAATAGCAGCACGGTGCTTCTTCAGAGTTTTCAATAATCTTTCTTCTTCATGCTCTGAAAGGTTAGCACTAATAATAACAGGATATATCTTCTTTTCATCAAGATAAGCATATTTAAGATTATCAGGCAACGGCTTAAGCTCAAACACGGGATCACCCTTGGGTGGAGGGGGATCCCCTAGGATTTCAACAGGCAAATTGTGTTGCAAAATAGGTTCCTGTTTAAAGAATACTTCATCTATTTCCCTTCTTTCATTCATAAACATATCATTTTCATGGTCTAGCAAATAATTTTCTAAGGGATCACTAGGAGGTACAACAATAGAAGCAAGACCAATAATTTCATCCTTACTAGGCAATTCTTCTTCACGATGTTGTTTACTAAATTTAGAGAAATTAAACTCATGAATCATATCATTCAAGCCAACAGTAACAACATTCTTTTCGCAATCTATCTTAGCATTGACAGTATTCAAGAAGGGTCCACCAAATATAATGGGACAAAAGCTATCTTGTGGAGAACCAATAACAAGAAAATCAACAGGATATTTAGTTTTCCCACACAAGACTTCAACATCTCTAACAATTCCCACTGCTGATATGGTATCTCTATTGGCAAGTTTAATTGTGACATCAATATCTTCTATCTCAGCAGGTGCAATTTCATGCTTAATTTCTTTGTATAAAGTATGAGGTATAACACTAGCACTAGCACCCATATCACATAAGCCATGAAAACAATGATCTCCTATTTTAATAGAAATAACAGGCACGCCTACCACAGGTCTATGTTTATCTTTAGTACAAGGTTTAGCAATTCTAGCAGTTTCATCGCTGAACTGAATGACATGCCCATCGATATTATCAGCTAAGAGATCTTTAACAATTGCAACATTAGGTTCAACTTTAATTTGCTCAGGAGGTGTATAAGTTCTAATATTGCTTTTACAAACCACAGTTGAATCTTTAGCATGATCCTTTATTCTAACAGGGAAAGGTGGTTTCTCAACATAAGAAGTAGGAACAATAGGATCATTATAAGTGACAATCTTTTCTTCAACTTTAATAGGTGCAGCTACTTTTACTTCTATGGGAGGATGATATTTAAACCACTTCTCCTTAGGGAGATCAACATAAGTTGCAAAGGATTCGCAGAAAGAGGCTACTATCTTAGAGTCAAGTCCATATTTAGTGCTAAACTTACGGAAAATATCGGTATCCATAAAAGATTTAACACAATCAAACTTAGGTGTCATACCTGACTCCTTACCTTCGTCGAGATCCCAATCTTCAGAGTTGCGTTTAATTCTATCCAATAAATCCCATTTGAATCCAATAGTCTTCATCATAAAAGAGCCAGCACAAGAAGTATCGAGCATGGTGCGATTGTTTTCAGAAAGCCGAGCATAATTTTTTTGAATAATTGTTTCTCTTGGAAGCTCATGATTGGGGCATGAATATAACATTGATTTAAGCCTCCCCCAAGCTTGAGCGATGCTTTCTCCTTCACGAGGCCAGAATATATAATTGCGATCACGATGAACAAGATGCATAGGGTAATATTTTTGATGAAATTCCAGTTTCAATCTTCTATAGTACCATGATCTCGTATCATCACATAGCCTATACCATGTCAATGCATCTCCCTTCAAAGATAAAGGGAAGACCTTCTTCTTGACAACATCATCGGGTATACCTGCAAGCTTAAATAATCCACAAACCTCATCCACATATATTAGGTGCTCATCAAGATGCTTGGTTCCATCTCCTGTAAAAGAATTAGCTCGCAGTTTTTCCATCATACCCGAAGGAACTTCAAAGGGAACATTTTAATTATCAATAGGTTCAGTAGGTTGAGGAGCAACTCTTTGCTCTACTGGTCGGGGTGAAGATACCCCGAACAAGCCCCTCAGAGGATTACTTTCCATAGTAACAAGTGACAGTAAATTTCAGCACACTATATAAATTTTTCCTTACCAAATTCCACTCACCAGAAGCGCTTCACTCCCCGGCAACGGCGCCAAAAAAGAGTCTTGATGACCCACAAGTATAGGGGATCTATCGTAGTCCTTTCGATAAGTAAGAGTGTCGAACCCAACGAGGAGCAGAAGGAAATGACAAGCGGTTTTCAGCAAGGTATTCTCTGCAAGTACTGAAATAAGTGGTAACAGATAGTTTTGTGATAGGCTAATTTGTAATGAGTAACAAGTAACAAAAGTAAATAAAGTGCAGCAAGGTGGCCCAATCCTTTTGTAGCAAAGGACAAGCCTGGACAAACTCTTATAATAGAAAAGCGCTCCCGAGGACACATGGGAATATCGTCAAGCTAGTTTTCATCATGTTCATATGATTCGCGTTCGGTACTTTGATAATTTGATATGTGGGTGGACCGGTGCTTGGGTGTTGTTCTTACTTGAACAAGCATCCCACTTATGATTAACCTCTATTGCAAGCATCCACAACTACAACAAAAGTATTAAGGTAAACCTAACCATAGCATGAAACATGTGGATCCAAATCAGCCCCTTACGAAGCAACGCATAAACTAGGGTTTAAGCTTCTGTCACTCTAGCAACCCATCATCTACTTATTACTTCCCAATGCCTTCCTCTAGGCCCAAATAATGGTGAAGTGTTATGTAGTCGACGTTCACATAACACCACTAGAGGCTAGACAACATACATCTCATCAAAATATCGAACGAATACCAAATTCACATGACTACTAATAGCAAGACTTCTCCCTTGTCCCCAGGAACAAACGTAACTACTCACAAAGCATATTCATGTTCATAATCAGAGGGGTAATAATATGCATATAGGATCTGAACATATAATCTTCCACCAAATAAACCAACTAGCATCAACTACAAGGAGTAATTAACACTACTAGCAACCTACTAGTACCAATCCCAGACTTGGAGACAAGAATTGGATACAAGAGATGAACTAGGGTTTTGAGATGAGATGGTGCTGATGAAGATGTTGATGGAGATTGCCCCCTCCCGATGAGAGGAGCGTTGGTGATGATGATGGCGATGATTTCCCCCTCCCGGAGGGAAGTGTCCCCGGCAGAACAGCTCTGCCGGAGCCCTAGATTGGTTCCACCAAGGTTCCGCCTCGTGCCGGCGGAATCTCGTCCCGAAAGGTTGCTTCTTATTTTTTTTCTCGACGAAAGACTTCATATAGCAGAAGATGGTCATCGGAGAGCCACCAGGGGAACCCACGAGGCAGGGGGCGCGCCCTAGGGGGTGGGGGCGCCCCCCACCCTCGTGAGCAGGGTGTGGGCCCCCTGGTCTTCATCTTTGGCGAGGATTTTTCATTATTTATTATAAGATATTCCGTGGAGTTTCAGGACTTTTGGAGTTGTGCAGAATAGGTTTCTAATATTTGCTCCTTTTCCAGCCCAGAATTCCAGCTGCCGGTATTCTCCCTCCTTATGTAAACCTTGTAAAATAAGAGAGAATAGCCATAAGTATTACGACATAACGTGTAATAACAGCCCATAATGCAATAAATATTGATATAAAAGCATGATGCAAAATGGACGTATCAATGCACTACGACCCAGATGCTCTATGTCCCACATGTCGGTGAATGGGAGCACGTGGAATAGCCTAGGAGTACATATAGGAGGATAAATACGTGAAATAATATGTACTGTGAAGCGTAGCCGCGGTTCGAAAAGGAGACCTAAAGTGATGACAGCTATAGGTCGCACGCACCCAACTAGTGGTACTAGACATACGCCTAATTTTTCCCTCAAAAAAAAAGAGGCACGAGTGCTCAGTACTCCTATTCTATAAACACGAGTCCCATCTGACAACAGCGTCCGTGCTACAGCTAGCTCTCCTCCGTCGTTCTCTCTTCTAATTCTAAACTCGGCCGACGCCCGGTGGGCGGGGTGGGTTTGCTCAACTGCGGCCCCACCTCATAGTGAAAACGTTACGACTGGAATAAAAATGCCATATACTCCCTCCGTTCATAAATATAAGCCTTTTTAGATACTATTTCAAATGGAATACAACATACAGATGTATGTAGACATAGTTTAGAGTGTAGATTCACTCATTTTGCTCCGTATGTAGTAGTCACTTGTGGAATCTTTAGAAAGACTTATATTTGGGAACGGAGGGAGTACTATACTAATAAAACATTAAGGCCATGAGGCGATGCAGTGCTGGTTACAGGAGGCAAGAAGAAGAGATGCATCCATCGATGACGTCCACCTCCTCGACCCAGGGCGCCGGCCCACGGAACGGCGCCTAAGTAGCAGCGGCTTTCGTGGCCAGGTCGACGTGCTTCTGAACAATGGCGTCCAAAGATTCCAGCCGCTGGAAGAAGGCCAACGTCTTTCTGTCCTCGCTTGCCTTGTAGTGGCCTATGTAGACGATTTCCTCGTAGACGTGGGTGTGCATGTCGACGGTTTCTTGCATGGCGAGGCGCTGCGCGGCGAGCGCGGCCTCGAGATGCACATTCTTCGTCACGACCTCCGGCACCTGCAGGGCCACCAGGGCTTGAAAGAGTTCGTCACCATGGAGGCCGATGAGGGTGGCAGGCAATGAGGAGCCTGGGCGCGCGGGCTGGAGTAGTACGGCAATGTCGTCCGCGCGCTTCTTGACGGCGGTGAACTTGTGGATGGAGTTGACCATCATGTCGTCCATGCGAGAGGCGAAGCCGGCGTCGGCGAGGGCTACGATGCCTGCGGTCGCCAGCACTGTCTGGAAACACTGCGCGGTGCGGGGCCGCAGGCCGACGCCTTGGATGATTTGGCACAGCCGACTGCCGCTCGCGTCCATCGCCTCCATAGGTGCTTGTGGCTTCTGGTCACTTGGTCTTGGATTGGAGTGAGCAGTGTTGCGCAGAGACTTGGGAGTAGATGGATTGGAGTGGTGGGGCGCCTTTATTATATGAGAGTCCAAACTCTGTTGCATTCACATCATGCTGGCTCTATTCTGCTTCTCCAATTAATTCCCTCTGCATGTAATTGAGGATGTATCATTGACCGTTCAACGTCTCGGGAACCGCTACCCTCTCCCTCCTTGGCATTCAAGCACCTATGGACCCGTCGACGATGAGGTGCCTATGGTGACTTCGTAAATTTCAAGATGATAGTGCCGTGCGTGTGTGCGTTCATAGGGGTGAGTGTATGCGCGTCTATATGAGCGCTTGCGTCTGTACTGTGTAAAAAAAATGTAAATGCGTGTCAAAAAGAGACTGGTCAGTATACTCAATATTGTGCACCTCGGAGAGGAAAACGATAGAACTAGTATGTATTTATTTACGGTGCAGATTCACTCATTTTGCTCCATATGTACTCCGTCTCGGTGTAGTCTAGTCACTTGTTGAAATCTCTAGAAGGGCAAATACTCCTTTCTGGTTTATAGGGCAATACTAGCAAGTAGTTGTACGTACAAGTACAATAGTGGGCTCACATAGCAATTTTGTCTCATGCAAGAGCCTAGCTATATGCGTGCTCCAATGTTCGCAACTGCAACGTTCGGTTTGCGCTTGGCTCTTCGCCTCTTCGAGAAGACGAACAATGATGTTACTACTACTGCTTCTACAGTGTCGAATCCACTGCTGCATGTTCGTCCACCGCGAGCGGGACGGATAGCTTGTTGTAGAAGTACTACTAAGCAAAAGCATGTCCTCGTTTGCGAGCAACCGCGCGCATGGGTGAGGGAGAAGGCGTGTAGTAAAATCAAGCTTCTCCTCGTTGTACGAGTTGACGCGACACATCATAGCACTGGCCCCACATGCTTGCCTCTAAACTTGGCTGAAAGACCTGCAGTGTACAATATATTTGCTGCAACCTCTAACATTTACCCACCACAAATTAAAATATATGTGGCCGTATGCATCATTCTGATGCAGAGGCCGGGGAGTCCCCCCTTTTCGAAAAAAAAACAAATTAAAATATATATTCCTGTCTTGACCAGATGAGCGTGCAAACTACAATCACCAGGGTGTCAGGTAGGGCCAGAAGACTATTTTAAATTTTTTTTAAACTTCGAGACGGCCACATAGCATGGAGCCGACCCCAACGATTTTAAGCTTACATGCACGGTACACGCTATCCTAGACTACTCTACACATGAAACTGCCACACGAGCGTCCGGGCTGTGCTTGGCTCTTCGCCTCTTCGGGAAGCCGAACAATGATGGAGTACTACTGCACTGGAGGAGTACTACAGTACGCTTCTGGCCATCTGACACCGATTGAACTGCTGCATGTCCACCGCGTGCGGGAGGGAGAGCGTGTAGCGAAAGCTTCTCCTAGTTTTGCCAGCCACCACGCTCATGGGCGAGGGAGGGACGCTCCTGCCTTTGCGTGTATGACAGGTGGGCCCGACAGGTGTGTGGCCAACCTGTCATACAGCCAAAGGCAGGTGCAGTTAAGTCCACGAGGGAGAGGATAATCAAACTTCTCGTTGATGTACGAGTTAACGCGACACATCAAAGCACTGCACTCGATATATTTCAATAATTTGCGTTTACCGATGCATTAATTACAACGCATGCATGCATGCATGCCGTGACTCTCCTTTTGATACTTGCATGTGTTGATTTAATGCACCTTGAAGTAGTATAAAATATGTGATGGTAAAGCTTTGTAATACCCCGGCCCAAGTCGAGAGATGGTTGTGCACGAGGAGGGAGAGATCATGCAGACCGAACAGGACCCGGCGATGGAGCTCTCTAAGGTCTCGATGGACCTCACCGTGCTCCATTGCCCCTTGTGCCTCCGCCCCTTGACGCCTCCAGTGTATGAGGTTCGAATACACCTCGTCCGTTCGGCTGACTGAGCAAGGTGCAGGTTTCTTGATTGATGTGCTGTTCGACTGATTTCTGCAGTGCAAGGGAGGGCACCTGGCCTGCGCGGACTGCCGCGTCGAGCGCCCCGGGAACCAGCGGCAGTGCCAGAAGTGCAAGCGCGGTGGTGGCTTCGACGTGCGGAACACGGCAGTGGACTCCGTCCTTTCGTCGGTGAGGGTGGAGTGCCCGCACGAAGGCTGTGGGCTCTACGTCACTTATCACAAGCTCGCCGATCACCAGAGCGTGTGTCCGCTCGCGCCCTGCAAATGCCCCGTGCCCGTCTGCGGCTACGAAGGCCCGCCGCCGGCGTTCTACCACCACATCAGCACCGCGCATCCCATGCCCGTGCACAGGATCCAGTACGGCAAGGTGCTCCAGCTGCAAGTGCCACTGTCGGAGCCACGGCTCTTGCTGTTCGCGGAGGAGGACCGCTGATACGTCTCCAACGTATCTATAATTTTTTATTGCTCCATGCTATATTATCTACTATTTTGGACTATATTGGGCTTTATTATTCACTTTTATATTACTTTTGGGACTAACCTATTAACCGGAGGCCCAGCCCAGAATTGTTGTTTTTTGCCTATTTCAGTGTTTCGAAGAAACGGAATATCAAACGGAGTCCAAACGGAATGAAACCTTCGGAAACATGATTTTCTCACCGAACGTGATCCAGGAGACTTGGACCCTATGCCAAGGCATCAGAGAGGCGGTCACAAGGGTGGGGGGCGCTCCCTGCCTCGTGGGCCCCTCGAAGCTCCACCGACGTACCTCTTCCTCCTACATATACCTACGTACCCCCAAACTACCAGGGACGGAGCCAAAAACCTAATTCCACCGCCACAACTTTCTGTATCCACGAGATCCCATCTTGGGGCCTGTTCCGGAGCTCCGCCGGAAGGAGGCCGTTATCACGGAGGGCTTCTACATCATCATAGCCTCTCCGATGAAGTGTGAGTAGTTTACCTCAGACCTTCGGGTCCATAGTTATTAGCTAGATGGCTTCGTCTCTATTTTTGGATCTCAATACAATGTTCTCCCCCTCTCTCGTGGAGATCTATTTCGATGTAATCTTCTTTTTGCGGTGTGTTTGTTGAGACCGATGAATTGTGGGTTTATGATCAAGTCTATCTATGAATAATATTTGAATCTTCTCTGAATTCTTTTATGTATGATTGGTTATCTTTGCAAGTCTCTTCGAATTATCCGTTTTGTTTGGCCAACGAGATTGGTAGTTCTTGCAATGGGAGAAGTGCTTAGCTTTGGGTTCGATCTTGCGGTGTCCTTTCCCAGTGACAGAAGGGGCAGCAAGGCACGTATTGTATCATTGCCATCGAGGATAACAAGATGGGGTTTATATCGTATTGCATGAATTTATCCCTCTACATCATGTCATCTTGCTTAAAGCGTTACTCTGTTTTTAACTTAATACTCTAGATGCATGCTGGATAGCAGTCGATGAGTGGAGTAATAGTAGTAAATGCAGGCAGGAGTCGGTTTACTTGTCACGGACGTGATGCCTATATACATGATCATACCTAGATATTCTCATAACTATGCTCAATTTTGTCAATTGCTCAACAGTAATTTGTTCACCCACCGTAGAAATACTTATGCTCTCGAGAGAAGCCAACTAGTGAAACCTATGGCCCCCGGGTCTATTCTCATCATATCAATCTCTATCACCTTTTTTATTGCTTTGCCTTTACTTTTCCTTTTACTTTATACTTTGCATCTTATATCAAAAAATACCAAAAATATTATCTATCCTATCTATCACATCTCACTTGTCGAGAAGGGATTGACAACCCCTAATCGCGTTGGTTGCGTTGAGATATTGTTTGTGCAGGTGCGAGGGACTTGTGCGTTGCCTCCTACTGGATTGATACCTTGGTTCTCAAAAACTGAGGGAATTACTTACGCTACTGTGCTGCATCATCCTCTCCTCTTCGGGGAAATCCAACGCAAGCTCACGACGTAGCAACCGCCGCGCGTTTTTCTTGGTCGGCGGTGTGCTCGACATCGGCGCGCCTATCGCCGTGTCGGTCGTCTGCATCAGAGCGGGGGCGTCCCCACTGCCGCACTACGTGGCCAAGCTGTGGGCGAACGGCCCGCCGGGGGAGCCCAAAGGCACGACCGACGCCGTCAAGGTGGAAATGGAGGTGACAAGCAGTAAGGATCCCGGCGACGTTGACGTGCAGGAGCTGACCTTCTTGACAGTTCCGCCCAAGCTGCTGGCTGGGGCTAAGCTTGTGTCCCTCCACATTCAGATTGACAAGCTCACGTCCTAAATGTTTCTACAGTGCCTTCTGTTTATCTTAGTAATATGCTAATATAGGGATTACCTTGGTCTAATTTAGCTTAAGAAATGGTGGGTTTTGGTGGCGATGCAGCAATTACTTCGACATCAGATCAGTAATTTCCAACAGTCGAACGGATATTTTGTGTCTGTTGGATATAAAGTTCCTTTGGGTAAGAACTACTACTTGTCATCAAAATGGATAAAAGGAGATGTATGTAGACGTATTTTAGTTCTAGATACGTCCCTTTTTATCCATTTGATGACAAGCACTCCCTCCGTTCCACAATACATGCCTTCCATTTGTCAAAATATAGATGTATCTAGACATGTTTTAGTATATAGGTACATCCATGATAGAGCCAATCGGATGGTTGAGAACACTACAATTCGTAGCTACAGGTGCGTGTGTGACTCCCAGATGCAGAGGCCGGGGGTCATCATCCTCCTTTTCGAGAAAAAACAGACGCGTGTGTGAGAGGAAGAGTGCGTGCGTGCACCTCTTCTCTTCCTGTATAACATACTACTAAACTCAGAGTACAAGTTTTTGTGGGTGGCACGATGGTGCGTGAAAGAAGTCCTGAGAGATAGGTTTAATGCGTCTGAAAAAAAGACTAGCCTAGAGCTCGCCACGCGGCTATTCCTGTCGAACGCCCCATTAACCGTAAGATATGTATACGACGGTGCCAGTTATTGCACGTACACAACAGTACTCCCTCCTTTCCGGTTTATAGGGCTTAATTCAAAAATCTCACCAACCAAGATGGTGAGTGGTGGAATATTTTTTGTAGTTTGCAAAAGCACCTAATTAATGCTCTTGTTTTTCTCAAAAAATTATGTTTATCAATGCATTAGTTGCAATGCATGCATGCATAAAGTACATGCATTGGTCAATTTTCTCTTAATACTTGCATGAATGATTTAATGCACCTTGGAATCTGAACATGTGTTGGGGAACAACCAAATTGAGCCTTATAAAATGGGAAAACTAAAATTTTGAGATAAGCCCTATAAAACCGGAAAGGAGGAAGTATAAAAAGAAGTACTCCATCCGGGACTACTGCCGCACTTCGAAACTAGAACCGTCAATAAATTTTGAGCTTGCGTCTCGTCACATTCCAAATTACTCCACGCTATATTGAATTGCAAACCTGTTCACACCGATCACAACCTAAACGGTTTCCCACTTAGGAGGGTATTAGTACCACGCTATATTGAATTGCCAACCTGTTCACACCGATCACAACCTAAACGGTTTCCCACTGAGGAGCGTATTAGTAATCGGTTATAAATACTAGTATGCCAAGATGACTGCACATTCCTCCTCAACTCCTCATCCATAAAAACAAACAATTCATTCAGCATCCTTCCCTTGCGTCTGCCATGGCCAGCGTGAGTTCTGGGTTAAGAGATCGCCACCAGGGAGAGGCGAGCATGGAAGCGGAAGCACAAGAGATGTCCCGCCTCGCTGCGAGAGCAGCCGACATGTCCCGCCGCGCGGAAGTAGCAGCACAGAGGTCCCGCCGCGCCGTTGAAGCAGCACGGAGGTCGTGCCGCGCCGTCGATGCAGCAGACTGGTCCGGCCACGCTGCGGAAGCAGCAGAGATGTCCCGCCATGCCACGAATGCAGCAGAGATGTCCCGCCGCGCTGCGGCGGCCTGGGAAAATTTCTCGCGGGCAGGCGACGACTGTTACACGCGCATGCATGCGATCATCCATAGCCAGATGGATCAGAACTCCAGCAGGGCGAGGTTGCAAGACGACATGAAAGCCTCGTTTGAACAGGCTACCGGCGTCATCCGGCAACTAAGGGAGGGCAATGAGAGGCTCCGGGCCAAGCGCGACCTGCTGAGGGAGAAGATCGTCCGAAGTGCAGACCAGCAGGAGGAGACCAGTGCCTTGTTGAAGAGGACCGGCGTCATCGTCAAGAAACTTATGGACGAGAATGACATGCTCCGCAACGAGCGCCAAAGGCTGGTGGAGGAATCCGTGGATGTTCTCAAGCAGCGTCTTGAGGACATGAAAGAGCTCATCGCCGCTCGCCGCGGAGACTAGTTCCCGCGGCCTGCAGCAACGCATCAAGAAAGTAGAGATCAGCGAGCCAGATCCTTGTCTTCCTTCTTCTTTTGCCCTTGTGTATTTCGGGCGTAGCCGCATGTGGCTTTTTAATTATCTTTCTAATTATGTAAGACAATTAATCATCCTTATCTTTCTGTGGAAGATCAATCTTGCAAGGCTGGAATGAAGAAAACTCTTGTTGTGGCGACCCTGGCATTGCTGTTCTTCTAGTTGCTGCTGGGCTTCCTTCAGTTTCCTGGTTTGTTTGATGTAATAATCGGTTTAGGATGTGGATTGTGTCATCGGTTGTGAAATGTTGGGTTCTAGCGCGAATGTTTGGCCTTTGTTGGCCTCTTGGGATGCTGCGATTTCAATCTGGTAGCTTTTAGTCCTTCGTGTTAGGCTGGAGTTGTGCTGAACTTCTTGTGAATTGTGGTGGTTTTCAGTAATGAAAATCGGAAGGGGCAAGCCCTTCTTTGATCAAAAAAAAAATTTAATCATCCTTATATATTCATCAGTCTTGCTATAAGTCGCAGTAGATGCTATATAGGTCCGTCGGATCTTACATAAAGATCCGTGCTTTCAGATTTTCTTTTTTCTCTCTTAAATCTCAGTCGAGTGAGACATAGCCACGCCATTAAACAGAGGCTCGGGCGCCATTAATGGAGACCTTGGGAGATAGGTGGACGGCAGATGGAGGTCAAAGGGCTCTCCTCCCGATAAGCACGTGCAGGGGTCTGATCGCACGCCTCTCGTACTCAAATAGCTACCCTGCACGGCGCCTCCTAGCTAATAAAAAATGGGGACGCATGGCGGCACGTAAATGGTACTAGTAAGTAGAACGCCCACGGTTTCAATAATACTTGTGTTTCCGATTGTAACGTGACAACACTTGTTCCGAAATGACTTTGTTGATTGTTAATGTGTGCGCCTTCGCAAATCGGACTGCAAATTTAACACAACATGTTGGTGCCATGTCATGGCACCAAGCCAAGTTTCATTATTTTCATGCGTCTTTGGATTTACAGGAATTAAAAAACTAAGTTTCTCAATGTTTCCAACCCAGCCACGACGCCCAGAATTTTGAATTTGATTCCCATTTCTTGCATGGAACCTAGAAATTTACCCGAGGACACACATGTGATTTTTCAACCAACTTTGGTGCACTAGAACATGTGCTTGTATTTCAAATTTGAATTCTGCACACAAAGGTGACACGTTCCCTCCCAGAACCACGAGCCTTCTTGAGAGAAGGTCCAATTTGCAAGAAGCTTATACCAAAATTTGTTCCTATTCGGCCAATTTTTTTACCACGGCATGGTACTACCATGACATGACACCATGCCAAGTTTCATGATTTTAAAACCAAGTTTCTCAATGTTCTCGACCGAGCCACGATGGCCAGATGTTTGAATTTTATTCTCATTTTTTGCAAGGGACCTACTCCCTCCTTCCATCTATATAGGGCCTAATGTGTTTTTCAAGACAGCCTTTGACTATTGACAAGATTAATAGCACATGAGATGTATACTATGAAAATTATATTATTGGAAGCTCCTTTGACATACAAATTTGAAGGTATGCTTTGTGTAAGTTGCATGCCAGATATTATTACTCTAATGTTTGTTCAAAGTTAGCCTCGAAAAATGCATTAGGACCTATATAGATGGAAGGAGGGAGTAGAAATTCACCCGAGGACACAAATGTGATTTTTCAACCAACTTTGGTGCACGGGAGCATGTGCTTGTAGTTCAAATTTGAATTATGCACATTAAATGACTAAAAAACTCAATTAATGTGTAAATAAGGCCAAACGAAGACGGAAGAATTCCAAAATTTAACAGGGCACTCATGTAGTTCAATGTTGCCTTTGTAAATAAACTCAAGGGGGACAACGTATATCGTTTCGCACTCAAAGGTGGCACATTCCCTCTCAGAACCACGAGCCTTCTTGAGAGAAGCTTCGGTTTGCAAGAAGCTTATACCAAAATCTGTTCCTATTCGGCCAATTTTTTTACCACAACATGGTAGTACCATGACATGACATCCATGCCAAGTTTTATGATTTTCAGACGTGTTTTGGATTTACAAGAATTTTAAAACCAAGTTTCTCAATGTTCTCGGCTGAGCCACGATGCCCAGATATTTTAATTTTATTCTCATTTCTTGCATGGGACCTAGAAATTCACCCGAGGACACAAATGTGATTTTTCAACCAACTTTGGTGCATGAGAGCATGTGCTTGTAGTTCAAATTTGACTTATGCACATTAAATGACCAAAAAACTCAATTAATGTGTAAATAAGGCCAAACGAAGACGGAAGAATTCCATAATTTAACAGGGCACTCGTGTAGTTCAATGTTGCCTTTGTAAATAAACTCAAGGGGGACAACGTATATCGTTTCGCACTCAAAGGTGGCACGTTCCCTCTCAGAACCACGAGCCTTCTTGAGAGAAGCTTCGGTTTGCAAGAAGCTTATACCCAAATCTGTTCCTATTCGGCCAATTTTTTTACCACAACATGGTAGTACCATGACATGACATCCATGCCAAGTTTTATGATTTTCAGACGTGTTTTGGATTTACAAGAATTTTAAAACCAAGTTTCTCAATGTTCTCGGTTGAGCCACGATGCCCAGATATTTTAATTTTATTCTCATTTCTTGCATGGGACCTAGAAATTCACCCGAGGACACAAATGTGATTTTTCAACCAACTTTGGTGCATGAGAGCATGTGCTTGTAGTTCAAATTTGACTTATGCACATTAAATGACCAGAAACTCAATTAATTTATAAAAAACGACAAACGAACCCGGAATAATTCCAAAATTTAACAGGGCACTAATGTAGTTCTATGTTGCCTTTGTTAAGAAGCTCAAGGGGGGCAGCGTATATCGTTTCACACTCAAAGGTGGCACGTTCTCTCTTAGAACCACGAGCTTCCAAATCAGCCCAATTTTTTACCACAACATGTTAGTGCCATGACATGACACCATGCCAAGTTTCATGATTTCCAGGCGAGTTTTGGATTTACATGAATTTAAAATCAAAGTTTCTCGATGTTCTCGGTCAAGTCATGACGCCCAGATGTTTGAATTTCATTCTCATTTCTTCCATGGGACCTAGAAATTCAACCAAGGACACACATGTGATTTTTCAACCCACTTTGGTGCACCGGAGCATGTGCATGCAATTCATATTTAGATTATGCACATTAAAAGTCCAGAAACTCAATTAATGTATAAAAAGGCCAAATGAACCCGAAATAATTCCAAAATTTAACAGGGCACTCATATAGTTCTATGTTGCCTCTGTAAATAAAATCAGGGAGGAGGCAGCGTATATCGTTTCGCATGCAATTCATATTTAGATTATGCACATTAAAAGTCCAGAAACTCAATTAATGTATAAAAAGGCCAAATGAACCCGAAATAATTCCAAAATTTAACAGGGCACTCATATAGTTCTATGTTGCCTCTGTAAATAAAATCAGGGAGGAGGCAGCGTATATCGTTTCACACACAAAGGTGACACGTTCCCACTCGGAACCACGAGGCTTGTTGAGAGAATCTTCGGTTTTGCAAGAGGCTTATACCAAAACTTGTCCCAATTCAGCCAAAAATTATACGTATGAAAACAGGGTTTAGATTATCCCAAACATCTCGCTACCTAGACCAATAATGTACTATGATTTGAATTCAACATAAAGTGGATACAAATATTTGAATTGGAGAGCATATGGTACATGTAGTTCATAGTGAAATATGATTACTGCTATATGTATGTTTTTTGATATCAAGATAATGTTTAAATTATTGTATAACTTGACAACAATCGTATTCAAATAAGGAAAATTGATTCAAATTTAGTCCATATGGTAGACGACAATATATATGTTCACATGGTGGAGTAAAATGTTCATATATGATGGAAGATCAAAATGTACGACTACATCAATTATAAACCGCAAGGTCACATAACGATATATTCGAATTCAACATAACGTGGATTCAAAAATTGAAATTCGAGATCATGGCATCTGTAATCATATAAAAAGGGACATTACTCTTTCTTTGGTGGGAATTGATTTGTTTTTTGTTGTTGTTGAGGGAAGTGCGAATCGATTTGGTACTGTGCAGGGTAATCTTGTTCTCCCGATTTTTTCAACATTTTTCTTGTAGTTTTTTCAATGGCATCTATAGCAATATAGTAAAAGGGGACATGACTCTCTTGCGTCTTGTATGAATTGTTTTTTTACACGTTAAGTTTGTTCTGCCGAACAAGGAATCCGCACCTTGTTATCCCAAAATTTTCAAGCTCGAGTATCTTTTGTCTCACCTTCTTTGAAACTCCCGCTTCTTCAACCCGCGCCGTGCCTTGTTATCCCGAAATTTGGACGCGCGCGAGAACTCCCTCCTCATCCGAAATCGCTCCCGCAGCCCACACACGCGAAATCCCCCTTCTACCCCTCAGCCGGAAATGAAGCTCCACGTCGCGGTGTCAAAACCGGTGGGGGTACGCTGGTAACTTACCCTACATTTCGGACAAGCGCGTCCCTAAGCTTGGCTCCCCCCTCCCCCTTCGCCCCCCCATTCGTATACCGAGGCCGCCAAAACCCGCGAAACCCCACGCTCCTCCATCAGCCTCCCGACCGCCGCCCAGCCGGAGACTCTTCCCCGACTACGTCATCCACCGCAACAGCTCGCCGTCCCTCATCCACCGCACCGGATGAGGATCCGTTGTCGATCTCGTCGTCCCGCCGGATCACCCGTCCCGTCCTCGACCTCCAAGGAGCTGCCCCGACGTTCGCCTCGTCTGTCGCGCCACCTCAATCCCCACAGCGCCGTCTTGACCTACCCCACCGGAACCGCAGCACCCTCACCAATTCCTCCGATGAAGCCGAGGCCAACTCGGTGCCACCAAGTAGGTTCGGCACTCACCGCTGCATTTTATCTTTTATTCGATCTCACGGGGCTGTCGGTGCTCGATACCGAGCAGACATGGCGTGTCTCCATCGACGGCGCCGTCGCCGGCCACATCATCCATGGCGTCTCTCCCCCATGTCGTTGCTTCCTCGGTGGCGACTTCCACAACGGCACTAGCTGCAGCTGCTCCGGCTCTCGCTCGCGCTGCGGCTCTGTTCTTGCTGTCGGTCGCGCTGCTGCACTGCTCCTGCTTTCCTTCGTGCTGCTGCTCTGCTCTTGCTCTCGCTTGCGCTGCTGCTGCATGACCTCCAGCAGCTACAGGAGTTGTTGATTTAGCACTCGCTCGCGGTGCTACTGCACGACTTGCTCTCTGCTAGTGCGTTCCCTGCTCGAGCGTCTGCTGATTTAGATCATTGCTTCTCTGCTACTAGTGCTCGAACACCCTAAACATCTATTGCAATGCTCTGTTACTAGTTCAATCAGGTTCGACAGTAAAATTCAGTTTCGACTGTGAAGTTCATTTTGTTCAGTTAAGTTCAGAGTGAACAGTACTTACATCATCTGTCGGAGCGGCCGTGGCGCGGCTGATGCGTTTTACATCTACAACTTTTTCGTGATGTATTTTACATCATCTATTGTAGATGATATTAGGGTCTCACTTCAGATTAACGTTGTTTGTCTTGTCATGCTTCAGCCTCGTCGCCGTATGATGTCTACTACGCAACCTTCTTCTTGTAGACGTTGTTGGGCCTCCAAGTGCAGAGGTTTGTAGGACAGTAGCAAATTTCCCTCAAGTGGATGACCTAAGGTTTATCAATCCGTGGGAGGCGTAGGTTGAAGATGGCCTCTCTCAAGCAACCCTGCAACCAAATAACAAAGAGTCTCTTGTGTCCCCAACACACCCAATACAATGATAAATTGTATAGGTGCACTAGTTCGGCGAAGAGATGGTGATACAACTGCAATATGGATAGTAGATATAGGTTTTTGTAATCTGAAAATATAAAAACAGCAAGGTAACGAACGGTAAAAGTGAGCGTAAACGGTATTGCAATGCTAGGAAACAAGGCCTAGGGTTCATACTTTCACTAGTGCAAGTTCTCTCAACAATAATAACATAATTGGATCATATAACTATCCCTCAACATGCAACAAAGAGTCACTCCAAAGTCACTAATAGCGGAGAACAAACGAAGAGATTATGGTAGGGTACGAAACCACCTCAAAGTTATTCTTTCCAATCAATCCGTTGGGCTATTCCTATAATTGTCACAAACAGCCCTAGAGTTCGTACTAGAATAACACCTTAAGATACAAATCAACCAAAACCCTAATGTCACCTAGATACTCCAATGTGACCTCAAGTATCCGTGGGTATGATTATACGATATGCATCACACAATCTCAGATTCATCTATTCAACCAACACATAGAACCTCAAAGAGTGCCCAAAAGTTTCTACCGGAGAATCACGACGAAAACATGTGCCAACCCGTGTGCATAGGTTCATGGGCGGAACCCGCAAGTTGATCACCAAAACATACATCAAGTGAATCACGTGATATCCCATTGTCACCACAGATACGCACGACAAGACATACATCAAGTGTTCTCAAATCTTAAAAGACTCAATCCGATAAGATAACCTCAAAGGGAAAACTCAATCCATTACAAGAGAGTAGAGGGGGAGAAGCAACATAAGATCCAACTATAATAGCAAAGCTCGCGATACATCAGGATCATGCCAAATCAAGAACACGAGAGAGAGAGAGAGAGATCAAACACATAGCTACTGGTACATACCCTCAGCCCCGAGGGTGAACTACTCCCTCCTCGTCATGGAGAGCGCCGGGATGATGAAGATGGCCACCGGTGAGGGTTCCCCCCTCCGGCAGGGTGCCGGAACAGGGTCCCGATTGGTTTCTCGTGGTTCTCGAAGTTTGTGGCGGCGGAACTCCCGATCTATTCTCCGTTCTGGAAGTTTTAGGGTACGTGTGTATATATGGGTGCAGGAAGTACGTCGGTGGAGCTTCGGGGGCCCCACGAGGCAGAGGGGCGCGCCCTAGGGGGGGCGCCCCCACCCTCGTGAGCACCTCCCTTCTCTCCTGACGTGGGGTCCAAGTCCATCCGGTAGCTTTCCTTCCAAAAATAACTTCTCCAGTTGATTTCGTTCCGTTTCGACTCCGTTTGATATTCCTTTTCTTCGAAACACTGAAATAGGCAAAAAAAAACAGCAAATCTGGGCTGGGCCTCCGGTTAATAGGTTAGTCCCAAAAGTAATATAAAAGTAGATAATAAAGCCCAATATTGCCCAAAACAGTAGATAATATAGCATGGAGCAATCAAAAATTATAGATACGTTGGAGATGTATCAGGCATCCCCAAGCTTAATTCCTGCTCGTCCTCGAGTAGGTAAATGATAAAAAAGATAATTTTTGATGTGGAATGCTACTTGGAATATTTTCAATGTAATTTTCCTTAATTGTGGTATGAATATTCAGATCCGAAAGATTCAAGACAATAGTTCATATTGACATGAAAACAATAATACTTCAAGCATACTAACTAAGCAAGTTCATCCCTATAAAATCATATAGTTTAGTCATCCTCCATCTTCGTCACACAAAATACTCAAATCATGCACAACCCCAGTTTCAGCCAAGCAATTGTTTCATACTTTAGAATTTTCAAACTCTTTCAACTTTCACGCAATACATGAGCGTGAGCCATGGACATAGCACTATATGTGGAATAGAATATGGTGGTTGTGGAGAAGACAAAAAAGAGGAGAAGATGGTCTCACATCAACTAGGCGTATCAACGGGCTATGGAGATGCCCATTAATAGATATCAATGTGAGGAGTAGGGATTGCCATGCAACGGATGCACTAAGAGCTATAAATGTATGAAAGCTAAACAAAATGCAACTAAGTGGGTGTGCATCCAACTTGCTTGCTCACGAAGACCTAGGGCATTTGAGGAAGCCCATCGTTGGAATATACAAGCCAAGTTCTATAATGAAAGATTCCCACTAGTATATGGAAGTGACAAAACAAGACTCTCTAACATGAAGAACATGGTGCTACTTTGAAGCACAAGTGTGGTAAAAGGATAGTAACATTGTCCCTTCTCTCTTTTTCTCTCATTTTTTTGGGCCTTCTCTTTTTTATGGTCTTTCTCTTTTTTTTTAATTTTTTTATTCCTCACTAGGGACAATGCTCTAGAATGATGATCATCACACTTCTATTTATTTACAACTCAATGATTACAACTCGATACTAGAACAAAGTATGACTCTATATGCATGCCTACGGCGGTGTACCGGGATGGACAATGATTCATGAGCGACATGTATGAAAGAATTATGAATGGTGGCTTTGCCACAAATACTATGTCAACTACATGATCATGCTAGGCAATATGACAATGACGAATGTGTCATGATAAACGGAACGGTGGAAAGTTGCATGGCAATATATCTCGGAATGGCTATGGAAATGCCATAATAGGTAGGTATGGTGGCAGTTTTGAGGAAGGTATATGGTGGGTGTAATGCACCGGCGAAAGTTGCGCGGTACTAGAGAGGCTAGCAATGGTGGAAGGATGAGAGTGCGTATAATCCATGGACTCAACATTAGTCATAAAGAACTCATATACTTATTGCAAAAATCTACAAGTCATCAAAAAACAAAATACTACGCGCATGCTCCTAGGGGGGAGGTTGGTAGGAGTTAACCATCGCGCGCCCCCGACCTCCACACAAGGGAAGACACTCAAAGAATATCTCATGTTTCAAATTTGTTACATAACGTTTACCATACGTGCATGCTACGGGACTTGCAACCTTCAACACAAGTATTTCTCAATTTCACAACTACTCAACTAGCATGACTTTGATATTATTACCTCCATATCTCAAAACAATTATCAATCATCAAACTTTTCTTAGTATTCAACGCACTCAAAAGAAAGTTTTACTATTCTTGCATACCTAGCATATTAAGTTATTTAAGCAAATTACCATGCTATTAGAGACTCTCAAAATAATATGAGTGAAGGATGAGAGTTCATCTATTTCTTCAAAATAAAACTAGCATCGTGCTCTAAAAGATATAAGTGAGGCACTAGAGCAAATGACAAACTACTCCGAAAAGATATGAGTGAAGATCAATGAGTAGTCGGATAATTATGTAACTATGTGAAGACTCTCTAACATTTAAGAATTTCAGATATTGGTATTATATTCAAACAGCAAGCAAAGCTAAAGAAAATGACATTGCAAGGATAGCACAACTCATGTGAAGAAGCAAAAACTTAGGATCAACCGATACTAACCGATAGTTGTTGAGGAAGAAAGGTGGGATGCCAACCGGGGCATCCCCAAGCTTAGATGCTTGAGACTTCTTGGAATATTATCTTGGAGTGCCTTGGGCATCCCCAAGCTTGAGCTTTTGTGTCTCCTTAATTCCTTTCATATCACGGTCTCCCTAAATCTCAAAAGCTTCATCCACACCAAACTCAACAAGAACTCGTGAGATAAGTTAGTATAAACCAATGCAAAAACCTTATCATCCTCTACTGTAGCAAATCACAAAAATTATTATTAAACATTGCATACTAAATGTCTCTGCATATTTAATACTCCTATCCTCAAATAGAATCATTAAACAAGCAAACATATGCAAACAATGCAAACATAACAGCAATCTGCCAAAACAGTACAGTCTGTAAAGAACACAAGAGTATCAATACTTCCCTAACTCCAAACATTATGAAATAAAATTCCCACTGTAGTAAATTTATCAGAGCTTATTATGCAAAAGGTTTAAACAATTTATCACATTCTGACTTTTCTACGGAATTTTTGCAACAGCGGTAAACTTTCGGTTTTGAAACACCAACATGTATACTTGCAAAATAAGCATGGTAAAGGCTATACTTGACATTTTATTGAAAAGAAAGATGCAAAACACTATTCTAAATAACAGCAAGCAAATACTAACAAAAGAAAATGACGCTCCAAGCAAAACACATATCATGTGGTGAATAAAAATATAGCTCCAAGTAAAGTTACCGATGAACGAACACGAAAGAGGGGATGCCATCCGGGGCATCCCCAAGCTTAGGCTCTTGGTAGTCCTTGAATATTACCTTGGGGTGCCTTGGGCATCCCCTAGCTTAGGCTCTTGCCACTCCTTATTCCATAGTCCATCGAATCTTTACCCAAAACTTGAAAACTTCACAACACAAAACTCAACAGAAAACTTGTAAGCTCCGTTAGTATAAGAAAATAAAACCACCACTTAGGTACTGTAATGAACTCATTCTAAAGTCATATTGGTGTAATATCTACTGTATTCCAACTTCTCTATGGTTCATACCCTCCGATACTACTCATAGATTCATCAAAATAAACAAACAACACATAGAAAACAGAATCTGTCAAAAACAGAACAGTCTGTAGTAGTCTGTAACTCTTGAATACTTCTGCAACTCCAAAAATCCTACAAAATTAGGAAGTCCTAGATAATTTGTTTATTGATCTTATGCAAAAAGAATCATCTGCAAAGCACGTTTCTGTGATTTATGAAAACTAATCTCGTGCGCGCAAAGTTTCTGTTTTTTACAGCAAGATCAAATAACTATCACCGTAGGTTATCCCAAAGGTTTTACTTGGCACAAACACTAATTAAAACACAAAACCACATCTAACCAGAGGCTATATGAATTATTTATTACTAAACAGAACCAAAAAGCAAGAAACTAAAATAAAATTGGGTTGCCTCCCAACAAGCGCTATCGTTTAACGCCCCTAGCTAGGCATGATGATTTCAATGATGCTCACATAAGAGATAAGAACTGAAACATAAAGAGAGCATCATGAAGAATATGACTAGCACATTTAAGTCTAACCCACTTCCTATGCATAGGGATTTTGTGAGCAAACAACTTAAGGGAACAAGAATCAACTAGCATAGGAAAGCAGAACAAGCATAGCTTCAAAACTTTAAGCACATAGAGAGGAAACTTGATATTATTGCAATTCCTACAAGCATATATTCCTCCCTCATAATAATTTTCAGTAGCATCATGAATGAATTCAACAATATAACCAGCACCTAAAGCATTCTTTTCATGATCTACTAGCATAGAAATTTTATTACTCTCCACATAAGCAAAATTCTTCTCATTTGGAATAGTGGGAGTATCATAAGAGACTTGAATACTATAAATTGTTTCCACATTAAAAGAGTAATGTTCAGAGAAAGGGGAATCATAATCATGACAAGTTTTATAAATATAATCATCACTACTTTTTATAGCATAAGTTTCATCACAATAATCATCATAAGTAGCAACTTTGTTCTCATCATAATCGATTGAAACCTCTTCCAAGATAGTGGACTCATCACTAAATAAAGTCATGACCTCTACAAATCCACTTTCATAAATATTATAAGATTCAACATCCTCCAAAATAGTGGGATCATTACTTCCTAAAGTTGACACTCTTCCAAACCCACTTTCATCAATATAATCATCATAGGTAAAAGGCATGCTATCATCATATGCATATCAAAACTTGAGAGGCTAAAAATATCATCTTCATTAAACATAGCATCCCCAAGCTTGGGACAAACATTAATTTAGCAAATATATTCTCAAATATGTCATCCTCATCAAACATAGCTTCCCCAAGCTTGGGCCTTTTCATATCATAAGCATAATCACTCTCATCATTAATAGTATGGATAGTACCAATAGTATAGCAAACATTATTATCATATTATTCCAAGCAAGTGCCAAAAAGATTTTCAAGATCATAAGAAGTATCACTATCTTCCCAATCATAATCATCACAACAAGCAATAGGCATAACGAGATCATCATCAAGTGCATCATCTTCCACAATTATTTTTGATTCATTTTCATGAGGCACAACAATAATAGGAGCAACATTATTTGGGAGGGATACCTTTTTACCTCTCTTCCTTTTTCTTTTCTTCTTCTTCACCACATCATGTGTGGGTTCAATCCTCTTTTTGGAGCTCCTTATTAATGAGATTGGTTGGATAGAAGGCTCCTCCTCGTTACCTGATTCATCATAAGAAATAATAGGAGGATATTGGGAAGTCTCTTCCCTTTCATCAGTATTCTCTTCATCTTCTATTTGTTTTATTTTCTTTATGTAATTGGAAATATAAGGATTTTCAATGCAATTCACCGCACAATACATATAAATTTTCTCTAGATCAAAGCCAAGAAGGTTGTAACGGGCAAATTTTCGAAGATCATTAGTTAAACGTTTCGTTTCTTCGCAACCCATAAGCAAGCTAAGTTCATTATAATGTGCAAGGGAAATCAACTCATCACAATTTTTGGACACGATTAGATCATGAAACAATTTGCATCGGATAGCTAAATGTCCACTTTCATTGCAAAGTCCACAAGTACGGCCAAGAAAATTTAAATTTTCAGCACATTCATCTAGCTCTTCTTGTAACAATTTGGTTTCTAAGTACTTATGCCTCTTGCAATATCTATCTTCCCTATTTGGTGTGTACTTACAAACCCAATGCACTCCACAAAAATTGACATGTTTATAGGAGACATTTTCATCATAACTAGTGCAATCATCATTAGCATCATGGATATTCAAAGAATTCATACTAACAACATTGCAATCATGCTCATCATTCAAATATTTAGTGCCAAACATTTTAGAGATTTATTCTTCTAGCACTTGAGCACAATTATCCTTTCCATCATACTCATGAAAGATATTAAAAAGGTGAAGCGTATGAGACAAAATCAATTCCATTTTTTATAGTTTTCTTTTATAAACTAAACTAGTGATAAAACAAGAAACTAAAAGATTTGATTGCAAGATCTAAAGATATACCTTCAAGCACTCACCTCCCCGGCAACGGCGCCAGAAAAGAGTTTGATGTCTACTACGCAACCTTCTTCTTGTAGAGGTTTGTAGGACAGTAGCAAATTTCCCTCAAGTGGATGACCTAAGGTTTATCAATCTGTGGGAGGCGTAGGTTGAAGATGGTCTCTCTCAAGCAACCCTGCAACCAAATAACAAAGAGTCTCTTGTGTCCCCAACACACCCAATACAATGATAAATTGTATAGGTGCAATAGTTCGGCGAAGAGATGGTGATACAACTGCAATATGGATAGTAGATATAGGTTTTTGTAATGTGAAAATATAAAAACAGCAAGGTAACGAACGGTAAAAGTGAGCGTAAACGGTATTGCAATGTTAGGAAACAAGGCCTAGGGTTCATACTTTCACTAGTGCAAGTTCTCTCAAAAATAATAACATAATTGGATCATATAACTATCCCTCAACATGCAACAAAGAGTCACTCCAAAGTCACTAATAGCGGAGAACAAACGAAGAGATTATGGTAGGGTACGAAACCACCTCAAAGTTATTCTTTCCAATCAATCCGTTGGGCTATTCCTATAATTGTCACAAACAGCCCTAGAGTTCGTACTAGAATAACACCTTAAGATACAAATCAACCAAAATCCTAATGTCACCTAGATACTCCAATGTGACCTCAAGTATCCGTGGGTATGATTATACGATATGCATCACACAATCTCAGATTCATCTATTCAACCAACACATAGAACCTCAAAGAGTGCCCCAAAGTTTCTACCGGAGAATCACGACGAAAACATGTGCCAACCCCTATGCATAGGTTCATGGGCGGAACCCGCAAGTTGGTCACCAAAACATACATCAAGTGAATCACGTGATATCCCATTGTCACCACAGATACGCACGACAAGACATACATCAAGTGTTCGCAAATCTTAAAAGACTCAATCCGATAGGATAACCTCAAAGGGAAAACTCAATCCATTACAAGAGAGTAGAGGGGGAGAAGCAACGTAAGATCCAACTATAATAGCAAAGCTCGCGATACATCAAGATCGTGCCAAATCAAGAACACGAGAGAGAGAGATCAAACACATAACTACTGGTACATATCCTCAGCCCCGAGGGTGAACTACTCCCTCCTCGTCATGGAGAGCGCCGGGATGATGAAGATGGCCACCGGTGAGGGTTCCCCCCTCCGGCAGGGTGCCGGAACAAGGTCCCGATTGGTTTCTCGTGGCTCTGGAAGTTTGCGGCGGCGGAACTCCCGATCTATTCTCCGTTCTGGAAGTTTTAGGGTACGTGTGTATATATGGGTGCAGGAAGTACGTCGGTGGAGCTTTGGGGGCCCCACGAGGTAGGGGGCGCGCCCTAGGGGGGCGCCCCCCACCCTCGTGAGCACCTCCCTTCTCTCCTGACGTGGGGTCCAAGTCCATCCGGTAGCTTTCCTTCCAAAAATAACTTCTCCAGTTATTTCATTCCGTTTCGACTCCGTTTGATATTCGTTTTCTTCGAAACACTGAAATAGGCAAAAAAACAGCAAATCTGGGCTGGGCCTCCGGTTAATAGGTTAGTCCCAAAAGTAATATAAAAGTGGATAATAAAGCCCAATATTGCCCAAAATAGTAGATAATATAGCATGGAGCAATCAAAAGTTATAGATACGTTGGAGACGTATCACCGTACACCTTAGCGGAGCTGCTCCAACAACGGAACCGTCCATCACAGTGGAGCAGTACCCTCGGCGCCGTTTCCAGAGGCCTCGGATCTTCTTCCCCGCCTCCGACAGTCACACCAGCATCATCACCATCCTCCATGTCTAACCCAATGATGCTGAGGTCCACAACGCTATGCCAAAGAGGTTGTACACTCGTCGCATCACTTTGTTTCTCCATTCCTATGTTCTTCCAATTCATGTGAGCCAAACACCCAGGTTGACTGAAATCCTATGTTTCCAAATGCTCTGTTTTGCACGTGCATTCCTATCCTATTCCTGTGTTTTCCTGTCCCTGCGTTTATAGAATCCTCCAATTCTAAGGAGCCCTTACAGATTTACTTCATTTTCAGATAGGCGTCAAAGAAAACCATGTGTGTTATGTCCTGCTCCTGCCGTGCTGTCATCCACCCCACCTGAGGTGCACCATCGACAGAAGCGTTCACTGCAACAGAGATCCCCCCTGCAGACTTCCTTCCGCCGCCTCAGATCATCTTCCCCGTTGCCGGCAGCCACGGCAACTGCATTACCATCATCGACTGAGCAGATGAACCTGAGGACTACATAATTCCGGAAGAGAGGTCGCAGTCTTTCGTGTTTGCTTACGTTATACATCGATTATTATTACCTGCTACTTTATCGTTCAATCTTGAGTTTTGAATTGCCCATGGGTCTCATATCGAGCCAGCAACGAATAGTATCTGTCTACTATCTGGTTCATCTGGGGTCTTCTATGTGGTTCATGTTGGGTGGGCAACAAACAATAGATGATCCATTGTCTATCTTTTTAAACTGAAGCTATAATCTACCTGCTATCATTAGTTTTGGATCCATCCACTCGTTTGCTACCATCAGTCTTGATTTTTGCATGCACCCCTTAGGCCTTACAAAATCTAACTATTTTTTTATTATGCATGCCAGATATTGTACACAATCGTACTGAACATGTAGAGAAAAAGAGAAGACCGTTGCGTGCGAATATAATGTCATGCAGACGCCGCTCCATGGTGGGCGAAGTGCCCCCCCCTCCTGCATTTTCATATTGTATTCCGGAGGAAGATAACTGTTCAGATGGAGATTCAGAAGGAGCCGACCACGCCTGTTTACCACCTGAGGTGTTTGCTCTAACCTGGCATGCTGATGTTGGTCATATCATGCATATGGCGCCTTGCATTGCTTACATTATACATCTTATATGTCATCAGCTTAGTTTAGATTTGCTTTGTGTGAATGCCACCTATTTGGTTTCTATATCATACTCCCACCATTCCTAAATATTTGTCTCTTTAGAGATTTCAACAAGTGACTACATATGGAACAAAATGAGTGAATCTACACTCTAAAATATGTCTATATACATCCGTATGTGGTAGTCCATTTGAAATCTCTAAAAAGACAAATATTTAGGAACGGAGGGAGTATATGGGAATTATGCAATGCCATCTTCTTTGGCCAGGCATCAAATACGTGAATCATGCAATGCCATCCTGTTTAGCCAGTCATCGAATATGTGAATTGTATCGTGCCATATTTTTTCCATAATGTATTCCATTTGTCAACAGTGTTTATACATTCATCTACTCTTCCTGTGCATCAGCCATTTGAGTCGGTCATGGGAAAATCTGAAGTGAAAACAAGGGCTTCTGAGCAGTCAGTGCTACCTGTCGATGCAGATTTCTTGCTGGTTACAGATAGCTCCTCAGAGGAGGATTCAGAGAGAGATGACCAGCCGTATTCCCCCCCCCCCCAAGGTGCATGCTCTAACTTGGCTGGGTTATATTGCTCATATCATGCATATGGTGTCTTGCATTGACATGCCATCTGCTTAGTTTAGACATGCTTTGTGTGAATGCCTCATGTTTGCTTTCTATATCAGATATGTGAATTATGCAATGCCATGTTTTTCAGTCAGTTATCATATATGTGAATTATGCACCGCCATGGAGCCAGGCATCATATATGTGAATTATCTCATGCCATCTTTTTTTTCATTACGTATTCCATTTGTCGACAATCTGTGTATATTGAACTACTCTTCATGTGTATCAGCCATTTGAGCCAGTTATGGAAAAATCTGGAGTGCAAACAAGGTCTTCAGAGTAGGCAATGGTACCTGTTAAAGCATATATCTCGATGGTTACAGGGAGCTCCTCAGAGGAGGATTCAGAGACAGATGACCAGTCCTATATCCCACCTGAGATATATGCTCTAAGTTGCAATGTTTATATTTCTCATATGATGCATATGGTGTCTTGCATTGCTTAGTTTAGACATCATATGCACAATATTGAATTCTATCTGCTTAGTTTAGAGATCATACATGCGAGTGCCAGCTGCTTAGTATATGAATCAATTATGTCAATTATATCATGTCATCCTATATACTTAGACAACATGTATGTGAATTATTTCATCCCAACCTATTTTAGAAAGACATCATATAGTTTTGTCATGTCATCCTGTTTAGTTACTCATCATATGTTGAATTATGCCATTATATCCTGTTAAGTTATCCATCATATATCTGAAACTGTGTCATGCTATCCTGTTTAGTTAGGCATCATATATGTGAAATTGTGTCATGCTGTCCTATTTGGTTAGACAACATATATGTACCACATTTGTCTATCATACAATGTCTGTACGTTCAATTTCTTTTCTTGTTTATCAGCCATTTGAATTGGAGGGGGTGATGGCAGTATCTAAGGGAGCAAAAACCCGTTCTTCACAAAAGACAGTGCTACCCGTCGATGCAGATAGAACCATGGTTGTACTGGCCCACAAACTAGCCCCACCACACATAATCGAGACTCTTCCAGATTGCACACTTACACCGTTGGGCGGAGAACCAGGTACAACCCATCTAACCGCAACCCCAGCGGATAGTAACCCACTTATAGTTGACAAAGCACCATGTCCACCACAGAGTACCCCCACACGAGCAGTTTGTAAAGCTACTGCAGTGCCCAAAGCACGAAGACCACCACAGCTAACCCAAACTCCACGTTTAAAGCAGAAGAGCAACTGTTCTCAGGTCAGATTCCGTAGCTATGGTCCATACTCCTTTGCTGTTGCATCACTGTATTTACTAATACCAACTACTTTTGAATTTGAAGGATCCAATTGAAACTCCAATGGCGCAACAGGTATGTTTTAAACCCATTTCTTTAACTGGATTGCTGTTCTAACTTCTTGCTCTATGTTGATTTCAGTTTAAGTTGTATAAACAGTTATGTTCTCATGTGATGCACATTACAAGTGCTCCCAATGCTGTATAGTTTCTCACACTTATATTCTGTCTATGATGTTGTGTCTTCAAAATATATGAGTTGAACTGTGTCTCTATCTTGATTAGGGAACATAAACTATAATGATATGGACAATATAGTGACCATAGTACATAGATATATGTTTGTTTCATGTTGTTATCATGTCCACCTTACTACTGAACCGATTTACCAAAATGAGTTTCGTATACTACAAGCTAAACATGTGATGTGTCTGCTTGTTTCCCTTGTAGTATGCAAACAGAATATTGGAGAAGAGCACCCCACTATGCAATGGTAGAGAAAGTAATGCAGATAAGGTTCAAGATAGTGACACAACCCTGTTGGTCTCCAAGAAAGGTGATAAAAATGATCTTGTAGACAGTGAGAAAACCCCACAGTCCTATGTTGATGTAGTGTTCGAGTTACTGGCCAATACCGCTGGCACAAGCTCTTCAAACTTGCTGCCTGAATCACTTCGGCTTCTTCAGTCTCAGCTACAAGCTGAAAGGCATCAGTCAGCTGTGCTGCAGCAAGAAGCCGAAGGACTGAGGAAGTCCCTGCAGAATTCAGATACGTACTTTCTTGTGCAACAGCAAGCGCTGGAGGATTTAAGCGCCAAGCAAGAGAAAGTTAATAAGCTTGCTAAGCATCTTGCCAGCATTATGGGTACCCAGGATATTGTTTCTTGAACTCTTCTGAAGTGGTTTCAGTTCTGGACTTGTTTTGCTGCGGCGTTTATATGCTGCTTTGTTCCCTATATTTGCACTGGTGGCGAACTTTGATGCCCAGTGGATGTAATATGTGTAATAGCCGTGATAGCCTAGCATAAGTTGCTTGCTTATTTATTTCCTTGTTGTCTTGTTTATTTCTTTGCTTGTAGTCAGTGCGGTTCTTTTTCCGCGGTTTGCTAGTGGCTGCAATAACCTATTTTTTTAAAACTAGGCCACAATAACCATGGGCTAATATTTACTGTAGTGACACTGGGCCTTCTACGGGCCGTAGAAACAGTAGGCCTTCTACGGGCCATAGTAACAATGGGCCTTCTACGGGCCGTATCATCAATGGGCCTTATACGGGCCGTATGATCGATTGGCCAAACATGGGCCAATAATAGGCCGCATTATGGCCGTAAACGGGCTAGTGTTGGAATCGTCCGTTCATGGGCCGACCATAATGGGCCATCGTTAATAGGCCGTATTTGATGACGCTATGAAAACGGCCCAATGTATTAATGGACCACAAACGGGCCGACTGTAACCACGGGCTAAATTTGGCCCACAAGCAGAAAATGACAGTAACGGGCCGTAAGTAAATGAATGCTGGAAATGAGCCCAAGAATAAATGGGCTCTGAGAAGGCCGAAAGATAACATGGGCTCGAAACGGCCCAACGAAATAACGGGCCGTTAATGGGTATAAAGTGATACACTGTTCATTACGGGCCAGTTTCACCACGGGCCGTTAATGGGTGTAAAGTGATACACCGTTCATTACGGGTCAGTTTCACCACGGGCCGTTAATAGGCCAAGAGTTACATAGGGCCTCATGTGGGCCGAAAGACGTCACGGGCCATACATGGGCCAGAAGTGAAAACGGGCTGGAACCATATTGGATGGCCCAGATGACGCTACTGGGCCTAATTCTGATAGGGCGTAACGGGCCTTGGGTTAGCGGGCTGTAAATGGGCTATATGCGAACAGGCCGTTAACAGGCTTTCCATGGGCCGGTCCGCCACCTTTTGACCAAGTCAAACGGGCCGGCCTTTTCACAGGAATGGGCCTCTGTTGGGCCGTGCCACGTGTCGACGTATCATAGGCGCCTTCTGTCCAATGAGTGGATGACATCTGTCCCAACGATGAGCCGACACGTGTTTCCTCCAACCAATGATGATTTTACACGTGGAAAATCCCCATTTGTCGGGGCTGTTAACGGGTTGTCGGATCCAAAACCTGACCCGATGGCTTAACGGCGTTCCGTTACGGTGGATGCCACGTGTCGGTCACCCTTGACGAAAGCACTTCTGTGACGCGCGATTTATCGTCGTGGAAGTGCACACTTCCGTGATGATAATTTTGGTAATGTCATGCAACACTTCTACAACAGCACAGGTATGACTATCTTGATTCTGTCATAAAATCGTCATGGATGTACATGCATGACAAAAAACGCGACCTACTGTGACAAACACGTATCATCACAGAAGTGTATTTTTTTGTAGTGTTTGTCTTCTGCAGTGTGGGGCCCGTTGACGAATTTGGAGGAGCTGAAGAACTAGCAGAGGCTCCCGAGGCAATAGAGATACATGTTGTCCTTTGGCACGAGGCTAGATGCGCAGGTGCTGAGGATTTGGACGGAGGAGCTGAGGACTTTGGAGGTGCTGGTGCAGCTTGAGGAATTTGCCGTGAGGGCTTTGCTGAACTCGGCCGTGAGGGCATTGCTGAGGAGCTTGGCCGTGAGGGCATAGAAGTTGAAGCACTGGGCTTGTGAGCAGGCTTCTTTGGCATGGCCTTCTTAGGCTTGCTTGCAGAGGCCTCAACAGTGGTAGCAGCGGCAGCAGAGTCTTCATTGAATTTCCTCACTGCTTCTTTTGCCTCTTTGGCCAGTTTAGCTTGACGCTTGGCCCATTCATTAGGATAGTCCTCACCACGCTTGAGGCTAGTAGGACCAGCTTCTTGGCCTGGTGCCAATGGAGGTCTTGGGCATGGAGGGTGAAGAGCGAATTTCTTCATGTACTTAGGAGTGACATATTTGTACTCCCTCCATTCCTGTGCCCATCTCCTCTCTATCCTTTGTATGTGCACCTTGCACGGATTTTTGTCCTCCTTTCCATGTGTGGCCTCATCAGGAGTGCAATAATCCTTGCAAATGTCATCAGGGATTTCAAAAGTTGTGTTGACTTCCAATTTCTTTCCTCCCTTCTGAGGTCTCTTGTCATCAGCCATTTTCTTCAGCTGAGGATTTTGGACAATAGAATTCTCTGAACAGGTGTGCAACTTTTCTTCGAGGAATGCTGCAAATGAGTTAAGTTGATGAGAACCTAGAGATTCAGCAGCGGACATGTGTACCTATGAACAGAATATAGTTGCGAGGAATTTGGAGAGGTCATATGCGTTCTCAGAAGTTTTTGCAAAAAGAACAAGTTTGAGGAATTTGACCAGATGAGCCTTGAGGAATTTCACTAAGCGTTCTTTGACTTAGGTTCCAGAGTTGTATAGATTTCAAAATCCACACAATTGAGGAATCTTGAAGAAAAATGTAGCTTAGGGAAACATATCAAGTACAGATGATATGTGAGGTGTTTTGTGTGTGAAGATTTGAAGAATGAAACACCTTTTGAAGATTTTGTTGAAAACATCAGAATCAACTAGGGTAGTAAAAGTAACTTTTAATTACCCTTGACGAAGAACACGAAACACTGGGAAGTGTAGATTTGAAGCTCGTCGGTTCAGACCTTCCACGCCCTAACTTGGCTGAGGAAGACAGCTACGGCAGCAGCGGAGTGAAGAAATCCGCGGCCAGCGCGAGTACGACGGCGAAGAGGTCGAGGCAGTGAAGCTCTTCCTCACCGGCGACGATGGAAGTAGCGGCAGCGCTAGGGTTTGAGAAGCTCGAGCGAGGGTGTGAGGTCGAACGGAGTGAAAACGAAGTGAGGAAGGAGAGGGGTATTTATACCCGAAGTGAAAAACTGCTCGCCCGAGGAAATTGGACGAACGTGCCCCTGACCCTTCTCATTCGCGTGACATGTGTCACCCACGTACTAAGAGGTGGCGATCGTGTGCGATCGTGGGTGAATAGATAACTATTATCATGGAATGTGGAACGGTTTGAGCGGCAAAAACCGAAAATTCAGATAAGTTTTAAAGTTTCGTTCGCAAATTCTTCAGCTAACAAGGACACATTGAAGATTTTGAACGAGTTTCAAATAGAACACACATGAAGTTGTGAATAGACTGGGTTGAGCTTAGCATAGAGGGGGTAGGGTCCGATCACATTCACTTAGCAGAAAAAGCAACTTGAAGAAATAGCGATGAAGAACAACAAAGGACAAAGTGAAGACAATGCAAAGTTGAAGAAATTGAACAACTGAGGAATTTCAAAAATGAAGAAAAACTCAAATTGAAGATTTTCAACTTTTGGTGGTGGCGTGACCCACCGTATAAGAATGCTGATTTCAGACACCGCGTACAATTGTCGTAGGGTTCAAAGAATCAAATTCTTCGTTAATTTCTTCACACTTGGAGTGTTAGTCTTCATTGATTGAAGAAAAATGTTTCTTCGTGTGTTGCACATGTAAGTCATTAATTTTGCATAAGTGTTAGGATGTGTGTCCTTTTCAAAGGACATTCGAAGATTCTAAGATATTTAGCTCACACCACAACTTGCTAAATCTCTTCTCATCCAAGGGCTTTGTGAAGATATCGGCTAGCTGTTCTTCAGTCTTCACATGCTCAATAGAAATGTCTCCCTTCAACACATGATCACGAAGAAAATGATGACGAATCTGAATGTGCTTTCTCTTCGAGTGCTGAACTGGGTTATGAGCAATCTTGATGGCACTCTCATTGTCACAGTAGAGAGGCACATTCTTCATGTTGACGACGTAGTCCTTGAGAGTTTGCTTCATCCATAGTAATTGAGCACAGCAAGAACCAGCAACAATGTACTCAGCTTCAGCAGTAGACAGTGATACGCAGTTCTGTTTCTTCGAGGACCAACAGACCAAGGATCGTTCGAGGAAATGGCATGTGCCTGATGTTGACTTGCGGTCCACACGATCACCAGCATAGTCAGAGTCTGAATATCCAGTGAGATCAAAAGCCGAGCCCTTGGGGTACCATAATCCAAGTGTTGGTGTGTGAGCTAGATATCGAAGAATATGCTTCACAGCCTTATGGTGTGATTCCTTCGGTGTAGCCTGAAATCGGGCACACATGCAAACACTAAGCATAATATCTGGCCTAGATGCACATAAATACAATAAAGAACCAATCATGGAGCGGTATACCTTTTGATCAAAGTCAATACCATTTTCATCAGTGCATAGATGGCCATTTGTGGGCATAGGAATTTTGACCCCTTTGCAATCTTGCATGCCAAATTTCCTCAATACGTCCTTGAGGTATTTCTCTTGAGATATGAATATGCCATTATGCTGTTGACGAATTTGAAGACCCAAGAAGAATTTCAATTCTCCCATCATAGACATTTCATATTCCTCCCTCATCATATAACCAAATTCGTCAGTGTAACGTTGGTCAGTACAGCCAAAAATGATATCATCAACATATATTTGGCACACAAACAATTCACCATCATAAGATTTAGTGAAAAGAGTTGGGTCAAGTGAACCGGGTTTGAAGCCTTTCTTCATGAGGAATTCATTCAAAGTATCATACCATGCCCGAGGGGCCTGCTTGAGGCCATAGAGGGCCTTATTGACTCTGAAGACTTTGTCAGGATGCTTTGGATCTTCAAAACCTGGGGGTTGAGCAACATATTCTTCTTCCTCAAGCTTACCATTAAGGAATTCACTTTTCACATCCATTTGATATAAAGTGATACCATGATGGTTAGCATAAGCAAGTAATATGCAAATAGCCTCAAGTCTTGCAATAGGTGCAAAAGTTTCATCGAAATCTATTCCTTCAACTTGTGTGTAGCCTTGAGCTACAAGCCGTGCCTTATTCCTCACCACAAAGCCATTTTCATCTTGCTTGTTGTGGTAGATCCACTTTGTGCCAATGATATTGTGCTTGCGAGGATCTGGACGTTTGACCAGTTCCCAGATGTTGTTGAGATCGAACTGATGTAATTCCTCTTGCATAGCTAAAATCCACTCGGGCTCCAGAAATGCTTCATCTATCTTAGTGGGTTCTGTGATAGAGACGAAAGCAAAGTGCCCACAAAAGTTTGACAAATGTGAAGCTTTTGAGCGTGTGAGAGGACCTGGAATGTTGATGTCGCTGATGATTTTCTCAATCTGCACTTGGTTTGCAACACGAGGATGAGTGGGTTGTCGTCGTGGAATTGGATCAGCATTTTCTTCAGCACCATTTTCTTCAGGTGCATCAATATGACGTTCTTCATGTTCTGGAATGATTTCTTCAACAGATTCTTCAGTAGGAATGACATCCTCAGTAGCCTTGAACTTGATAGTTTCCTCGGGTGACTGTTCATCTAACACAGAAGGTAGGTGCTCTCTTTGCGAGCCATTAGTTTCATCGAACCGCACATCTACAGTTTCAACAACCTTGTGGTGAACGTTGTTGAAGACTCTGTAGGTGTGCGAGTCCTTTCCGTAACCAAGCATAAAACCTTCATGTGCTTTCGGTGCAAATTTAGAATTGTGATGAGGATCTCTAATCCAACATTTAGCACCGAAGACTTTGAAATAACTCACATTGGGTTTCTTGTCAGTGAGGAGTTCATATGCAGTCTTTTTGAAGAATTTGTGAATATATACCATGTTGATGATGTGGCACGCAGTATCAATTGCCTCAATCCAGAAATGACGAGGTGTCTTGTATTCATCAAGCATAGTGCGAGCCATCTCAACAAGAGTCCTGTTCTTGCGCTCCACGACGCCATTCTGCTGAGGAGTATAAGGAGCAGATAACTCATGAGTAATACCAAGTTCATCAAGATAGTCATCAAGACCAGAATTCTTGAACTCAGTTCCATTGTCACTTCTGATGTGCTTGATCTTCACACCAAAGTTGGTTGAAGCCCTTGAGGAAAATCGTTTGAAGACTTCCTGCACTTCATGTTTGTAAGTGACAATATGCACCCATGTGTAACGAGAGTAATCATCAACAATAACAAAGCCATATAGGGATGCATCATTTGTAACTGCAGAATAATGATTAGGACCAAAGAGATCCATGTGAAGCAATTCAAATGGTCGAGTGGTAGTCATGATAGTCTTCGCTGGATGTTTGGCCTTGGTCATCTTTCCAGCTTCACAAGCTCCGCACAAGTTATCCTTGAGGAATTTGACATTCTCAATGCCAATGACATGCTTCTTCTTCGCGAGCGTGTGCAAATTCCTCATCCCAGTATGACCAAGTCGTCGATGCCATAGCTAGCCTTCTGAAGCTTTTGCAAGTAGACATATAGCTGGTTGCGGTCCTGTAGAGAAATCAACAATATACAGATCTCCTCTCCTAAAGCCTTCGAAGACTTTGGAATTGTCAGCTTCCATGATCACAACACAACGATACTTGCCGAAGATAACAACCATATCAAGATCACAAAGCATTGAGACTGACATGAGGTTGTATCCTAAGGACTCGACAAGCATGACTTTGTCCATGTGCCGATCCTTTGAGATCGCAACCTTACCTAGACCCAATACCTAGTTGTTGCCTTTGTCAGCGAAGATGATATGCTTCAGATGCGATGGAGATAAGGGAACATCCATCAATAGATTCTTGTCACCAGTCATGTGATTTGTACATCCACTATCGAGGACCCACTCATTGGCTTTGGGTTGATCATCCTGCAGATGAATTAGTGTAGCTTACGAACTCATATACTTCATCAGTGAAGAATATGACATCAATTTCATTAGATCAATTTCATCAAGCAATAAAATAGATAAAGCATTATGAGGATGTGAGAAATGAGGATTCATTTCTTCATGATTAGCCTGCGTCCTATCAGGCAATTTCAGGTCTCCAGCAAATTCTTCAGACGTTTGAGCACGTCTGGAGACCTGACCCTGCATAAGAGATTAGTTCTTTTTCTTCACCACCCACATCTGAAGGGGTGGCAAAGAGTTCATCATTCTGCGAGCTCCATAAGAGAACGATGGCATAGAAGCCAGACCACTTCGTTTCACATAAGAGGAGTTAGGGTAAGCATATGAATAGGCAGAGAAATTCTTCGAGGACTTATGAACATAATGGTTAGAAGAATAATGCTCATATTCATAGCCCTTAGATCTTCCTTGCAAAACAGAGGTGTTAGCATGATGATGTTCATATGAGGACTTTGATCCTTTTGAGGAATTTGATCCACGTGAGGAATTTGGTCCGTATGAGGACTTGATCCATATGAAGAGTTTGGTCCATATGAAGAATTTGATCTGGGGTTCCTATTCTTCACAGGTGGTGTCATGATGACATTCACCTGGAGACTTTCAAGGCACTTTTTGGGAACCCAAATTTTCTTCATAGGGGAACCGTTCCTGCAGTTAGTACCAACATATCTAGCAAATACTTCACCATTCTGATTTTTGAACAGTTTATAGTTGGAGTCAAATGACTCATCGACAGAATGATGTGATTCACATGTAAAGCCAGATAAAGTAGATGGATCTACTGGAGGTCCCTTTGCAGCAACCCGTGAGGTTTTGGGATACTGCTCAGGATTCCAGTATGTCCCATCAGCATTGAGTTTCCTCTCAAAGACAATACCCTCTTTCCTAGGGTTCCTGTTGAGGATCTGCTTTTTAAGCACATCACAAAGGGCCTTATGCCCTTTGAGGCTTTTATACATGCCTGTCATGTACAATTCCTTCAGCCCTGCATCATCAGTGATACTAGCAATGTCCTCAGATGAGGAATTAGTTATAGCAGAGACAAGTGAAGAATTTGTAACATTAGAAGCATTTGAACATTCAGGTGAAGAATTAGCATATTCACGTTCAATGCACTTCAAACATGGAGGAACAAATTCTTCCTGAGCAGCGCTGATTTGTTGAGCAAGTAATGTATCGCGTTCCTTCTGAAGATCTTCATAACTCACCCTTATCTTTTCAAGATCTTGCTTTCTTTGAAGAAATTCATAAGAAAGCTTCTCATGATTAGATAAGAGAGTGTTATGATGACTTTGAAGGTTGTGAAACTTAGACTGAAGTCTCTAAAGACTTTCAGCCAAAGCTTTCGACTGATCCATTTCTTCACCCAACATATCATCGCTCTTATCCAACATGTATTGAACTTTTTCCAAAGCTCTTTGTTGTTTAGTGGCAAGGGAAGCAAGTTTGAGATAACTGGGTCCAAATTTCATCGCCAGATTCATCATCACCGGATTCGGATAGGTAGCATTCAGTTACCTTAGCACCCTTCGCCATAAGGCATGGTGTAGAGGATGATGATTCTGGTTCGAATGTCATAGCCTTGAGTGATTCCTTAAAATCCTCAAACCAAGGATCATGACGAGTGCGATGACCTTCACAGACCTCAGAGAGTCGGTCCCAGATAAGCTTCGCATGGCTGAGATGCATGATATTCCTGAACTGATTTTGAGACAGACAGGAGCAAATGACGTCCTTCGCCGTGAGGTTGAGAAGAGTGTACTTGCGAATGTCATCAGCTTCCGCCATCTTGCACAGATCGGTAAGACCAATCTCAGTGACGGTCCACAGCTTGTTGTTCATCGCCATGAGGCGCTTCTTCATCATGGCCTTCCACTTGGGATAATCGTGACCGTCAAAGATGGGCCATGACACAGTATTCATTCCTATGGTCGACATAACTAAAACTCCAGGCGGTTAAACCAAAATCACACAGAACAAGGGAGTACCTTGCTCTGATACCAATTGAAAGTGCGTTAAGTCGACTAGAGGGGGGTGAACAGGCGATTTTTATGAATTCTTCACTAAGGAATTTCAGGGTGAGGAAATTCCTGAGCGAAGAACTACTTGCAGCGGAATAAGTACTCAGATGCATACATGACGGAACATAAACATGGACATCATGATGAAATGAAAACAGACACAGAGTACATGAAGCGTAAGCACAGGATAAAACAGGATGAAGACAAACAGACTGAAGAAATTGAACTGAGGAAATTGAGAAAGTCTTCAGTCAAAGTCTTCGAACAGATATGAACAAGCACACAACACTGTAATGAGGAAATGAAGAGTTGAGGAAATAGAACCAGTAGGCTTGGTGAAGACAATGATTTGGTAGACCAGTTCCAACTGTTGTGACAGTTGTACGTCTGGTTGGAGCGGCTAGGTATTTAAACTTGAGGACATACAGTCCCGGACACACAGTCCTCACCGTATTCTCCTTGAGCTAAGGTCACACAGACCTCGCCCAATAACTCGTGGTAAGTCTTCAGGTGACTTCCAAACCTTCACAAACTCGGTCACTCGGCGATCCACAATTTCCTCTTGGATGCTCAGACCATGACGCCTAACCGTCTGGAAGATGCACAGTCTTCAAAGGTAACAAGTGTCGGATCCACGCAGGATCAATCTCTTCAGTGATGCCCAATCACTTTGGGTTTGTAGGTGTTTGATTTTCGGTTTTCCTCACTTGATGATTTTCGCTCAAAGTCCTCGGAGGATGGGATGCTCTCAATGACAAGTGTCAGTTTCTCTCAGAGCATAGCACAACAATGGTCGGAAATTTGACTATCGAATTCCTCAGGGCTATCATGTTCCTCACTTGTAGGCAATCCGCACTGGCGAATTCCTAACTCCTCAGTCAGAACAAATTCCTCAGAGACCAGAAGAACTTCGTCTGTGTGACTGAAGAAATTGACTGAACTGTATGAGATTTCCAATGGCTTCACTCGAAGGGATTGGTAGGTGTAGGATTTTGAGTTGAGCATCACATGAAAAATTTTCCTTAGTATTTCCTCGGCCCCCTTTAACAGTACGGTGTTTCCTATGACTCGAGAAAGATAAAATGAGAGAGATCAAACACATAGCTACTGGTACATACCCTCAGCCCCGAGGGTGAACTACTCCCTCCTCGTCATGGAGAGCGCCGGGATGATGAAGATGGCCACCGGTGAGGGATCCCCCCTCCGGCAGGGTGACGGAACAGGGTCCCGATTGGTTTTTCGTGGATACAGAGGCTTGCGGCGGCGGAACTCCCGATCTATTGTGCTTCTTGATGTTTTTAGGGTATATGGACATATATAGGCGAAAGAAGTCCGTCAGGGGAGCCACGAGGGGCCCACGAGGGTGGGGGGGCGCGCCCAGGGGGTAGGGCGCGCCTCCCTGACTTCTACTCCAAGTCTCCTTGATTGCTTCCGTTCCAAAAATAACTCTCCCGAAGGTTTCATTCTGTTTGGACTCCGTTTGGTATTCCTTTTCTTCGAAACACTGAAATAGGCAAGAAAACAGCAATTTGGGCTGGGCCTCCGGTTAATAGGTTAGTCCCAAAAATAATATAAAAGTGTTTAGTAAAGCCCTTAAACATCCAAAACGGGTAATATAATAGCATGGAACAATCAAAAATTATAGATACGTTGGAGACGTATCACCTACCCCCCTGGGCGTGCCCTCCTACCTCGTGGCCGCCTTGTTGCTTCCTTGACGTCCACTCCAAGTCTCCTGGATTGCATTTGTTCCAAAAATGATCCTCGTGAAGGTTTCATTCCGTTTGGATTCTGTTTGATATTCCTTTTCTGCGAAACACTAAAATAGGCAAAAAAAACAGCAATTTGCACTGGGCCTTCGGTTGATAGGTTAGTCCCAAAAATAATATGAAAGTGCATAATAAAGCCCATTAAACATCTGAAAGAACATGCGGTGCCCCCATGTTTGGTTTTGTTAATTGATGACAATCTCTATGGACTAATGGTTGCCTTGAGTTATATTTGAAGGATTTGTCCATAGGCATTTCTTGAAGTCCATGTGTTGGTTTCAAGGAGTTTATGTGGTGACCAAGGTGTTATTAAGGAATAATCCAAAGATTGGTCATGTGAGAGTAGAGCTTATTGCAAGCATGTCTTGAAGAAGAAGATTGTGTGATCATTCATGTTTACCTTCAAGACATTATCCAAATGGAGAGAGTTGGAAAGAGTCAAGGTTGATCAAGACTAAGTCAAGAGTGAATCAAGTTGATCAACACACAAAGCGCACAAGATGTACCGAGAGGGATCAAGCAATCCCATGGTGTGGTAAGCATTGTCAATTACGCTTTGTGTACTAACCCATGATCTTCGTGAGAGTTCTTTGTGGGGTTAGGTTGCGGTGTGCAGTTCAAGTGAAGCATCATGAAGAGATCAAATGCTTGAAGCTTGCCGTCCATTGTGGTGACAATGGACTTGTGAAGATGTGCGGAAGAGTGGCTCACCCATAGTGGAGTATGGGGGAGCAATCAACTAGTCTTCGTCGAGCCAACACAACCAAGAAAGGTGGTCCAACTTGAGGGAGTCAAGATCGTCATCATCTAGCTCAAGTGGACCATGTGCAAGGCAAAGGTTTGCTCTTGATAGGTTTTCTATTTTACCGGTCTCATGATGGCAGTTGGGAGACCGGGTTATAGGATCGATTGCCGTACTATCAAGGGGGGCTCTCGATGAGTAGCTTGATCGTATCGTTCATAGAGAGCTCAAACCATTGCATCCTTGCATCATCTTTGTTGGTTCTTGTTTGGTTCTTCTCTTTGTGAGTTTTGGAGCTTATGGTCATCTTGATGACAAGCTTGAGTTCATCGAAAACGGAGTTCACTCGCATCTTCTATGATGTTTTCGATGTTGGAGGTTATGCCAGTTCTTCTTGGTTGGAGGTTTCACTCCTCTATTTGTTGGCATACCTCCCCTGCCTCTTCTTACTATAACCAACAAGCTTGAGTTTGCTCAATTCGGAGCTCATACGAAGAAGTTATGGCAGTTCTGGTTTTCTCCCTGCGATAGTACTGCGGCCAGAGCGACAGTACCGCTTATCGCCCCAAGCGGTAGTACCGCTGTCCAAAGCGGTAGTACCGCCTATGGCCATAAGCGGTAGTACGGCTACGGTTCCGCGCTGGTACCGCCTTGATTTTGGGTCTTGCATTTTTCGTGTCGAGTTTTGCAGTAGTTGCACGGCAGTAAGGCATGGCAGTTCCGCCTATAAGCGGTAGTACCGCCCCGATGGGCGGTAGTACCGCCTGTAAGCGGTAGTACCGCTCCGGTCGGGCGGTAGTACCGCTACTGCATTTTTGGTCCCGTGTTCTACTCATCCAGCGGTTGTACCGCTGGGGTGCGCGGTAGTACCGCTTATAAGCGGTACTACCGCCCCAAGGTTCATGTTTGGTTGCTCCTTTTCCCTGCTTCTTCCGCCAGAGCGGTAGTACCGCTCGTGGAGCGGTAGTACCGCTCGTGTGCGGGCTGAGCACATAACGGTTGGATTTTTCCCCTTCTATAAAAGGGGGTCTTCTTCCCCAATGAACCTTATCCTTTGAGCTCGTGTTATTCCTCCATTGTTGACCTTCTTCGAGCTTGCTAACTCTCAATCCCTCCATGGATTCTTGCTAGTTTTTGAGGGAAAAGAGAGAGGAGATCTAGATCCACATTTCCACCAATCACTTTCTCCTCTTTGTGAGGGGAACCCCTTGGATCTAGATCTTTGAGTTCTTGGTGTTCTCCTTCTTGTTCTTCCTCTCATTTTCCTCCCTTGCATTAGTTGCTTCAGTGGGATTTGAGAGAGAAGGACTTGGGCACTCCGTGTGCCCTTGCCATTGCATTTGGTGCATCGGTTTGAGTTCTCCACGGTGATACGTGGAAGTTACAAGTTGAGAAGCTTATTACTCTTGGGTGCTTGGTGCCCTTGAGCTTGTTCCTCTTGGGTGCTTGGGCGCCCTAGACGGTTGGTGGTGTTCGGAGCTCAATCATTGTGGTGTAAAGCTCCGGGCAAGCATCGGGGTCTCCAATTAGGTTGTGGAGATCGCCCCGAGCAATTTGACGGGTACCGGTGACCGCCCCCAAGGGTTGCCAAAGTGTACGGGTTCGGTGACTGCCCCCAAGGGTTGCCATTTGTACGGGTTCGGTGACCGCCCTCAAGGGTCCCTTAGTGGAATCACGACATCTTGCATTGTGCGAGGGCATGAGGAGATTACGGTGGCCCTAGTGGCTTCTTGGGGAGCATTGTGCCTCCACACCGCTCCAAACGGAGATTAGCATCCGCAAGGGTGTGAACTTCGGGATACATCGTCGTCTCCGCGTGGCTCGGTTATCTCTTACCCGAACCCTTTACTTATGCACTTCACTTTGTGATAGCCATATTATTTCTTGTCATATATCTTGCTATCACTTAGTTGTTTATCTTGCTTAGCATAAGTCGTTGGTGCACATAGGTGAGCCTAGTTGTTGTAGGTTTTGTGCTTGTCAAATTAACCGCTAGGTTTATTCCTCATTTGTTCAAGCCTAAACCATAATTATTTTAAAGCGCCTATTCACCCCCCCCCTCTAGGCGACATCCACGATCTTTCAACATCCAAAACAGATAATATAATAGCATGGAACAATAAAAAATTATAGAGACGTTGGAGACGTATCAGGCTCATGCCCCAAACTTTGGCTTATGGTACCCAAGAGGAGCAAACTTCAATCTTGTGGGCTTTTCGGACTCGGATTGGGTGGGAGACAAAGTGGATAGGAAGTCAACTTCCGGAGGGTGCCAATTTCTTGGTTGCTCTTTGGTGAGTTGGTCTTCTAAGAAGCAAAATTGTGTGTCTCTCTCGTCCACCGAAGTGGAGTATGTGGCCGCCAGTAGTTGTTGTGCTCAACTCCTTTGGATGAGGCAAACTTTAAAGGATTACGGTGTCATTTGTGACAAAGTGCCTCTTTGTTGTGACAATGAAAGTGCCATCAAGATCTCTCTCAACCCGGCGCAACACTTCAAGACAAAGCATATTGAGATTTGGTATCACTTTATCCAGGATCATATTAGGCAAGGGGAGATCGAGCTCAACTATGTCAACACTCATGATAACCTTGCAGATATCTTCACGAAGCCTTTGGATGAAGCAAGATTTCGCGAGTTAAGGCATGAGCTAAATATCATTGATTCGAGCAATGTGGCTTGAACCCTTGCACACTCCACCATACTCATCTTTATTGTTTAGGTGTAGGAATGGACATAGGGGGAGTGTTGTTCTCTCAATGAACTCTCCCTCCCCCATTATGCATAAATTGAAAAAATCTTTCACATTAGCCATTTTTATGGTACTTGTGCTTAAAAGACGAGTTTTGGTATGGGCCCAAGGATAATTCTTCGCGGTGCCATACCAATTGACTCAAACATAGGTGGCTACGGCCACCGCTCTCTCCTTGGAGAGGTTGTGTTTCGTGTTTGGTCTTTGTTGTCTTTTGCCTTTATTTTGAGCCGTGCTTGTGTTTGAGTTGCCTCGTGTGTGTGCTCTTTTGTGTGTCCGTTTGCTTGAAGTTTGTGTTGCAAAGGCCGTGCTCTTCTTTTCTTGTCAAAACTTGCACTTTCTTGGGGTCACGGTACTACCGTGGCAAGCCACGGTACTATCGTAGGAGATGGGTTTCCCTGTGCGTGCACAACTGGATCCCAGGCACGGTACTACCGCTTCCATCACGGCAGTAATTTTTTACTATCGCTGGAAGAGCGGTACTACCGCCCTGCGAGCGGTACTTCCGCCCGGGCAGTACTACCGCGAGGACCCGCGGTACTACCACGCCATCGCGAGCGGGTGGGGGTTAAGAGTGGGGCAGGGGGAGTTCCAACTCCCCCCTACCCATTCATCTATTTTCCGCACTCCGTCTCTCTCTCTCCTGCCCAAGAACGGCGCTGGAGGACCTCGCCAGATCTCCGTCTCCGGTCGTTTGATAACCCACAAGTATAGGGGATCAATTGTAGCCTCTTTCGATAAGTAAGAGTGTCGAACCCAACGAGGAGCTAAAGGTAGAACAAATATTCCCTCAAGTTCTATCGACCACCGATACAACTCTACGCACACTTGACGTTCGCTTTACCGGAAACAAGTATGAAACTAGAAGTACTTTGTAGGTGTTTTTGGATAGGTTTGCAAGGTAATAAAGAGCACGTAAATAGGGGCTGTTTAGATAAAGACACAACTAAATTAGTTTTAGTAGAGAGCTTTTGTCAACAAGAAAGTTATTTGTCCCTAGGCAATCGATAACTAGACCGGTAATCACTATTGCAATTTTATTTGAGGGAGAGGCATAAGCTAACATACTTTCTCTACTTGGATCATATGCACTTATGATTGGAACTCTAGCAAGCATCCGCAACTACTAAAGATCATTAAGGTAAAACCCAACCATAGCATTAAAGTATCAAGTCCCCTTTATCCCATACGCAAACAACCTACTTACTCGGGTCTGTGCTTCTGTTCACTCACGCCACCCACTATAAGCAAATCATGAGCATATTGCAAACCCTACAGCGGGGATCCCTCATGCTTGCGCGACATGGAGAGCACCATAGGACCACACCAATAATAAAACATGCAACTCAAACCAACCTTGACGATCAAATAGCCATTAGGACAAAACGGATCTACTCAAACATCATAGGATAGCCATACATCATTGGGAAATAATATATAGCGTTGAGCACCATGTTTAAGTAGAGATTACAGCGGGTAAGAGAGAGGTTACACCGCTGCATAGAGGGGGGAAGAGTTGGTGATGATGGCGGTGAAGTTGTTGGTGAAGATGGCGGTGATGATGATGGCCCCGGTGGCACTCCGGCGCCACCGGAAGCGAGGGGGAGAGAGCCCCCCTCCTTCTTCTTCTTCCTTGACCTTCTCCATAGATGGGAGAAGGGTTTCCCCTCTGGTCCTTGGCCTCCATGGCTTGGGAGGGGCGTGAGCCCTTCCGAGATTGGATCTGTCTCTCTGTCTCTCTCTGTTTCTGCGTTCTCAGATTCTTGCCCTTCACCGTTTCTTTTATATCCGGAGATCCGTAACTCCGATTGGGGTGAATCTTTCGCCCAGATTTTCCTTATAAAATTAGCTTTCTTGCGGCAAAAGAAGAGCGTCAACTACCTTACGGGTGGACCACGAGGGTCAGGGGCGTGCCTGGGGGGGTAGGGCGCGCCCCCTACCTCGTGACCACATCGGACACCGTCTCGCATTGATTTTACTTCCCAAAAATCATAAATATTCCAAAATAATTCTCCGTCCGTTTTTATCCCGTTTGGACTCCGTTTGATATGGATATTCTACGAAACAAAAAACATGCAACAAACAGGAACTGGCACTGGGCACTGGATCAATATGTTAGTCCCAAAAATAGTATAAAAAGTTGCCAAAAAGTATATGGAAGTTGTAGAATATTGGCATGGAACAATCAAAAATTATAGATATGATGGAGACGTATCAGCATCCCCAAGCTTAATTCCTGCTCGTCCTCAAGTACGTAAATGATAAAAAAGATAATTTTTTATGTGGAATGCTACCTAGCATAATCTTGATCATATGTCTAATCATGGCATGAATATTAAGACACGAGTGATTCAAAGATTTAGTCTATCATTTGACATAAAAACAATAATACTTCAAGCACACTAATAAAGCAATCATGTCTTTTCAAAATAACATGGCCAAAGAAAGCTATCCCTACAAAATCATATGGTCTGGCTATGCTCCATCTTCATCACACAAAATATTCAAATCATGCACAACCCCGATTTCAGCCAAGCAATTGTTTCATACTTTAGAATTTTCAAACTCTTTCAACTTTCACGCAATACATGAGCGTGAGCCATGGACAGAGCACTATGGGTGTAATAGAATATGGTGGTTGTTGAGAAGACAAAAAGGAGAAGATAGTCTCACATCAACTAGGCGTATCAATGGGCTATGGAGATGCCCATCAACATATATCAATGTGAATGAGTAGGGATTGCCATGCAACGGATGCACTAGAGCTATAAGTATATGAAAGCTCAAACTGAAAACTAAGTGGGTGTGCATCCAACTTGCTTGCTCATGAAGACCTAGGGCATTTGAGGAAGCCCATCGTTGGAATATACAAGCCAAGTTCTATAATGAAAATTCCCACTAGTATATGAAAGTGATAACTCAAGAGACTCTCTATATGAAGAACATGGTGCTACTTTGAAGCACAAGTGTGGTAAAAGGATAGTAGCATTGCCCCTTCTCTCTTTTTCTCTCATTTTCTTTTTGGGCCTTCTCTTTTTTTTCTTTGGGCTTCTTTGGCCTCTTTTAATTTTTTGTAAAGTCCGGAGTCTCATCCCGACTTGTGGGGGAATCATTGTCTCCATCATCCTTTCCTCACTGGGGCAATGCTCTAATAATGATGATCATCACACTTTTATTTACTTACAACTCAATATTACAACTCGATACTAGAACAAATATATGACTCTATATGAATGCCTCCGGCGGTGTACCGGGATGTGCAATGATCTAGCGTAGCAATGACATCAAAAAATGGTCAAGCCATGAAAACATCATGCTAGCTATCTTACGATCATGCAAAGCAATATGACAATGAATGCTCAAGTCATGTATATGATGATGATGGAAGTTGCATGGCAATATATCTCGGAATGGCTATGGAAATGCCATAATAGGTAGGTATGGTGGCTGTTTTGAGGAAGGTATATGGTGGGTGTAATGCACCGGCGAAAGTTGCGCGGTACTAGAGAGGCTAGCAATGGTGGAAAGGTGAGAGTGCGTATAATCCATGGACTCAACATTAGTCATAAAGAACTCACATACTTATTGCAAAAATTTAGAAGCTATCGAAACCAAGTATTAGACGCATGCCCCTAGGGGAAGGGTTGGTAGGAGTTAACCATTGCGATCTCGACCTCAACACAAAGGATGGCAATCAAAAAATAAATCATGCTCCGACTTCATCACATAACGGTTCACCATACGTGCATGCTTCGGGAATCACAAACCTCAACACAAGTATTTCTACAATCCACAACTACCCACTAGCATGAATCTAATATCACCATCTTTATATCGCAAAACTATTGCAAGGAATCAAACATATCATATTCAGCGATCTACAAGTTTATGTAGGATTTTATGACTAACCATGTGAATGACCAATTCCTGTCATCTCTCTAAATTGATACAACTGAAGCAAGAGAGTTTAATTCTTTCTACAAAAGATGTGCCCACGCTCTAATAAATATAAGTGAAGCAAAAGAGCATTCTACAAATGGCGGTTGTCTAAGTAAAGAGAAACAAGCAATCCAAACTTCAAATGATATAAGTGAAGCACATGAAGCATTCTATAAAGCCATACTCAAAAGATATAAGTGAAGTGCAAAGAGCATTCTATAAATCAACCAAGGACCATCTCATACCAGCATGGTGCATAAAACAAAAGTAAAAACTAAAGCAAAAGACGCTCCAAGATTTGCACATATCGCATGAACAAAACGAATCCGAAAACATACCGATACTTGTTGAAGAAAGAGGGGATGCCTTCCGGGGCATCCCCAAGCTTAGACGCTTGAGTCTCCTTGAATATTTACTTGGGGTGCCTCGGGCATCCCCAAGCTTGAGCTTTTGCCTCTCCTCCTTTTCCTCATATCGAGACCTCCTCGATCATCGAACACTTCATCCACACAAAACTTCAACAGAAAACTCGGTAAGATCCGTTAGTATAATAAAGCAAATCACTACTCTAAGTACTGTTGCAAACCAATTCATATTTTGTTTTTGCATTGTGTCTACTGTAATATAACTATTTCATGGCTTAATCCACTGATATAAATTGATAGTTTCATCAAAACAAGCAAACTATGCATCAAAAACAGAATCTGTCTAAAACAGAACAGTCTGTAATAATCTGAATATTCACCATACTTCTGATACTTGAAAATTTCTGCAAAAATTAGGAAAAATAAACAATTTGTACAGAAAGACAGTGCAAAAAGAATCAGAACCATTTGACGTTCCAGCAAACAATATAAAATCACGCACTACAGCCAAAGTTTCTGTCCTGCACCGTACAAACCAACAAGCATTGTAAACATCCTAAAGGCAAACCTTGGCACATTATTTTTATAATACAATGGAATTGTACAAGGGGATAATTATTTTTGTTGAAAAGTTTCTGTAATCAAGATTCACAAAGTTGCCGTGAGCATGAACAAAGTTCAAGGAGCTCTCCCACTTCAACAATGCTTGTCTTTCTCACTTTCACTTTCCTTTTTTTTGAAAAAGTTTTGGGTTCCCCTCTTTATTTTTGTTGTTTTTAAACTATATGAAAGCACTCAAAAGAAATAAATGACTCTCTAAAACTTCGGGTTGTCTCCCTGGCAGTGCTTTCTTTAAAGCCATTAAGCTAGGCATATAGTGCTCAAGTAATGGATCCACCCGGATCCCAAGATATATCAAAGCCAATTTTAATTAGCAATGATTTGTAATTTAGTAGTGAGCACAAAGCAACATATATCATGTAATGATGAAGTCTAACTCTCTTCTTATGCATCGGCATGTCATAAAAGAACAATTCATGCACACCAAGTAAAGGCCAATGCATAGTATAAGCAGTTTCTTGCAATTTTATCATATTGGAAACATAGAGAGGTGGAGATATAGTTCCTCTCTCATAATAATTGCAAGTAGGAGCAGCAAGCACATGCATATTATATCTATCAAAATCATCATGTGCAACGGTAAAATGCAACCATCAATATAATCCTGAATAAGTGCAAACTTCTCCGAGATAGTGTAGTTTGGAGAATTCAAAAAGATAATAGGACTATCATGTGTGGGTGCAATAGCAACAATTTCATGTTTAACATAAGGAACTATAGCAAGTTCATCTCCATAAGCATAATTCATATTGGCATCTTGGTCACAAGCATAGCAAGCATCATCAAAAAGGGATATTTCTAGAGAATCAACGAGATCATAACAATCATCATAGCAATCATCCTTCGGTAAGCACGAAGGGGAATTAAACAATGTATGAGTTGAAGAGTTACTCTCATCAGAAGGTGGGCACGGGTAGCTAATCCGCTCTTTCACCTTTTATTCTTCGCTCTCCTCCTCATCTTTTTCATCCAATGAGCTCACAGTTTCATCAATTTCTTCTTCCATAGACTCCTGCAAAATATTAGTCTCTTCTTGGACAGCGGAGTAGGCCTCAATATACGGTTTAACATAGGCATTAGAAGCATAATTATCATAACAATATTTAAGTGTGGCAAAATTTCCAGACTTGTAAATAGTAGCATCATACTTTTCAATCAAAGAAGCAATTTCATAAGCACCCTTAAAAGCAACAAATTCTTCAATTTGTTGAACATCATAGTAATTATAAACACCCTTAGCATAAGATGATATAATTCCATTATCACTAAACTCACATTGGTAGGGAAGGTGTTTCTTAGGGTTTTCAGAACAACAAGTAAAATCATATTCCCAACATAAATTCCAAGCATAGCATTGCAAACGATGAATTTGACCCAATAGAATTTTCCCTTTTTCAGATATACGGTGTCGCACATAACAAGCATGCTCATCTAAAGATTTGCCCTCAACTAAGCTAGTTGGGGTTTCTGCACGAGCACAAAGGGATCAAAGATGATCCAAGTAATAAGCTTCAGCAGTGTGATAGATTTTGAGTGGTTCTTCAACCATTGGTTCAGTAGGTACAACTAATTTTTTTGCTATTTTGCGTTTCCTACCCATGACTAAAGATAGAAAACAACTAAGAACAGCAAATAAAAATTACTTAGTGATAAAGCAAACAAGCACACACGAGAATATTCACCCCACGCTATTGCTCTCCGGCAACGGCGCCAGAAAAAGGTCTTGATAACCCACAAGTATAGGGGATCAATTGTAGCCTCTTTCGATAAGTAAGAGTGTCGAACCCAACGAGGAGCTAAAGGTAGAACAAATATTCCCTCAAGTTCTATCGACCACCGATACAACTCTACGCACACTTGACGTTTGCTTTACCGGAAACAAGTATGAAACTAGAAGTACTTTGTAGGTGTTTTTGGATAGGTTTGCAAGGTAATAAAGAGCACGTCAATAGGGGCTGTTTAGATAAAGACACAACTAAATTAGTTTTAGTAGAGAGCTTTTGTCAACAAGAAAGTTATTTGTCCCTAGGCAATCGATAACTAGACCGGTAATCACTATTGCAATTTTATTTGAGGGAGAGGCATAAGCTAACATACTTTCTCTACTTGGATCATATGCACTTATGATTGGAACTCTAGCAAGCATCCGCAACTACTAAAGATCATAAGGTAAAACCCAACCATAGCATTAAAGTATCAAGTCCCCTTTATCCCATACGCAAACAACCTACTTACTCGGGTCTGTGCTTCTGTTCACTCACGCCACCCACTATAAGCAAATCATGAGCATATTGCAAACCTACAGCGGGGATCCCTCACGCTTGCGCGACACGAAGAGCACCATAGGACCACACCAATAATAAAACATGCAACTCAAACCAATCTTGATCATCAAATAGCCATTAGGACAAAACGGATCTACTCAAACATCATAGGATAGCCATACATCATTGGGAAATAATATATAGCGTTGAGCACCATGTTTAAGTAGAGATTACAGCGGGTAAGAGAGAGGTTACACCGCTGCATAGAGGGGGGAAGAGTTGGTGATGATGGCGGTGAAGTTGTTGGTGAAGATGGCGGTGATGATAATGGCCCCGGTGGCACTCCGGCACCACCGGAAGCGAGGGGGAGAGATCCCCCCTCCTTCTTCTTCTTCCTTGACCTTCTCCCTAGATGGGAGAAGGGTTTCGCCTCTGGTCCTTGGCCTCCATGGCTTGGGAGGGGCGTGAGCCCCTCCGAGATTGGATCTGTCTCTCTGTCTCTCTCTGTTTCTGCGTTCTCAGATTCTTGCCCTTCACCGTTTCTTTTATATGCGGAGATCCGTAACTCCAATTGGGTGAATCTTTCGCCCAGATTTTCCTTATAAAATTAGCTTTCTTGCGGCAAAAGAAGAGCGTAAACCGCCTTACGGGTGGACCACGAGGGTCAGGGGCGTGCCTGGGGGGTAGGGTGCGCCCCCTACCTCGTGACCACCTCGGACACCGTCTCGCGTTGATTTTACTTCCCAAAAATCATAAATATTCCAAAATAATTCTCCGTCCGTTTTTATCCCGTTTGGACTCCGTTTGATATGGATATTCTGCGAAACAAAAAACATGCAACAAACAGGAACTGGCACTGGGCACTGGGTCAATATATTAGTCCCAAAAATAGTATAAAAAGTTGCCAAAAGGTATATGGAAGTTGTAGAATATTGGCATGGAACAATCAAAAATTATAGATACGATAGAGACGTATCATCATTCTCCTTGCATTCCGCCCGGTGGGATCGTTCCCCACCTCGCCCTCTTGCCATGGACCCCGGTATCTCCCCTAGTCCTTCTCTTTTTGTTCCATTCTTGTGCTTCTAGGTCTTGGGGAGATGCATGTGTAGTTCGTGTGATTTTCGGCTAAATCTTTGCAAGAGGAGATTGTAGGTGAGTGCTAGTGCAGTAGATATGCTATTTGGTGTGATACAACAGTGTAGTTTTGATCAACGGTAGTACCGCTATTTTTGCTAATTTTTCTAGATCCGTAGATGCAGTTCTTGAGCGATTCGAACCCGTGCGGTACTACCGCTCCTCCTGGAGCGGTACTACCACTCGCTCGCCCGAGAACCGTCCTCGTGCGGTACTACCGCTCCCCCAGTGCGGTACTACCGCCCGAGGCACGGACGTAAAAAATTACTTACGCTCCAGGCGCGATACTACCATACCACCCCAGCACAGTAATACCGCGGCTCGAGCGGCTGTAATTTTTTACATCCGTGCGCTGGTCCGGTACTACCGTAGAGTTGTCAATTATGTTGTTTGTCCTTCCAAATCTCAAGTTTGCTTGTTTCATTTGGTTTTGGCCCTTATCTTTGCAATAATCCTTCTTGGTTCCCTCGTGTTTGTGTTGTCTGTCATAGGTGGTGGCTCCGGTTCCAATGTCCGGCGCTCGAATCCCAGCCGTGACATGAGCTCGAAGCGCCTGCGCAACCAAGAGGCTCCGGAGGGCTCCAGTGCCCCCCAACGCAGAACCAAGTCCAGAGCTACCAAGACCAAGGAGCCAACTCTTGGCATGGATGAGATCCCTCAAGCGGAGTTTCTGATGCGAAGGAAGCTCAAACCTTATGTCAACCCTAGGGAGATCACAAGGGGCAATGAATTGTTTTGGACCAGCAAGCAACAAAATCTTGTCTTCTTGGATGTGATCAAGGGCAAGCAGAACATCTACGTGGATGTGCACTGGATTGACATGGTTCATATGAGGAAGGACAACAAAAATGGGCATACTTTGGTGAAACTCTGGATCTGATAGAGCAGTTTGGCATTGTCGACTTGCTCACGTTCCACTTGGACTTTGACCCAGAGATTGTGGCTCAGTTCTTTGCGTCGATTCACTCCCATACAAACGAGGAGAGGACCATGACATGGATGACCAATGGGAAGAGGATGTCTGCTAAGTGGAAAGATTTCATGGCGATGCTACACGTTCGTGACGAGGGGCTCAATGCGCCCGTTGGTGTCCGCCCCCATGGCAACCCCGAGTCGGCCAACAAGAACAAGCTTCAACCCTACCTTGTTGAGAAGAAGCTCGCCAATGACAAGAAGACTTGGGTACTGAATCCATTCCTTGACATCATGCACCGAATCTTCTGCAACACTCTCTTTCCTCACATAGGCGACAAGGATAAGGTGCATGCTTATCTAGTGGACATGATGCTCATCTGCGAGGAGGCGCGTCTTCAACAAACGCAACCACTTGATGTCTCACATATCATGTGGTGTGAGCTGCAGTTTGCGGTGTTCAACCGTAAGGTGCCCATCTATGGACCCGATACGTCTCCGACATATCTATAATTTTTGATTGTTCCATGCTATTATATTATCTGTTTTGGATGTTTAATGGGCTTTATTATGCACTTTTATATTATTCTTGGGACTAACCTACTAACCAAAGGCCTAGTGCAAATTGTTGTTTTTTGCCTATTTCAGTGTTTCGCAGAAAAGGAATATCAAACGGAATGAAACCTTCGGGAGAGTTATTTTTGGAACAAACGCGATCCAGGAGACTTGGAGTGGACGTCAAGGAAGAAACGAGGCGGCCACGAGGCAGGGAGGTGCGCCCAAGGGGGTAGGCGGGCCCCCTCGTGGCTCCACCGACCTCCTTCCTTTGCCTATATATACTCATATACCCTAAAAACATCCGAGAGCACCACGAAACCCTATTTCCACTGCCGCAACCTTCTGTACCCGTGAGATCCCATCTTGGGGCCTTTTCCGGAGCTCCGCCGGAGGGGCAATCAATCATGCAGGGCTTCTACATCAACACCATAGCCTCTCCGATGATGTGTGAGTAGTTTACCAAAGACCTTCGGGTCCATAGTTATTTGCTAGATGGCTTCTTCTCTCTCTTTGGATCTCAATACAAAGTTCTCCTCGATTCTCTTGGAGATCTATTCGATGTAATACTTTTTGCGGTGTGTTTGTCGAGATCCGATGAATTGTGGGTTTATGATCAAGATTATCTATGAACAATATTTGGTTCTTCTGTGAATTCTTATATGTATGATTTGATATCTATGCAAGTCTCTTCGAATTATCAGTTTGGTTTGGCCTACTAGATTGATCTTTCTTGCAATGGGAGAAGTGCTTAGCTTTGGGTTCAATCTTGCGGTGTCCTTTCCCAATGACAGCAGGGGCGGCAAGGCACATATTGTATTGTTGCCATCGAGGATAAAAAGATGGGGTTTATATCATATTGCTTGAGTTTATCCCTCTACATCATGTCATCTTGCCTAATGCATTACTCTGTTCTTATGAACTTAATACTCTAGATGCATGCTGGATAGCGGTCGATGTGTGGAGTAATAGTAGTAGATGCAGAATCGTTTCGGTCTACTTGGCGCGGACGTGATGCCTATATACATGATCATGCCTAGATATTATCATAACTATGCGCTTTTCTATCAATTGCTCGATAGTAATTTGTTCACCCACCATAGATTATGCTATCTTGAGAGAAGCCACTAGTGAAACCTATGGCCCCCGGGTCTATCTTCCATCATATAAGTTTCTGATCTATTTTATTTTGCAATCTTTACTTTCCAATCTATATCATAAAAATATCAAAAATATTTATCTTATTATCTCTATCAGATCTCACTTTTGCAAGTGGTCGTGAAGGGATTGACAACCCCTTTATCGCGTTGGTTGCAAGGTTCTTATTTGTTTGTGCAAGTACAAGGCAACTTGCGTGTAACCTCCTACTGGATTGATACATTGGTTCTCAAAAACTGAGGGAAATACTTACGCTACTTTGCTGCATCATCCTTTCCTCTTCAAGGGAAAACCAACGCATGCTCAAGAGGTAGCAAGAAGGATTTCTGGCGCCGTTGCCGGGGAGGCTTACGCCAAGTCAAGTCAAGATTTGATCTCCTAGCAACTAGCCATTTCTGGCGCCGTTGCCGGGGAGATCTACGCACAAGTCAAGACATACCAATTACCCATCACAAACTCTTATCCCTCGCATTATATTATTTGCCATTTGCCTCTCGTTTTCCTCTCCCCACTTCACCTTTGCCTTTTCTTCGCCTTCTTCCCGTATGTCTTTTTGTTTGTGTTTCCATGTGCCTTCTACTTTCTTGCATCTTTGCTTGCTAAAAATCTATTGATATGGATCCACTTAAAGTGTTCTACTTGGATCATCTTTGATCTATATGTGCTCGTGCTGAAACCCCAACTAGTTTAGTTGAGGGAAAATCTTTAGATGAGCATGCTCATTTTGTGCATCATCGTTTGTCTGAAAAGGGGAAGCTCTTATGGTATCAAATAAATAGTTTGCTATGCTATGCTTGGAATCTTTGTGAAATCTATGATTTTACTTGTTGCTCTAAGAACCCTAAAAAACACCTTCCCTACCTATGTGAGTTTAATGATAATGAAATCTTATCTTCTTATGGGAAGGGTGTTTATAGTTACTATGATATCGAACAAATTGAAGAATTTGTCATTTTTAAGGATGCTCATGAAGTTGCTTCTTTGATTGAAAAGTATGATATTACTCTCTACAAATCTGAAAATTCCGACATACTTAAATATTGCTATGAAAACTATGCTCATAATGTCGATGTTAAGGAATTTATTGAGAGAATGACCGTTGCTTTGGAAGAAAATAATGATATGCACGAATCTCTAGATAATTATGATTCCGATGATTTGATTGAAATATCCCTTGATGAACATGATGCTTGCTATTCTTATGGCCATGATGCCAATATTTATGGAGATGAATTTGCTATAGTTCCTTATGTCAAACATGAGATCGTTGCTATTGCGCCCATACTTGATAGTTCCTTTGATGAAAAGCATGATTGCAATGATGTTATTATAAATTCTATTGATGTCAATTGTGTTAATGATATGCAAAACCTCGAGCTTGGGGATGCTAGTTTGGCTATGACTACTATTTGTCGCAATGATCATGATTGGGGTGATTCTACTTTTGATCTTGAAAATTTATTTAAGCCCCATGATAAATATGAGATTGATAATAGTGTTTGCTATATTATTGAGAGTGGGTTTGGAAGAGTGTCAACTTTAGATCCCACATATTTGGATAATGTTCAACCTTATGAAGCTTTTGATAAAAGTGGGTTTGGAGAGGTCATGACTTTAGTTAATGTTAATCCCACTATTTTGGAAGAGTGTCAACTTTGCATACATGTGGATCGTGTTAAGAATATGTTTTGTGATAGCTATATTGTTGAATTTTCTTATGATCCTACATGTAATTATTATGACAGAGGAAAATATGGTTGTAGAAATTTTCATGTTACAAAATTACCTCTCGTTATGTTGAGATTGCTATTGTTTCTTTCTTCTTCCTTGCATATGGTAGTTTTTGCTTGCCTTAATAATTTGTTTGCTTATAGAATGAATATGCATAAGAATTATGTTAGACTTAAGTGTGTTTGTCACATGCTATATGATGCTCTCTTTGTGCTTCAATTGCAATGTTTCATGTGAGCATCATTAAAATTATCAATGCCTAGCTAGGGGCGTTAAACGATAGCGCTTGTTGGGAGGCAACCCAATTTTATTTTTGTTTCTTGCTTTTTGTTTCTGTTTAGTAATAAATAATGCATCTAGCCTCTGTTTAGATGTGGTTTTATGTTTTAATTAGTGTTTGTGCCAAGTAAAACCTATAGGATCTTCTTGGGTGATAATTATTTGATCTTGCTGAAAAAGACACAAACTTTCTGCTCACGAAAACAATTGTTAAAAATCACCAGAACGTGATAAAATACTGATTCCAATTGAAGTAGATCAATAAACAAATTATATAGGTCGTCCTATTTTTGCAGAAGTTTTGAGTAACATAAGTTTGCGTTTGATACAGATTACTACACACTGTTCTGTTTTTGACAGATTCTGTTTTTGACAGATTCTGTTTTTCGTGTGTTGTTGTCTTATTTTGATGAATGTATGGCTAGTATCAGGGGGTATGAACCATAGAGAAGTTGGAATACAGTAGGTTCAACACCAATATAAATAAAGAATGAGTTCATTACAGTACCTTATTGTGGTGGTTTGTTTTATTTCGCTAACGGAGCTCATGATATATTCTTTTGAGTTTTGTGTTGTGAAGTTTTCAAGTTTTTGGGTAAAGATTTGATGGATCATGGAATAAGGAGTGGCAAGAGCCTAAGCTTGGGGATGCCCAAGGCAACCCAAGGTAAAATTCAAGGACAATCAAATGCCTAAGCTTGGGGATGCCCCGGAAGGCATCCCCTCTTTCGTCTTCGTCTATCGGTAACTTTACTTGAGGCTATATTTTTATTCACCACATGATATGTGTTTTGCTTGGAGCGTCTTGTATGATTCGAGTCTTTGCTTTTTAGTTTACCACAATCATCCTTGTTGTACACACCTTTTGGAGAGACACACATGAATCGGAATTTATTAGAATACTCTATGTGCTTCACTTATATCTTTTGAGCTAGATAATTTTGCTCTAGTGCTTCGCTTATATCTTTTTAGAGCACGGTGGTGGTTTATTTTATAGAGATTATTGATCTCTCATGCTTCACTTATATTATTTTGAGAGTCTTATAGAACAGCATGGTAATTTGCTTTGGCTATAAAATTAGTCCTAAAGTGATGAGCATCCAAGATAGGTATAATAAAAACTATTATATAAAGTGCATTGAATACTATGAGAAGTTTGATTCTTTATGATTGTTTTGAGATATGAAGATGGTGATATTAGAGTCATGCTAGTTGAGTAGTTGTGAATTTGAGAAATACTTGTGTTAAAGTTTGTGATTCCTGTAGCATGCACGTATGGTGAACCGTTATGTGATGAAGTCGGAGCATGATTTATTTATTGATTGTCTTCCTTATGAGTGGCGGTCGGGGATGAGCGGTGGTATTTTCCTACCAATCTATCCCCCTAGGAGCATGCGCGTAGTACTTCGTTTCGATAACTAATAGATTTTTGCAATAAGTATGTGAGTTCTTTATGACTAATGTTGAGTCCATGGATTATATGCACTCTCACCCTTCCACCATTGCTAGCCTCTCTAATACCGCGCACCTTTCGCCGGTATCATACACCCACCATATACCTTCCTCAAAACAGCCACCATACTGATACGTCTCCAACGTATCTATAATTTATGAAGTATTCATGCTATTATATTATCCATCTTGGATGTTTTATGGGCTTTATTATGCACTTTTATATTACTTTTGGGACTAACCTATTGACCCAGAGTGTAGCGACCAGACCTCAAATGGTCTGTGCTGCTGTGCACCAGTGTCATCCCTGGATCAGTAATGCTGACACGCACAGTACAAATGGAGGATTTATAACAGAGTTGCAATCACACACTTATTACATCGAATATCTCCGAAGAGAATAAGTATGAATAACATGGCTTAAGGCCATCTAATAACGATAACAGCGGAATACTTGGAAGATAAGTGAGTCCATCAACTCCAGCGGCATCACTGAGTATAAGACCACGACCTAAGGCACCTTACTCGTCGTCTGAAAAGTCTGCAACATGAAACATTGCAGCCCGAAAACGGGTCAGCACATAGAATATGCTGGCAAAGTAACACATAGAGAGCAATGAACAATGATAATGCTATACTATATGCATATATGGCTGGTGGAAAGCTCTATGGTTACAGTTTTTGCGAAAAGCCAATTTTATCCTACTTCAAAGGAATACATTTTATTTAACTATCATGGTGGTTGTGAAACATTGAGAAGGTACCTCCAACTCAATCCCAATTAAGTGTCATCATTAACCCAACAAAATTAATTATAAGTATCACGGTGATGAGATTCAAATGATAATCCAGGTACTAGATACTCAAGTTGTCCATAACCGGGGACACGGCTAATCATGATCAGTTTGTACACTCTGCAGAGGTTTGCGCACTTTTCCCCACAAGACTCGATCGCCTCCGCTTGATTCTCGCACTACAAGATGTTTGAGAAACGGATAACCGAGACACAGTCTTTCAGAAACAATCACTCTCTACTCTGGATGGACCGGTACACCTACTTTCCCCTACATCTGCTAGTCCACCCCTTCAAGAGATCCTGTAACCTACTCAGCTATGCTAGAGCCCATAATAGCTTGTGGCTGCACACGGAAGTTTCTAGCATGAATAATCTTATGATCCCTTTGAGCCTGGGTGGCGGACCTTATACATACAGACAACACTGGGTTCTCCAGGTGCCTCAATCCACCCAGATGTGAGTTTTAGTTGCCACCTTAAGTTGAACCATTATTAAACATCTCACATCTGTCATGAATATCTCTCAAACCCAATCCACGTCTACGAGCATAGCATGGCAATATAATAGCAACGTAGAAGTAACTCCCAAGGGTTTGAATAGAAAACAGGTAATAGGTACTACCTCAACTACTTCCCAGTACCCACAGTTTAATTAGATCCTAATCATGCAATGTTTGAGGGAAATAGATCTAATGCAATAAAAACTGGGTATGAACGGGATATGATCAAAGTGTTACTTGCCTTCCTGATGATCCGCAAAACCTAGCGAGTCGAAGTAACAAGCGGCACACTCCGGGTACTCTATCGCAAACAAACAAGCATACAATCAGTACTCATCTAATGCACAGGTAAAACTCGAATGAAAGATCCAACCAGAAAGTTCAACTTAAGAACTCCGGTTTGCAAAAATAATCAACTCGAAAGAAGCAACGAAAGTCAAACGGCGAAAGAAAGAAACTTCGTTTGCTAATCTGGATCTAGGTCAAATTTTACTGTAGCAAAAACTTGTTTGAGTAAGTTAAACGGAAAGAGAATTTCGAGACGAAACTCTAGGCGCTTGAATCGCCTGTTTCCGATAAACGAGCGAAAAGTTAAACAGATTCGAAGATTTGATCAGAAATCGAATCCGAGAAAATCCGACGAAAAAGAAAAACGGACGAACGGTTAAATAACGGACGTTCGTTAACAGAGAAAAACCGATGAACGCGTTCGTTAAAATGAACGGTTCGCGCGAAATAATAAAACCGAAAAAAACCGATCTAGGGTTTTTTTAAACAAAGGGTTTTCTTTTTTTTTACAGAAAACCGGTCAACAACGAAGACGGCCGGCGGCAGTACCTCGACGGCGGGCTCGGCGAGGGGCTCCGGCGGGCGGGGCTCGGGCGCGAGGGGCGGCGGCTCGGGGGGGTGCTCCGGCGACGAGGGGCGGCGGCTCCGGCGACTCCCGGCGGCGGCGGCGGCGAGGCAAACGGCGGCGGCGCGGGATGAGTGCGGGCGGCGGCGGTGAGGAAAGAGAGGGGGGTCTATTTATGGAAGGGGGGGTCCGAGGTGCTTGGGGAAAGGGGCACCCGAGGCGGCGGCGGCTCCCGTGCCCGGGACGGACTCCGGTGGCGGCGTCGCGTGCCGGAAGAGGAAGGCGCGGGCAGGCCGTCGGCTTGGGCTCGGCCCAGCGGCGCGGGCGCGTCTTTTTTTTTATAAGATCCGCGGAAAATATTGCGTAGAAAAATAAATAAAAATCAGAAAAATATGAAATAAATTTTCCCCGTCTAGTTAAAAATCTAGAATAGGGTGAACATTTTTAAAATCAAAATAAATATTTTGAAAACATGCATATTTTTAAACGCAATAAAAATTGCAAATAAATTCCAAATAATGATTTTAACATTTTTCCTCCAGTATTTCAATTGTTTTGGAGAAGTCATATTTTCTCCTCTCATTTATTTAAATGAAATATTTTTCCGGAGAGAAAAATAATTAAAACCAAAATCCTCGTTTGAAAAATCAAATTTGAAAATACGAGAAAATCCCCAACTCTCTCCGAGGGTCCTTGAGTTGCTTAGGATTTATCGAGGATTTGGCAAAATGCAACAAAACATGATATGCAATGATGATCTATGTATAACATTCCAAATTGAAAATTTGGGATGTTACACACAGCCCAGTGCCAGTTCCTGTTTTTTCCCTTGTTTCAGTGTTTCGAAGAAAAGGAATATCAAACGAAGTCGAAACAGAATGAAATCAACTGGAGAAGTTATTTTTGGAAGGAAAGCTACATGAAAATCTTGGAGTGCACGTCAGGAAAGAAGGGAGGTGCCCACGAGGGTGGGGGCGCGCCACCCCCCTAGGGCGCGCCCCCCTGCCTCGTGGCCCCCCCGGAGCTCTGATAACCCACAAGTATAGGGGATCGCAACAGTTTTCGAGGGTAGAGTATTCAACCCAAATTTGTTGATTCAACACAAGGGGAGCCAAAGAATATTCTCAAGTATTAGCAGTTGAGTTGTCAATTCAACCACACCTGAATAACTTAATATCTGCAGCAAAGTGTTTAGTAGCACAGTAATATGATAGTGATAGTAACGGTAACAAAAGAGTAGTGCAAGTAATAGTAAATATTTTTGGTATTTTGTAGTGATTGTAACAGTAGCAACGGGAAAGTAAATAAGCGTAAACCAGTATATGGAAAACTCGTAGGCACCGGATCAGTGATGGATAATTATGCCGGATGTGGTTCATCATGTAACAGTCATAACATAGGGTGACACAGAACTAGCTCCAATTCATCAATGTAATGTAGGCATGTATTCCGGATATAGTCATACGTGCTTATGGAAAAGAACTTGCATGACATCTTTTGTCCTACCCTCCCGTGGCAGCGGGGTCCTATTGGAAACTAAGGGATATTAAGGCCTCCTTTTAATAGAGAACCGGAACAAAGCATTAGCACATAGTGAATACATGAACTCCTCAAACTATGGTCATCACCGAGAAGTATCCCGATTATTGTCACTTCGGGGTTGTCGGATCATAACACGTAATAGGTGACTACAGACTTGCAAGATAGGATCAAGAACTCACATATATTCATGAAAACATAATAGGTTCAGATCTGAAATCATGGCACTCGGGCCCTAGTGACAAGCATTAAGCATAGCAAAGTCATAGCAACATCAATCTTAGAACATAGTGGATACTAGGGATCAAACCCTAACAAAACTAACTCGATTACATGATAAATCTCATCCAACCCATCACCATCCAGCAAGCCTACGATGGAATTACTCACGCACGGCGGTGAGCATCATGAAATTGGTGATGGGGGATGGTTGATGATGACGACGACAACGAATCCCCCTCTCCGGAGCCCCGAACGGACTCCAGATCAGCCCTCCCGAGAGGTTTTAGGGCTTGGCGGCGGCTCCGTATCATAAAACGCAATGATTTCTTCTCTCTTATTTTTTTCTCCCCAAAAGCCAATATATAGAGTTGGAGTTGGCGTCGGAAGGTGTCCAGGGGGCCCACGAGGTAGGGGCGCGCCCTAGGGGGGCGCCCCCCACCCTCGTGGACAGGATGTGGGCCCCTGGTCTTCATCTTTGGCGAGGATTTTTTATTATTTATTGTAAGGTATTCCGTGGAGTTTCAGGTCATTCCGAGAATATTTGCTATCTGCACATAAAACAACATCATGGCAATTCTGCTGAAAACAGCGTCGGTCCGGGTTAGTTCCATTCAAATCATGCAAGTTAGAGTCCAAAACAAGGGCAAAAGTGTTTGGAAAAGTAGATACGACGGAGACGTATCAACTCCCCCAAGCTTAAATCCTTGCTTGTCCTGAAGCAATTATGTTGACAAACTGAAAGAGAAAAAGAAAGACTTTTACAAACTCTGTTTGCTCTTGTTGTTGTAAATATGTCAAGCCAGCATTCAAGTTTCAGCAAAGATCATAACTAACCATATTTGCAATAATTCTCAGGTCTCATAATTACTCATATCAATAACATAATCAACTAGCAAGCCATAATAATAAATCTCAGATGACAACACTTTCTCAAAACAATCATAATATGATATAACAAGATGGTATCTCGCTAGCCCTTTCTGAGACCGCAAAACATAAATGCAGAGCACCTTTAAAGATCAAGGACTGACTAGACATTGTAATTCATGGTAAAAGATATCCAATCATGGTCATACCCAATATAAATTAATAGTGATGAATGCAAATGACAGCTGTGCTCTCCAGCTAGTGCTTTTTAATAAGAGGGTGATGACTCAACATAAAAGTAAATAGATAGGCACTTCGCAGAGGGAAGCAGGGATTTATAGAGGTGCCAGAGCTCGGTTTTGAAATAGAGATAAATAATATTCTGAGCGGCATACTTTCATTGTCAACATAACAACTAAGAGATGGCGATATCTTCCATGTCACACACATTATAGGCGGTTCCCAAACAGAATGGTAAAGTTTATACTCCCCCTCCACCAATCCATGGCTTGCTCGAAACAACGAGTGCCTCCAACATACATCAGGTCCCAGGGGGAGTTTTGTTTGCAATTAATTTTGATTTAGTTTGCATAAAGCATGGGACTGGGCATCCCGGTGACCAGCCATTTTCTCGTGAGTGAGGAGCGGAGTCCACTCCTCTTGAGAATAACCCGCCTAACATGGAAGATAAGGGCAGCCTTGGTTGATACATGAGCTATTCGAGCATACAAAACAGAATGTTTATTTGAAGGTTTAGAGTTTGGCACATACAAATTTACTTGGAACGGCAGGTAAATACCGCATATAGGAAGGTATAGTGGACTCATATGGCATAACTTTGGGGTTTAAGGAATTGGATGCACAAGCAGTATTCCCGCTTAGTACAGGTGAAGGCTAGCAAAAGACTGGGAAGCGACCAACTAGAGAGCGACAACAGTCATGAACATGCATTAAAATTAATAAACATTGGATGCAAGCATGAGTAGGATATAATCCACCATGAACATAAATATCGTGAAGGCTATGTTGATTGTTTCAACTACATGCATGAACATGTGCCAAGTCAAGTCACTTAAATCATTCAAAGGAGGATACCACCACATCATACCACATCATAATCATCTCAATAGCATGTTGGCACGCAAGGTAAACCATTATAACTCATAGTTAATCAAGCATGGCACAAGCAACTATGATCTCTAATTGTCATTGCAAACATGTTTATTCATAACCAGCTGAATCGAGAATGATGAACTCATCATATTTACAGAAACAAAAGAGGTCGAGTTCATACCAGCTTTTCTCATCTCAATCAATCCATCATCTATCATCATAATTGCCTTTCACTTGCACGACCGAACGATGTGAATAATAATAAGAGTGCACGTGCATTGGACTAAGCTGGAATCTGCGAGCATTCAATAAACAGGAGAAGATGGGCTCTTGGTTAAATCAACAATAATGCATATAAGAGCCACTTGAACAATTTAATCATGGTCTTCTCCTACTGACCCCCAAAGAAAAGAAAAGAAAAACTATTTACACGGGAAAGCTCCCAACAAGCAAAAGAAGAACGGGAAATATTTTTGGGTTTTCATTTTAATTATTACTACTACAGCAACAAAGTAAACTACTACTAATTTTTTTTTGGTTTTTCTTAAGGTTTAACAAACACACAAGAAGAAAGCAGGAAAAAGAAAATAAACTAGCTTGGATATTACAGTGAAAGAGTATGAGCACCGACATCTAGCAATGAGTGTGTGTGAACATAAATGTAATGTCGGTGAGAAATACGTACTCCCCCAAGCTTAGGCTTTTGGCCTAAGTTGGTTTATTGCCAGGGGTAGCCTCGCGGATATCCGTAGGTATAGCTGGGGTCGTACTGTGATGCAGCGACTATCGCCTCCTGAGCTGCAGCGTGGCGTCGAGCTGCCTCCGCTCTCCTCTCGTACTCATCTGCCACCTCTCTGGTAATAGTATATCTTCCATTTGCCTGGTAATCAAAGATGGCAGGAGCAGGGAGAGTAATATGGACTACATGCCATTTGTTAAAGATTAGTCGATACTGGAGAGGTGATTCAGTCCTCTCAACAAACCGGTGGGAGACCATAGCATCAAAATAATAAGTAGGGGGCAACTCCATGTCTCCTTCACGAACGTCTATCTCAAGAAAATTAGCCAAGCGAGTTGCATAAATTCCTCCAAAGAAATCTCCATTATATCTATTATGATGCAACCTACGAGCTACAATGGCTCCCATATGATAAGATTGGTCTCCTAACACAGCACTCCTAAGAATACTGAGATCAGGTATACATATGTGGCATGCTTCATCTTTACCATTTATGCATCTACCTATGAAGAGAGCAAAATAATGTATAGCAGGAAAGTGGATGCTCCCTAAGGTGGCTTGTGTTATATCTCTAGATTCCCCTACAGTTATACTAGCAAGAAAGTCTCCAAATTCAGATTTAGGGGGATCCCTAACACTGCCCCATTGTGGAAGTTTGCAAGCAAAAGTGAAATCCTCTAAGATCATGGTATAAGATTTGTCATAAAGATCAAACATGACTGAAGGAGAATTACGCGAAGATGAATATTCAAACCTCCTCACAAACGATCTTGTGAGATCATGATATTGTGAGCATTTGTCTGCTTCAAAGTCTACAAGATTGGCATTACGCAGATATGCGTTAAATTCTTCTTTGATTCCCGCACGATCCATAAAATTCTCCGAAGGCCATTCATAGGGCCTCACGAGAGCGTCTCTCGGTGGTTCCTCATCAGCATCACGCATAGCAATCCTGGGGCCTTGCTTACTTGAAGAACCCCCTTGGAACATCTTCCTAAGCAAATTCTTTTTTCTGAAATAATTCTGAAATTTTTAGTAACTTCAAACGAAAGTGAACCAACTTCACAAAACTGATAGCAACTACTCCTACAAGTGTCTAGACCTTATATAAAGCATTAGAACTACTTGGAACCATATAAATTTGACATGCAAGCTCAAGAACATGGTCACCTATGCAGCACAAATTTGCAATGAATAAAGCACTAGAACAAAAACTAATTGGACTTATGGAGGAGTCACATACCAAGGAACAATCTCCCCAAGCAGTTTTGCGAGAGGTGCTTTGAGCAAGGAGATCGAAAATCACAACAAAAGTGGCTGGAACTCGTGCTTGAGTTGGTTTTTCGGGTTTGTGTGAGGCAGAGGAAGAAGATGGGTGCTGGGATAAGTGGAGAAGGGCCACCGTGGGCCCACGAGGCAGGGGGCGCGCCCTCCACCCTCGTGACCAGGTGGCAGCTCCCCCCGCGGTGATTTTTGCACAGTAAATCCTCAAATATTCCCGAAAAAATCATATTAAATTGGCATGGCATTCTGAGGACTTTTATTTTCGGGATATTTTTATATTGCACGGGTAAATAAGGAAACAGACAGAAAAATACTATTTTTACTTTATTTCAACTAAATAACAGAAAGTATAAAGAGAGTACAGAAGTTTGTGCTTCTAGTTTCATCCACCTCATGCTCATCAAAAGGAATCCACTAACAAGGTTGATCAGGTCTTGTTAACAAACTCATTCCGATAATCATGAAACCGGAGAAATTTTGAATAACATTAAGTTACCTCAACGGGGATATGAACATCCCCAATAATAAGAATATCATATTTCTTTTTGACAGTAGGAAGGGAAAATTCAAAACCTCCAAATATAATCGATGGAAATTTTCCAATAGAGTTGATACTGTGAACTTGAGGTTGTTTCTTCAGAAAGTGTACCGTATGCTCATTACCATTAACATGAAAAGTGACATTGCCTTTGTTGCAATCAATAACAGCCCCTGCAGTATTAAGAAAAGGTCTTCCAAGAATAATAGACATACTATCATCCTCGGGAATATCAAGAATAACAAAGTCCGTTAAAATAGTAACGTTTGCAACCACAACAGGCACATCCTCACAAATACCGACAGGTATAGCAATCGATTTATCAGCCATTTGCAAAGATATTTCAGTAGGTGTCAACTTATTCAAGTCAAGTCTACGATATAAAGAGAGAGGCATAACACTAACACCGGCTCCAAGATCACATAAAGCAGTTTTAACATAATTTCTTTTAATAGAGCATGGTATAGTAGGTACTCCTGGATCTCCAAGTTTCTTTGGTATTCCACCCTTAAAAGTATAATTAGCAAGCATGGTGGAAATTTCAGCTTCCGGTATCTTTCTTTTATTAGTAATGATATCTTTCATATATTTAGCATAAGGATTAGTTTTGAGCACATCAGTCAATCGCATACGCAAAAAGATAGGTCTAATCATTTTAGCAAAGCGCTCAAAATCCTCATCATCCTTTTTCTTGGATGGTTTGGGAGGAAAAGGCATGGGTTTCTTAACCCAAGGTTCTCTTTCTTTACCATGTTTCCTAGCAACAAAATCTCTCTTATCATAACGTTGATTCTTTGATTGTGGGTTATCAAGATCAACAGCAGGTTCAATTTCTACATCATTATCATTACTAGGTTGAGCATCATCATGAACATCATCATTAATATTTTCACTAGGTTCATGTTCATTACCAGATTGTGTTTCAGCATCAGACATAGATATATCATTGGGATTCTCAGGTGGTTCAGCAATAGGTTCACTAGAAGTTTGCACAGTTCTATCATTTTTCTTTTTCTTCTTTCTAGAAGAACTAGGAACATCAATATTATTTCTCTGAGAATCTTGCTCAATTCTCTTAGGGTGGCCTTCAGGATACAAGGGTTCCTGAGTCATTCTACCAGTTCTAGTAGCCACTCTAACAGCATAATCATTTTTCTTACTATTCAATTCATCAAGCACTTCTTTTTGAGCTTTAAGTACTTGTTCTACTTGAGTGGTAACCATAGAAGCATGTTTGCTAACAAGTTTAAGTTCACCTCTAATATTAGCCATATAATCACCCAAGCGTTTAATCATATCGGAATCATACTGCAATTGTCTACCAAAATAAGCTTTGAAGTTTTCTTGTTTGACAATAAAATTATCGAACTCATCAAGACATTGTCTAGCAGGCTTATAATGAGGAATATCACCTTCATCAAATCTATAGAGAGAATTTACCTTTACTACCTGTGTTGGGATATCGAGGTCTGGAGGTTCTTCAATAAATAAAGGATTAGGATCATATGTTTCTTCAACAGGCGGTGAATTAAGACCATGTATTTCTTCAATAGGAGGTAAATTCTTAACATCTTCAGCTTTAATACCTCTTTGTTTCATAGATTTCTTTGCCTCTTGCATATCATCGGGACTGAGAAATAGAACACCTCTCTTTTTCGGAGTTGGTTTAGGAATAGGCTCAGTAATTGGAGCAGGAGCTGGCTCAGGAGCTGGCTCAGGAGGTGCCCAATTATTTTCATTTGTCAACATATTATTCAATAGAATTTCAGCTTCATCCGGTGTTCTTTCCCTGAAAAGAGAACCAGCACAACTATCCAGGTAATCTCTGGAAGCATCGGTTAGTCCATTATAAAAGATATCAAGTATTTCATGTTTCTTAAGAGGATGATCAGGCAAGGCATTAAGTAACTTGAGAAGCCTCCCCCAAGCTTGTGGGAGACTCTCTTCTTTAATTTGCACGAAGTTGTATATTTCCTTTAAGGCAGCTTGTTTCTTATGAGCAGGGAAATATTTAGCAGAGAAGTAATAAATCATATCCTGGGGACTACACACACAACCAGGATCAAGAGAATTAAACCATATCTTAGCATCACCCTTTAATGAGAACGGAAATATTTTAAGGATATAAAAGTAACGCGATCTCTCATCATTAGTGAACAGGGTGGCTATATCATTTAATTTAGTAAGATGTGCCACAACAGTTTCAGATTCATAGCCATAAAAAGGATCAGATTCAACCAAAGTAATTATATCAGGATCAACAGAGAATTCATAATCCTTATCGGGAACACAAATAGGTGAAGTAGCAAAAGCAGGGTCAGGTTTCATTTTATCTCTAAGTGATTCTTTGTTCCATTTAGCTAATAACCTTTTGAGCTCATATCTATCTTTGCAAGCTAAAATAGCGGCAGAAGATTCCATATCAAAAACATAACCCTCAGGAATAACAGGCATATCTTCATCATCACTCTCATCATTATAATCAGATTCAATAATTTCTTTCTCTCTAGCCCTAGCAATTTGTTCCTCAAGAAATTCACCAAGCAGCACAGTAGTATCAGACATAGAAGTAGTTTCATCATAATTATCATGCATAGCAGAAGTGGCATCATCAATAACATGCGACATATCGGAACGAATAGCAGAAGCAGGTTTAGGTGTCGCAAGCTTACTCATAACAGAAGGTGAATCAAGTGCAGAGCTAGATGGCAGTTCCTTACCTCCCCTCGTAGTCGAGGGATAAATTGTTGTCTTAGCGTCTTTCAAGTTCTTCATAGTGTCCAGCAGATATAAATCCCAAGTGACTCAAACAATAGAGCTATGCTCCCCGGCAACGGCGCCAGAAAAAGGTCTTGATAACCCACAAGTATAGGGGATCGCAACAGTTTTCGAGGGTAGAGTATTCAACCCAAATTTGTTGATTCGACACAAGGGGAGCCAAAGAATATTCTCAAGTATTAGCAGTTGAGTTGTGAATTCAACCACACCTGGATAACTTGATATCTGGAGCAAAGTGTTTAGTAGCACAGTAATATGATAGTGATAGTAACGGCAACAAAAGAGTAGTGCAAGTAATAGTAAATATTTTTGGTATTTTGTAGTGATTGTAACAGTAGCAACGGGAAAGTAAATAAGCGTAAACCAGTATATGGAAAACTCGTAGGCACCGGATCAGTGATGGATAATTATGCCGGATGTGGTTCATCATGTAACAGTCATAACATAGGGTGACACAGAACTAGCTCCAATTCATCAATGTAATGTAGGCATGTATTCCGAATATAGTCATACGTGCTTATGGAAAAGAACTTGCATGACATCTTTTGTCCTACCCTCCCGTGGCAGCGGGGTCCTATTGGAAACTAAGGGATATTAAGGCCTCCTTTTAATAGAGAACCGGAACAAAGCATTAGCACATAGTGAATACATGAACTCCTCAAACTATGGTCATCACCGAGAAGTATCCCGATTATTGTCACTTCGGGGTTGTCGGATCATAACACATAATAGGTGACTAGAGACTTGCAAGATAGGATCAAGAACTCACATATATTCATGAAAACATAATAGGTTCAGATCTGAAATCATGGCACTCGGGCCCTAGTGACAAGAATTAAGCATAGCAAAGTCATAGCAACATCAATCTCAGAACATAGTGGATACTAGGGATCAAACCCTAACAAAACTAACTCGATTGCATGATAAATCTCATCCAACCCATCACCGTCCAGCAAGCCTACGATGGAATTACTCACGCACCACTACAAGAAATCTGTTAATACATGACGGATTTGCGATGACGTTCTCAGAAACTGTCATGGACGGCGTAGTACAGTCCCGCAAGCCCGCCAAAGCCCACTACAGCCCGCCTGACATTTACCCGTATAAAAGCCTAACCCTAACCCTCCTCCCCGCCCCTCCTCTCTCCCTCCTGATTCCCCATCGTTCCCCACACAACGCCGCCACCTAAGACCTCATCCTTCTCTCTTCACATAGCTCGCCGCCGGCCCTTCCTCTCATCTCTAGAGGTAGGACGATGACCACCGCACCATCAACTGCCGCCACTCTATTCCCTGACATCTATACATATTTTCAGATCTGGACAACCACCGCACCGTCAACCGCCACGGCGATGACCACCGCATCCTTGGCCGGTCAGGGGAGGGCGAATCGTGCAGGACAAGAGGAGGGGGCCGAGCGGCCGCAGAGGTGGGAGGAGGGCGACGTCCGACGGCGAGCTGACCATGGGATCTTGGCGACGCCCGTGTGCCAATGACGCCCTCCTAGATCTCGCCGGCAACCCCACGGCTCCCACGACACCTCTTCCTCGTGCTCCTCCTCAAGATCTGGTGAGGCTTTGCTTCTCCCCATCCCCTCTGTTCCACAATATTATTTGTACATGCTGACGAGGTTGTCCCAACTAGGTCGTACACGAGGTTGACCTCTCTGTAGTTTTTGTCCCTGATGTTGCCTAGCACTTCATTCATATCTTGTGAGAGCCTCTTCTATGTTCGATTTTTCAGACCATGATCCATTTTTCAGTTGGAAGAAAGAAACTCATATTGCCATGACTAGGTGTTGCATTTCTGTGATGAACTACCTGCTAGTGAAAGATCTGTGCTATTTTCCTCTTTGGGATATTATGGACAGATATAGTACAACAAAACCACATAAATTTGTTCCATTAATTAATTCTTTTGTTTCTTGCATCTCTTCGTACATAACTAATTGTATTGCTGAACATCTTTTTAAATGGTGAGGCTTGCAGTATCTAATTTTATTTTGCATACTTCTCTTTTGCATAGGTTCTTGCTTTGTAATGTAATGAACCAGACCATGTCCTGCTTGAACTAGATATGTGCAAGTTAGTTGGCTGAACTTTTGTTGTTTGCGCAAATGTTCTTAATTTGTAATGTAATGAACCGGACCACGTCCTGCATTTGAACGAAGGATGCGCAAGTTAGTTGGCTGGACTTGTACTTCTGTTGTATGTGCAAGTCTTCTTGCTTTGTAATGTAATGTACCAGACCATGTCCTGCATTTCAAAATGTAGAACATACTACATCTTTCTTTTTGTTTTCTAAATGAAACTATGCATCTTGGATCTCACTGAATGTACGTGTACTTAAATATTGTAACAATCTACATCTTTGGGATTGAGATGTACATACAGATAAAGTAGTTTTAATTTTTCTGCGCCAAATGACAGATGTTCCAAAAATTGTCTCTTACTTGTTGGAGAACTAGTTCGTACTTTCCAGTGGTATGAGTTTTTCCCTAGTGGTATTCCCGATGAAACTTGATGTCTTCCTTTTGTAATGTTTTTTGTTGAAAATTTGATGTTCTTATTCTGGTTAGCATGTAATCCTTCTGCTATGGATTGCAGCTGGGCTCTTCTGCCATCGGGTTGAACGATGGTGTGTCCTGGCTGTTGAGAAGCGTGTCACCTCACCGCTGCTGGTAAATTTGCATCTTGATTTGTTAATATATTATTGTTCCTGTCATACTAAGTTTTCAGCTGTATGCTTGATAACTGTTGATATCTCTTATGGTTGCAAGAGAAATGTATCCTTGGGCTAAATGCCACATTCTTATATATGTCCAGTACTGTCCCCTTTGTAGCCTTTTGAGTTATTTCCAGTGGTATGAGTTTTTCTCTAGTGGTATTCCCGATGAATCTTGTGCACTGCTTTATGTATTGTCCCTCTTTGTCACACAAGTGTTTTTCTGTTTCTTGTTTGTGTGATATAAAAGAGTACTTAACACTTCATTTTTGTACCCATAACAGCTGTGTCAATTAATTTGTATATAAATGAAACTTATATGTTGTAGAAACTATGTTATCCTCATTTGTAGGCACTATAAGGTTTAAGATTTTTGGACCACATGTAATTCATTTTTCACTTTTTTTTGCAATTCTCTTATTATCTATTCATATATATTGTTCTTGTAAATATGCTAGCTATGATTGGGTAGCGGGCTACTTGGTGCTGCCCATCACAATCCGCCATGACGTGATGATAGCCATCAGGAGGGCCGATGGCAAGAACTTGAATAACAATCTCAATAGTTTGTATGTTCTGTTTATGTAACCTGGATTGAACTATTTCCTAACCTTGTTGTGTGATATATCTTGTAAATCTATGTTGTAAATTATCATCTGATGGAGAATCTTGTCAATTACAAATGATGTAAATACCTGCCGGAGGGTGCATATTAATTGATCCATGTATGTATGAAATTTTGGAAATACTTGTCTTTGGCAAAAATTGGCATTATGATCTGTGTAACAAATTATGCTAAAAAATGTGTTGGTGAAAATTGGGCGGAAGGAACGAGATAATGGGACTAAATTAAAATTGTTCCTAAATCCATGATGAATTCCATGATGGAAAATAATTCCCACGTAGGCAGCCACGTCATTCCAATATGTGATTTGAAAATCCTACGTGGCGTCGGTCCATGACGGTCATTTTCGTCACGAAGGTTAGGGCCTGGTTTGGGCTGCGCGGGCCACGGGCTAATCCTTGACGGCCAAGAACCGTCATGGACGACATGATGTCAAATTATGACGCGATATACATGACGGATTCCAAATCTGTCATGCATGGGCACCCATGACAGTTTTCCCGTGGTCCGTGACGGACAAGAACCGTCATGTATTAACAGGTTTCTTGTAGTGCACGACGGTGAGCATCATGAAATTGGTGATGGAGGATGGTTGATGATGACGACGACGACGAATCCCCCTCTCCGGAGCCCCGAACGGACTCCAGATCAGCCCTCCCGAGAGGTTTTAGGGCTTGGCGGCGGCTCCGTATCATAAAACGCGATGATTTCTTCTCTCTTTTTTTTCTCCCCGAAAGCCAATATATAGAGTTGGAGTTGGCGTCGAAAGGTGTCCAGGGGGCCCACGAGGTAGGGGGCGCGCCCTAGGGGGGGGCCACCCTCGTGGACAGGGTGTGGGCCCCCTGGTCTTCATCTTTGGCGAGGATTTTTTATTATTTATTGTAAGGTATTCCGTGGAGTTTCAGGTCATTCCGAGAATATTTGCTATCTGTACATAAAATTACATCATGGCAATTCTGCTGAAAACAACGTCAGTCCGGGTTAGTTCCATTCAAATCATGCAAGTTAGAGTCCAAAACAAGGGCAAAAGTGTTTGGAAAAGTAGATACGACGGAGACGTATCAAGCTCCACTGACGTACTCCTTTCACCCATATATACCCATATATCCTAAAACTTCCAGAGACGAGAATAGATCGGGAGTTCCGCCGCCGCAAGCCTCTGTAGCCACCAAAAACCAATCGGGACCCTGTTCCGGCGCCCTGCCGGAGGGGGGGAACCCTCACCGGTGGCCATCTTCATCATCCCGACGCTCTCCATGACGAGGAGGGAGTAGTTCACCCTCAGGGCTGAGGGTATGTACCAGTAGGTATGTGTTTGATCTCCCTCTCTCGTGTTCTTGATTTGGCACGATCTTGATGTATCGCGAGCTTTGCTATTATAGTTGGATCTTATGTTTCTTCTCCCCCTCTATTCTCTTGTAATGGATTGAGTTTTCTCTTTGAAGTTATCTTATCAGATTGAGTCTTTAAAGACTTGAGAACACTTGATGTATGTCTTGCCGTGCGTATCTGTGGTGACAATGGGATATCACGTGATTCACTTGATGTATGTGTTTGGTGATCAACTTGCGGGTTCTGCCCATGAACCTATGCATAGGGGTTGGCACACGTTTTCGTCGTGATTCTCCGGTAGAAACTTTTGGGCACTCTTTGAGGTTCTATGTGTTGGTAAAATAGATGAATCTGAGATTGTGTGATGCATATCGTATAATCATACCCACGGATACTTGAGGTGACATTGGAGTATCTAGGTGACATTAGGGTTTTGGTTGATTTGTGTCTTAAGGTGTTATTCTAGTACGAACTCTAGGGCTGTTTGTGACACTTATAGGAATAGCCCAACGGATTGATTGGAAAGAATGACTTTGAGGTGGTTTCGTACCCTACCATAATCTCTTCGTTTGTTCTCCGCTATTAGTGACTTTGGAGTGACTCTTTGTTGCATGTTGAGGGATAGTTATATGATCCAATTATGTTATTATTGTTGAGAGAACTTGCACTAGTGAAAGTATGAACCCTAGGCCTTGTTTCAACGCATTGCAATACCATTTACGCTCACTTTTATCGCTTGTTACCTTGCTGTTTTTATAATTTCAGATTACAAAAACCTATATCTACCATCCATATTGCACTTGTATCACCATCTCTTCGCCGAACTAGTGCACCTATACAATTTACCATTGTATTGGGTGTGTTGGGGACACAAGAGACTCTTTGTTATTTGGTTGCAGGGTTGTTTGAGAGAGACCGTCTTCATCCTACACCTCCCACGGATTGATAAACCTTAGGTCATCCACTTGAGGGAAATTTGCTACTGTCCTACAAACCTCTGCACTTGGAGGCCCAACAACGTCTACAAGAAGAAGGTTGCGTAGTAGACATCACATACCTACCTATTATGGCATTTCCATAGCCATTCCGAGATATATTGCCATGCAACTTACCACCATTCCATTTGTTATGACACGTTTCATCATTGTCATATTGCTTTGTATGATCATGTAGTTGCCATCGTATTTGTGGCAAAGCCACCTTTATAATTCTTTCATACATGTCACTCTTGATTCATTGCATATCCCGGTACACCGCCGGAGGCATTCACATAGAGTCATATTTTGTTCTAAGTATTGAGTTGTAATTTTTGAGTTGTAAGTAAATAAAAGTGTGATGATCATCATTATTAGAGCATTGTCCCAAGTGAGGAAAGGATGATGGAGACTGTGATTCCCCCACAAGTCGGGATGAGACTCCGGACGAAAAAAGGGGAAAAAATAGGCCATAAAAAAAGAAGAAAAAAAGGCCCAAATAAAAAAATGAGAGAAAAAGAGAGAAGGGACAATGTTAGTATCCTTTTACCACACTTGTGATTCAAAGTAGCACCATGATCCTCATGATGGAGAGTCTCCTATGTTGTCACTTTCATATACTAGTGGGAATATTACATTATAGAACTTGGCTTGTATATTCCAATAATGGGCTTCCTCAAATTGCCCTAGGTCTTCGTGAGCAAGCGAGTTGGATGCACACCCACTTAGTTTCTTTTGTTGAGCTTTCATACACTTATAGCTCTAGTGCATCCGTTGCATGGCAATCCCTACTCACTCACATTGATATCTATTGATGGACATCTCCATAGCCCGTTGATACGCCTAGTTGATGTGAGACTATCTTCTCCTTTTTGTCTTCTCCACAACCACCATTCTATTCCACATATAGTGCTATGTCCATGCCCACACTCATGTATTGCGTGAAGATTGAAAAAGTTTGAGAACATCAAAAGTATGAAACAATTGCTTGGCTTGACATCGGGGTTGTGCACAATTTAAAATTTTGTGTGATGAAGATAGAGCATAGCCAGACTATATGATTTTGTAGGGATAACTTTCTTTGGCCATGTTATTTTGAGAAGACATGATTGCTTTGTTAGTATTCTTGAAGTATTATTATTTTTATGTCAATATTAAACTTTTATCTTGAATCTTTCGGATCAGAACATTCATGCCACAATAAAGAAAATTACATTATGCTAGGTAGCATTCCACATTAAAAATTCTGTTTTTATCATTTACCTACTCGAGGACGAGCAGGTATTAAGCTTGGGGATGCTTGATACGTCTCCAACGTATCTATAATTTTTTATTGTTCCATGCTATTATATTATCTGTTTTGGATGTTTAATGGGCTTTATTATGCACTTTTATATTATTTTTGGGACTAACCTACTAACCAAAGGCCCGGTGCAAATTGTTGTTTTTTGCCTATTTCAGTGTTTCACAGAAAAGGAATATCAAACGGAATCCAAACGGAATGAAACCTTCAGGAGAGTTATTTTTTGAACAAACGCAGTCCAGGAGACTTGGAGTGGACGTCAAGGAAGCAACGAGGCGGCTACGAGGCAGGGAGGCGCGCCCCCCACCCTCGTGGGCCCCCTCGTGGCTCCACCGACCTCCTTCCTTCGCCTATATATACTCATATACTCTGAAAACATCTGAGAGCACCACGAAACCCTATTTCCACCGCTGCAACCTTCTGTACCCGTGAGATCCCATCTTGGGGCCTTTTCCGGCGCTCCGCCGGAGGGGGAATCGATCACGAAGGGCTTCTACATCAACACCATAGCCTCTCCGATGATGTGTGAGTAGTTTACCATAGACCTTCGGGTCCATTGTTATTAGCTAGATGGCTTCTTCTCTCTCTTTGGATCTCAATACAAAGTTCTCCTCGATTCTCTTGGAGATCTATTCGATGTAATTCTTTTTGCGGTGTGTTTGTCGAGATTCGATGAATTGTGGGTTTATGATCAAGATTATCTATGAACAATATTTGGTTCTTCTCTGAATTCTTATATGTATGATTTGATATCTATGCAAGTCTCTTCGAATTATCAGTTTGGTTTGGCCTACTAGATTGATCTTTCTTGCAATGGGAGAAGTGCTTAGCTTTGGGTTCAATCTTGCGGTGTCCTTTCCCAGTGGCAGCAGGGGTAGCAAGGCACGTATTGTATTGTTGTCATCGAGGATAAAAAGATGGGGTTTATATCATATTGCTTGAGTTTATCCCTCTACATCATGTCATCTTGCCTATTATGTTACTCTGTTCTTATGAACTTAATACTCTAGATGCATGCTGGATAGCGGTCGATGTGTGGAGTAATAGTAGTAGATGCAGAATCGTTTCGGTCTACTTGTCGCGGACGTGATGCATATATACATGATCATGCCTAGATATTCTCATAACTATGCGCTTTTCTATCAATTGCTCGACAGTAATTTGTTCACCCACCGTAGATTATGCTATCTTGAGAGAAGCCACTAGTGAAACCTATGGCCCCGGGTCTATCTTCCATCATATAAGTTTCCGATCTATTTTATTTTGCAATCTTTACTTTCCAATCTATATCATAAAAATACCAAAAATATTTATCTTATTATCTCTACCAGATCTCACTTTTGCAAGTGGCCGTGAAGGGATTGACAACCCCTTTTATCGCGTTGGTTGCAAGGTTCTTATTTGTTTGTGCAGGTACAAGGCGACTTGCGTGTAACCTCCTACTGGATTGATACCTTGGTTCTCAAAAACTGAGGGAAATACTTACGCTACTTTGCTGCATCACTCTTTCCTCTTCAAGGGAAAACCAACGCATGCTCAAGAGGTAGCAGGACCTTACCTGTTTCTGCTGGTCTCGAAGACTTGGGAGCGGCTCTTCCCCAATGAAGAGTTTGTTGCTCCCAACTGGTTTCACCATGAACCTATCAAGCTTCGCATCAAGAGCAAGTGGGCTAGCACCACCACCCGGGCTGAGGCTGAGGCTGCTAGGATGGATGTGGATGAGGATGAATTTGTGGAGGAGGAAGCGGATGAGGACAGTTCTGAGGGATATACTCCTCCCTCTTCTGAGCCCATTTGGGCTAAGAAGCTCAAGACCAAGATGAAGACTCTGTTCTGCATGCAGGCCAAGGGTCAGTACTGGGCTCATGTGAATGCCAAGATGGCTCGTCCTACCGACAAGGCTATGATGAGGCAGGTTGGCCTTGAGGTCTAGAGTGGCTCTGAGGAGCGGATCACAGATGAGGAGCCATGGATCAGACAGCACTGCCGGTGGAGCGAGTCAGAGGAGGAGACTGGATTTCCTTCTACATCCCGTGCTGCTGAGGAGTCTCCGGAGGATGATCATGACTGGTGATGCCTTGGAGTTCTGCCACCACCTGTATCGTAGGTGTCCTCTCTGCCTTTTTTGGTGTCTCGATGCCAAAGGGGGAGAGAGTGTACGATTTGCGATTCTTGTTTCGATTTGCTTTCGCCTTGTTGAACCTTCGTTTGCTTTGGCTTGTCGGTTTGTGGTTGTGTTGATGTGAGTCCAGGAGACTTTCATATGGTGTAAGACATATGTCCTCAGCTTATCTTATCGTCTTATCCTATTGTCGAGTATGTTTAGTAGATTATGAGCTTATTATGTCCTGTGCCCTTTACTTCATGCTCATTTCTATTCCTTGCCTCCATGCTTAGTGTCATTCATATTGTTGGAAGGATTGCCTTGTTTATAAAATATAGGGGGAGTGTTGATCCTAGTATGTGTGCCGTGCAGTCCAAAGCATTTATATAGAGTGCACACATCTAGGGGGAGCCTGTCTATATTTTATAGATGTTGGGTTTGCTTATGTTTCGTTTTTATATCCCTATGTGCAAATCCCGTATTGTCATCAATCCACCAAAAAGGGGGAGATTGTAAGGGCATATTTCTCCCTAAGTGGTTTTAGTGATTGATGACAATGCATTTGCGGACTAATCATGTGCATCGAGCATTTCAGATATCTCTTGTCTAGGCACAAGACGATTCGATGCCCCTCGGAGCCTATCGAAGACGTTGTTTCTCTATGTATCTTTTCGGTGGATTTGAGTCGTAGGAAACCCGTACTATTAAGAGGGGGTCTGCTTCGGAAAGGTTAGGGTGGAATCAACACGTACACATCTGTTTCTTGCACCACCTTTCCTTGCTTCATTGGAGCACCGGTTGTTTTCCTTGTCATTGGGAAGACGAAGGCTTCCTAGTGCTACTATTTTGTGGAGAGCGGTAGTACTTCTCAAGAGAGCAGTAGTACCGCAGCTGCCCACGGTAGTACCGCCCTGGCAGCGGTAGTACCGTGCGTGCGGTAGTACCGCGCCTGGCATGCGGTGGTACCGTGGCCTCTGGCCCAGAACGGTTGCATGAGCGGAAGTAGGGGCGGAAGTAATTTTTTACTTCCGCGCCCTACGTGGTAGTACCGCTCCCTGTGAGCTATAGTACCATGCCGGATTTTTGCACTGACCGAAAGTCAGCGGAAGTAGCCACGGATGTAATTTTATTAGTCTGTGCCTTCCTAGCCCAGGATGAGCCTTGCCTTGCGGTAGTACCGCAAGGGCGCGCGGTAGTACCGCTCCGGCGGTTCTACCGCTCGTTGCCCTGTGAAATAGGGCCTCACCTAGCTTCTGTCGCGCGAGTGGTAGTGCCGCACTTCCCAGCGGTAGTACCGCATGCCTCTGCGGTAGTACCGTGGATATGTGCGGTAGTACCGCATGTCGCGGGCTGAGTAGGTGGGTAACGGCTGGATTTTTCCTCTCACTATAAAAGGGGGGTCTTCTTCCCCAAGTTGACCACCTCTTCCCTTCCCAAGCTCCATTGTTGCTCAAAGCTCCATTTTCACCTGATCTCTCTCCCTAACCAATCAAACTTGTTGATTCTCTAGGGATTGGTTGAGAAGGCCCCGATCTACACTTCCACCAAGAGAAATTTCATTCCCCCCACTAATCCCTTGCGGATCTTGTTACTGTAAGTGCATCTAGTGCGCCTTAGTGATTTTGGTGTATTGAAGACTTATAGGTTAAAAGACTAATGTGTTTGTGAGTGTACACAGGTCTATAAGTCTATGAGATGCTTGATATTTACAGAGAAAGACGACCCCTAAAAATGAATGTCTACAACTGAAGACCTTGGCTTTCTGAAGACTTTGAAAGTGAAGAAATTGGTGTGACCGTGAAGACTTGATATTCATGCGAGGATCATGAAGCGTGAAGACTTTTGTTTTCGTAGTTTCGTTTTCTCTTTCTTGAGTCATAGGAAACACTGTACTGTTAAAGGGGGTCGAGGTAAAACTAAGGAAAAGTTTCCAAGTGATGCTCATCTCAAAATCCTACACCTACCAATCCTTTCGAGTGAAGCCATTGGAAATCTCATACAGTTCAGTCAATTTCTTCAGTGACAGAGACGAAGATCTTCTGGTCTCTGAGGAATTTTTCATGACTGAGGAGTTAGGAATTCGCCAGTGCGGATTGCCTACAAGTGAGGAACATGATAGCCCTGAGGAATTTGAGAGCTCAAATTTCCGACCGTTGCTGTGCTACGTGCCAGCTGTCCCAAAATATCTACCCACCTAACGGTCATATCATTGAAGGGCATTTATGTCTTATCATGTCGGGCTGCTCCCTAGGCTATAAATAGCCGCCCCTACAACCACTAGCTGGTTGGCTGCTCCGAGAGAAACTGACACTTGTCATTGAGAGCATCCCATCCTTCGAGGACTTTGAGCGAAATCATCAAGTGAGGAAAACCCAAACCCAAACACCTACAAACCCACAGTGATTGAGCATCACTGAAGAGATTGTTCCTGCATGGAACCGACGCTTGTTACCTTTGAGGACTGTGCATCCTCCAGACGGTTAGACGTCATGGTCTAGAGTATCCAAGAGAAATTCGTGGATCGTCGAGTGACCGAGTTTGTGAAGGTTTGGAAGTCACCTGAAGACTTACCACGAGTGATTGGGCGAGGTTCGTGTGACCTTAGCTCAAGGAGAATACGGTGAGGACTGTGTGTCCTCAGGTTTAAATACCTAGTCGCTCCAACCAGACGTACGACTGTCACAGCAGTTGGAACTGGTCTACCAAATCACTGTCTTCACCGAGTTACAGGTTCTATTTTCTCAACCCTTCCATTTCCTCATTCAGATATTGTTGTACTTGATCTTTACTGTTTGAAGACTTTGACTGAAGACTTTCTCAATTTCCTCAATCCTATTTCTTCAGTCAGTTTGTCTTGAGCCTGCTTATCCTGTGTTTACGCTACTTGTACTCTGTGCTTGTTTTCATTTCATCATGATTACTGTGCTACTGCTCTGTTATGCTTGCATCTGAGTACTTATTCCACTGCTAAGTAGTTCGTTGCTTAGGAATTTTCTCACCTTGAAATTCCTCAGTGACGAATTTGTAAAAATCGCCTATTCACCCCCCTTTAGTCGATATAACGCACTTTCAGTTACTCTTGGGTGTTTGAGCACCCTAGACGGTTGAGGTCACCGCGGAGCCATATTCCATTATGATGAAGTTTCGTGGTGTCGTTGGGAGCCTCCAATTAAGTTGTGGAGATTGCCCCAACCTTCTTTGTAAAGGTTCGGTCGCCGCCTCCAAGGGCACCAGTAGTGGAATCACGGCATCTTGCACTGTGTGAGGGCGTGAGGAGAATATGGTGGCCCTAGTGGCTTCTTGGGGAGCATTGTGCCTCCGCACTGCTCCAACGGAGACATACTTTCTCTCAAAGGGAAGGAACTTCGGTAACACATCCTCGTCTCCACCGGCTCCACTCTTGGTTATCTCTTACCTTTACTTGTGCAAGCTTTTAGTGTGTTGTATCCCTTGTTTGCTTATGTGCTTGTTGTTGTTGCATCATATAGGTTGCTCAACTAGTTGCATATCTAGACAACCTACTTTGATGCAAAGTTTAAATTGGTAAAGAAAAGCTAAAAATTGTTAGTTGCCTATTCACCCCCCTCTAGTCAACTATATCGATCCTTTTAAAGATGATGTTCATGTTGATGCTCAACTAGATAATGTTAAAGAACCTGATAAATGATAATGATGTAGAAATAGAACATGCAGTTGATCTTAATAACCCACCTCCTAAGATTTAAAAGTATGATAAGGGATTTCATTGCTAGAAAACATGGTAAAGAAAGAGAACCATGGGTTCAAAAACCCATGCCTTTTCCCACTAAGCCTTCGAAAAATAAGCATGAGGAGGATTTTGAACGCTTTATTGAAATGCTTAGACCCGTATTTTTGTGCACACGTTTGACAGATGTTTTGAAAATACCTCCATGATAAGTTGATATGTTTTAATATTAATTTGATCAAACTTTGCAAAAATTTGACTTGGCAAAATCTAATACGTGGAGTAAAAAGGACAGGGGGAGTAAAAAGAAAGTCACCATGCTACGGTGATAGTATAGTGTAAAATATAGAATGAAAGTTAGGTTGGTATGTACTATAGATATAAATAATCTAAATTTAATTTTATTTCACTATAAATTTGGTTGTATGTAATTACTGTAAATGTACACGGTAGATCTGTAATTTGCAAATTAATTTAAGTCATTTTAGCTTTACTCATATTGATTGAAAGAATGCAAGTTAGGGTACTGTAGCTTCTGTAACTTTCCTTCTATATGTTAGAGGATCCAGTTTCAGCGGAAGAGGGCTAGACGTGTGCTCGTCATTCGAGACGCCCCAACACATTGTGAGACCGACCGTTGACGGCTAAAATCACTATTCTAACCTCTGTTGTAATGTTTAGCATGATTTGACCTTATTTTGAAAGGGAAAAAATTGACCTTATGTTGTCTTTCACTAACTATCTCTGACAGTAGGGTACTACTATGTATCGTCAGAGTTTCTGACGGTATGGACGTGGCGTGCTCAACAGAGAGGAGGCACCTCTCTCCTCCTCTTCAATCCCTCTTCGGATCTTCTTCATTTGGGCATTATATTGGCGGATCTTGGAGCCAAAATGAAGAGCAAGGTAATCTCCATATTTTCGTCCAATTTTTTCTCTCGAATCTTTTCGTTGCATTTTATAACAGTAGGTAGAACCCTATTTCCTCAACTTGTTGGAAATTTCGTCCATTTTGAAGTGTGGTTGTTGTGTTTGTGTAATATCTAATATGAGGTAGTAGCAGAATGTGTGGATAAATGAATGAATGGATATAATGTGTGGGTATGTTGGAGTTGATTTTATTTCAATGTGTATGGATAGATTGTCAGTGGATGAATTGATATGCATGAAAAGACTAGGAAAACCGATTTTGTAAAAAAGAGACAAAAACCCGGTTCTCTATAACTTATCCCATGGCATAGAGAAATAGCACATTATTTTGTTTGTGTTGATTTGATGTTTGGGTGCAGCGCTCCCTGTTTTTGCTCGTTGGCCTCCGGCGCTGGTGGCTCCCTGTTTCTGCCCGTTTGGCCACCAGCGCTTGTCGCTGCGCATGCATGTGCTGCTGCCTGCTACTAGTACTGTACCACCATACTCCCGATGGGAGGTAGACTGCCCGAGCATCCGCACGCAAGTTGAGGCGCCGCGCGACACAGACCACTCACCCGATGCGTGCAAACGCACAAAACAAAAGAAAGTAGGAGTACAGTACGTACTGATGTGAAGGAGAAGGAGCATCTTCTTCTTCTCTCTTTGGATTTGGATTCGCCCGCGCATGAAGGAGAAAAATGGACGAGCCAGCCGCGGAGGAGGCGGGAAACATTGCCGCCAAAACATATTTTGCTTTTCTTTCGGCGGAATTACCACATAGTCAGACACTTAGACAGTTAAACCTAATGCTGAGACGAAATTAGACACTTAGACAGTTAAACCTAATGCTTGTAAAGCTCTACCCTTTAATTAAGTAGTATTTCAAGTAGTACATGGTACTAGCTCGATGTAGATGTACAGCCGAGGCGACGCGAGACCGGGAGAGCCCGCGCGAGGCGCGATGGCGTGGTGTACCTCCAGACAGCTAGCCGGGATGGGGGGGAGGCAGACGGCGCGTGCACACACAATCCCATGCGCGGCGCCGGTCCGCTCGTGACATATCCACTGCACCACTGGCCTGCTCCTCCCACGGCGCTCGACGGGTCACCACTCACCACTCGCCACTGCCAAACATGAGATCATCTTCTCAAAAAAAAAAAACATGAGATCATCTACACCCGCCTCAAACCACCGAACGGACGTGTCGGTCACTCATTGATCGCGAAAATTCAACACATACAAGCTTCTCAAACGAGTCTTAGAGACCCCTCTCATATCCAGCCCAAATGATGGGGCCGGGGGGTCCGGGCGCGTCCGAAGGACGGGTCCCACGCGGAATCGTCCGAAAACCCGGCGTTCCGACGGACGTCTCCTACGGTGAGGGTCGTGAACGCCACATGACGCCGCTTTGGCTTGCCTCCCAAAGCCAAATTCAGCTATTTAAGCCGGCCGTGTCCCTCAACCCTAGCCCATCCACCTTCTCCCACCTTACCGTCAGCCTGAGCCCATTCACCTCCTCTCTCCCGCTCCGGCGCTCTTGTCACCCTCTCCGGCTTCGCCATTGTCCGGAAGAAGATAACCAGCTACGTGATGCTCACACCAGAGCGCCGGGACCAGATCGACCAGGAGATCCGGGCGAGACATGCCGCACGCGACCCCCGCATCATTGTCGGGCTGCCTCCATACTCACCGGAGCCGAAGGAGAAGGAGCAGCAGTCGGCTCCAATGAAGGTGGCGGATTCGGAGGTGGATGAGGCGAGCAGCCAAAGCAGGAACTGACGCCGGCTCAGGGCTTCGACATGGAGCACGCAGAGGCTAAGTTTGTCGTCGCCCAAGCGGACAAGATACTGGAGCACCAGCCATCCCGGAGTCCTGCCTATGTTAAGGCCAACCGACGGTTCATCTGGTAGGAACGGGCGCCCTCTTCGACGAGGTCGAAGCGAAGACGGCTGCGGAGGCTGACGAGGAGGAGTCGGAGGAGACACGGGAGCCGGAGTTGCGGCTGCCGCTCATGTATCCGTAGCCGGGCACGGAAATAGTGGACATCTTCGGTGAGAAGTAGCTACGTGGTACATAGGTTTTTCTTTTATAATTTGCATGCTTTTATATGGATTTGAGAATCTAGTAAAAGATGTCAAGATGCAATTGGGTTAATTTCCCAGTTACGAGATGTCAGTGCTAATTTTAGAAGTGTCCGGTCCCGCAAAGACCACCACCGCGGGGGTTTGAGGGTAGATGCTCTCACGGGGTAGGAAAAGAGCTGAAAGATAAAAAATCTGGACTAGGCCACTGCTGTGCTGACTGGGGAGGGCACAGGCAAGAGACCGCGTGCTCACGCTGGTCGAGGCTGGCACGTCTGGTCATCCTCGTATGAGAGTATGAGAGTAAATTGCATAGAAGTACCACAATTGGGGCATTGGAATCAGATTGGTATCAAGATTGGTAATTTTTATGTGTCAGTACCAACTTTAGGGCGAGGCGTTGCAAAAGAGGCTAAAACAGCTGTTTATACGTATTGACACGGAAACTGACCGGTTGGGCCCGCCTGTCGGGTGCTGACATGGCATGTTTTTTGCAAAAAACTCCTTGGAATCTCCTCTCTCTCCCCCGAACGCTCTCCCCCTCCTCTGTCTCGATCTCTCACACACACCCGAACGCGGCCGTCGCCACCGACGACGATCACCGTGGCCACCGTCCAACCTACCTCTCTCCATACCATCCAACGGCTCAGCCGCGACGCCCTCTTCCTCATCGCCAAGCCACGTGACGCCGGGAGCCCCGTGCCGTCGTCCTCGCCTTCGGCTTCTTCCGCGGGATCCGACGACAACCGCCGACGATTCGACGCCGTCCGACCTCCCCCGAGCTCGCCGTCTGCTCCAACCGACTCGCCGTGAGCCCCTGCCTCCTCTCCCCTTGCTCCCGTGCTCCTTTTCTCGCCATGGCCGCCGTTCCGCCGGCGACCGATTCGCACCGCCGCCTGAGCTCCTCGCCGCCATGGCCAGAGGCCGTGTTCGTCGCTCCTAGGCACGTAGATGTGCTCCAGACCTCGCCAGGAACCCAACCCGCACCCCAACTCGCTCTCTCGAGCGCTGCAGCCGCATCCCCGCACCCGGCCGAACTCCGGCCGCCGCTCCGCCCGTCGCCGCCGCCGCTACACTGCACCCCGGCACCCCCCGCTACCTCCTTTAGACGCGCCGCACCGCCAGCTCGCCATAGCCGCAAACCACGCGTGAAGTGGTGCTTGTTAGCGCCATCCCGAGCAACTCCGGCGTGCCACCGCCGTGCCTTTGGTCGCCGGCGTCAACTGCTGACGTGGCGCCGGATTAGTTAGCACTAATGACCCGGCTAAATACCCTTAGTGCCACTGCCATGTGGGCCCTGTGCCTGTTTAGTTTAGTTTAATTTTCTGTTTAGATTAGTTCATAACCCAGTGGGACCGACTCAAATTTTCAAACGAGTCCGAATCGGTGGTGGAAATTACGAACGAAAAAAAACCCTCTCATTTGAGCCCTTTTTCCCGAAATAATTGAGCATTTATGGGATTACGCACAAAGCAAGGGAGTTTTTTGCAAAAAACATGCCACGTCAGCACCCGACAGGCGGGCCCAACCGGTCAGTTTCCGTGTCAATACGTATAAACAGCTGTTTTAGCCTCTTTTGCAACGCCTCGCCCCAAAGTTGATACTGACACGTAAAAATTACCAATCTTGATACCAATCTATTTCCAATGCCTCAGTTGTGGTACTTCTATGCAATTTACTCCTCGTATGAGCATGCCTCTTCACTGCAGGCCTGGACGACCAGGCCCTTCACGTAGCTAGCCACGCTTGAGACGACGAGAGAGACGGTGGAGAGGCGGGAAAAAGAAACGGGGCGCACGCTTTCTGATGAACTAGTACTCCCATGTGTTGTCTATTTCACACAAATCAAAATGAAATTTTAGACAAAAGAAAATATGGCGCGCCGGAAGCCAAAGAGAGCGAGCTGTGAACGATGCCAGCTCCACTTTTCGTCCTCTCCGTCTCCGGAGGTGCAGAGCAGAGCAGACCACGGGGCCGTGCATGGTGCGAAGTGAATAGACATCACATGCCCGTATAGGCTAGGCTACTACCTACAGTGCGTGCAAGTGGAAGAGAGATGGGAGAGGCCACGACGAACCAACGGCCACTTGCTTTGGCGCCGCGCGTGCCAACGGTCAGAACGCGCCGCGCACGTGTTGATTTGCCGATACGAATGTTTTTTTTTCCTCAAATGCGCAAAGCTTGCGTACCATTTCATTGATAAAATAAAAAGAAGATTCAGTACAGGGGGTACAACACATGACACGAACGCAGACATGTGTGAACATGGTGACCGAAGCAAAGAGACAAGGGATGCTCGGCCAAACAGGAGATACATCATAGCTAAACCCATCAGACCCGGGCCAATAGCGGCGGTACCAAAACCAACGAGAACTACAACATCGTCCGAGCCAGAACCGGGGGACACCGCAAGCGAGCAAGATAGTGCCTTCAAGAAGGAGAACGATGCCGAGACTCCGTCACTATCCGGTGCGGGAGACCCGGACCTAGGGTTTCCCCCGAGCTCGAAGAGGGGCCCAACTAAAGAAGGCCTTGGCGGCGCCTCCAAGGAGGAAAACGACACCCGCGGGCGCCATTGCTGCCAGCACCGACGAGCCGAGCAGGGATCTCTCCCTGGCCTGAAGTTGAGCGATCCCATAGCCGCCGAATCCGGGATCGAAGATGGGAGGCCAACGCTGGTTGGAATCACCGAGTCATGGGGAGTTGGCGGGGCTGCACCTGCCGTCGGAGGGTGGCACCACCTCCACACCCAAGGGCACAGGATCTGGCAAAAGGGGAGGCTTTGAGGCGTAAATGGTAGGGCGGGCGACGAGGCGAACCATGCGGGAGGGTCTTGCCGCGACGGCGTCCAGCAACGCCGGCAAGCACGGACTGGAAGCACGCAGATCCGAGCTGCCGTGGCCTTGACCATCGGGATCTCGGCGAGCCAGGTAGGCTGGAAGGGACGCAGCTACCCGATCGCCGGGCCGGAGCAGCCCGGTGGAGAACGCCAGCAGTGAGGGACGCCGGAGAGACGCGGGCCTGTAGCCGTCGGGGCCGGAACAGCACCAACAAAGACCCGTCGCGAGGGGTCCCGAGCCAGCCACAACCGCGTACACGTCGTCGCCTCCGCGCGAGAGCCTTCACCGTTGCTTGGGGAGGGGGAGGGCCACCGGAGACGAGGGGTCTGCCTGCACGAGAGGGCAGGCCGCGAACACCCCGCAACCGGCCGTCGCCGTAGACTGCAGGCTCGAGCAGCAGCTGGAGCGGGGAGGCCCGAGTATCTCCGGAAAAAGAGCGGGTCGCGGCCAGAGAGGGAAGCGCGAGGGAAGGGGCATCCGCGGCGGCCAAGGATGGCGGGGCAGGGGGGCCGCGGCCGACTGGCGATGGGCGGGGCCAGGCCGCCCCGAGGGTGGCCGGATCCGCCCCCCGGACCAGCAGGGGAGGGTGCCGCCGCGGCAGGACGGGGTGGCGGGCGGAGTGTCGGGGGGCATTGGGGGGCGCGAGGGACCAGATCTGCCCCGCCGCCACCTTCCTGGGGTCCGGCCCGGCTTCGCCGGCGGGCCCTCTGGCGGCGGGGACTCCTTGCGGCGGCGGCGGCTAGGGTTCCCCCCGTGTCGCAGAGGAGGGCGACGCGGGGGCCGGGGGGGCATCAATCCCGACATGAATGTTTTATTTTTACTTTTTTAGAAAGTACATTTGTATTCAAATCACAAAATAATTCAAAGTCTTTAGCCTGTATAAGCACACCCTAACACATGTACTGGAAAAAAACATAGAGCACCCTATAACACAACAAGTGAAACACGAAGATCTCCAGAGCTCTGGGTCGGCATCCCTAAACCTTGCGATAAGACTCCTGCAACGCTGGAATCCACATCAGACTCCTACAACGCAGGAATATGCATCTGTATCCAAGCATGTCATCATTTTCAACCACGGCATAATCGCCACTACGCTGCCCCCCCCCCCCCTATTTATCGTTCTGGTGTCCAAAAGGCAAGGACACACACATGCATCTAACACGCCTGCACCAGCCTTCGTCATTTGTGGCTCTGAGTACCGCTATATGTGCCCCTTCAAGATGAAAGTGAACTAGGATCTGCTTCCAACGTCGTGACCGGGCAAACCACGCGGACAAAAGCAAGACATCCATCCAGCAGCAACACAAAGAAGAAGGAGGAACAATAACACAAAATCATATCGACGAGGAGGAAGAAGAATCTCCGTCTTCACACAACTACTACCCATTCGAGGACTAAACCACCCAGTGTCGGTTGACCTCCAAACACCATAGCACGCGACCTCAACGAGATCCGGGGATCCCCCACCCCGCTGACTTGTAGATGAAGGCAAGAGTCCCGCTTGCCCGCGAGCGGAGCCCGGGCAAATTTATTCGGACGCGCCACCACCACCACGGCCTCGGTAGCGACTCCCTTAACCCTAACCATACTAAGAACACACCAGACGCATAGATCCGAGGTCCCCCCTTTCTCCCGCCGCCAAACACTACATTTTAACCTCGGGGGGCACTAAGTCTTTTTTTAGGATCTGAGGCACTAGGTCCTTTCACGTACAATTCTGTGTGTGACGCACGGTTTTCGATGTAGTACTAGACCACGAGTGGCCGAGCCAGGTTTATTACAAATGGGTATGCATATTTCAAGATTAGTATTATCCCAATTAATTAGAGTGAACTAACATATTCTAAGTGAGAGACAAGATTAAAGATGTACACCCATTTTTAAGAAGAAGAAGAAGTTGGACACCCATTTTGTACCGTGGCTCCGTCCATCACTACTATTGTCTCTAAATATACTTATTAAGTTATTAAGCTTCCAAGTTGAAGCCCCGGGAGAGTTTGGGAATTTTCTTTCTACAGTGCGTGCAAGTGGAAGAGAGAGAGAGGAGAGAGGCCACGACGAACCAACGGACACTTGCTTGCTTGGTGCCTCGAGCCCCGCGTGTGCCAACGGTCAGAACGCGCCGCCTACGAGTTGATTTGCACGATTTTTCCATGGATGAGATAGTTGCCCAGTCATACCACCCGTCTCGAATGGTCTTTTTTCTTTAGATAAAATATGCTTATATTCAAATCACGAAATTATACAAAAGTTTTTTACCCAACCCCAACCCGTATAAGCACACCCGAACACACGTGTAATGAACCAGAAAAACATAGAGACCATAACACAACCAGTCAAATACGAATATCTCCGTAGCTCTTTGTTAGCATTGCGAGAAGACCCCTGCGACGCTGAAATCTGCAACCATACCCAAGCAGGTAATCATCTTCAACCATGACATAATCGCTGCCACGCCGCTCCCTCTTTTCTTCACTCTCGTGTCGAAAATGCAAGGATACACTTATGCATCCAACACACCTGCACCAGTCTTTGTTATTTGTGGCTCATTACGTGTGTGTTGGACGGAGCCCCTTCCAGATGGAAGAGAATTAGGATCCGGTTCCAACGCCGCGGCCGAGCAAACCATCCGGGCAAAGCAAGACATCCATCCATCAGCAACACAAAGATGTAGGAAGAACAAAGAGCGGAAAAATGATACCGACGAGGAGGAAGAAGAACCTTCGTCTCTACACAACCACCACCCATTTGAGGACCAACCCGCCCAATGTCGGTCGACCTCCGGACACAATAGCCCGCGACCTCGACGAGATCCGGAGATCCCCACCCTGCTGACTCCTAGACAAAGGCAAGAGCTCCGCTTGACCGCGAACGGAGCCCGAGCAAATTTATTCAGACGTGGCGTCGTCGCGACGACCTCGGCAGCGACTCTCTAAACCCTAACTCTACTAAGAACATCCGACGCATAGGTCTGAGGTTCCCCGTTCCTCCTGCCGCCGGAGCGGCCAGCGAAGGAAGAGGAAACCAGCTGCGGCGACACGCAAAGGTACCCATCGTCTCTTGTTCGCGTGGCTAACCCTAACCCCTCGTGTTTTAACCTCCCGGGGCACTAGGTCTTTTCAGTTTCAGTGTGTGATGCATAGTTTTTTGATGTAGTACTAGATTACTAGGAGTGGCGGAACCAGGTTTATTACAAATGGGTATGCATATTTCAAAATTAGTATTATCCCGATTAATTAGAATGAACTACTTGTCGCAAATTAAAAGAGGGAGACAAAATTAAAGATGTACACCCATTTTTTCACAAAGAAAGTTACACACCCATTGTGTAGCGTGTCTCCGTCCATGACTGATTGACTACTACTAGTAGTCTCTAAATATATTAAGTTAGGGAAACACTTATACTCAGAAGTCTGATCCCTTTCAATTGTGAGACGGGTACTCTTCCATTGATTTCCTTTCAATCGCATGGCTGGAAAGCTCCAACAACATTCAGTTGAAACCACCCGTAATCCCCGGACAGAAAATAAACACGCCCGTGATGGTCCACTAATCCCGTACCTTCCTCCCCCACCTCGGTCAGTGTCCTCTCAAATCGCTCCAGGTCATTGTTCTCCACCGCGCTCGCCGACGCCACTCTGCACCGTACCACCCCGCCGTTCTCCCTTGCCCGGCGCTAGCTCCACCATACTGGCCTGCAGTCTCCGGGACCACATGGGGAGGCCAGCATCAGCAGACGGCCACGGAGGAGAACCAGGCGCTCGTGTGCTGCCGTAGACCTACCGTGCGTGGCTGTGATATGCTAGCAGTAGCTGTGGCCATGTTTCTAGTTCACCGGAAGCCGCCATCAACGTGGTTTCTTTCGTGCATCACTACGTCGTCCTGACCGAGAAGCTCGTGCGCATCCATGCGTTGATGCATCCAAGGGAAGGTAGTGCACCCATGTGTGATTGCTTGGATGTCTAGATCTGCCTCATGTCAAGATGAATTGTGTTGAGATATCACTCTTTTCATGCTTCGCACTAATGGCCTTCCAAAGATAATAGTACACATGCTTCTTCGGTTTAGAAAGTGTGCTTCCATAGTTCAACCAATTTTTGGTGAATTTAGTATATGTACGCGACAATCATGCTTCCCCATGTTGGCGGCACTCTTAATTAATTTCCATGTTTACTTTTCTATGCTTCAAAGTAAGATGAGTTATACAAAGATAGCGCATTTTCATGCTTCATACTGAATGGACTTCCAAATTATAATTCATATGCTCCTTTGGTTTAGATAAAATGCTTCCGATACTTCCTCCTTTAAAAAAATATTGTTGTCATTGTTATCACCATTGTAGTATGACATGCCGCAAATTATGGTATGTCTCTGGTGTTTGTGGCTTCTATTGTTCTTTTTTTTAACACCATTTTGATCAAAACACAACCCCGTGTATGTTGTGACAGACCAACTAGTTGTTTCGCGTAAACCTTTTTCTGACTACCTTACTTGCTATTCTATTTTTCTGATGTATTCTAGTTTGAACATTGCCCCCGTGCTTCTAGTTTCATCACATACTCCAGCATATGGTGCGCAAGCTTCACATTATTCTTTTCTAGTTTACCTCATTTCTTCGTTGCTGTTGTGCAATTCCCATATTATTATCTTTGCCATTGTCTAAAATTTACAAATGTCAGTGCACGAGTGATAACGGAAGAAATTCATCCATGTTTTTAGTTAGTGTTGTCCCGACGGGTGTGCTTCCATGGTCTTGCTAGCTTGGCATGTAGGGTATGTTTGGTCTGTGCTCAAGATTGCCCCATCAAAGCATTGGTTAGCCAAAATTTTGGTTGAGGCTTTGGTTGCCCATGATTTGGCCAACATTGGCAAGAAAAATGAACTAGAGTTGGCTAGAGTTCATTGGCATGCCAAAAAATTGGCAACCATCCAACCAAAGACCAATCTTTGGGCCATGACCAAAATTTTGATAAGGTGCACTTTAGCCACAATCCAAACACACCCGTACATTCTCAGCTTCGCCGAGGTGTGTTTCGATGGTTCCGCTCTTCCTTGTGCCGTGATCGCCAAGGTGGGCCATCGGTTAGGAAGATCATCAAGGTGGAAGGATGCGCGACCACTGATGGTGGGGGTTCGAAGCAAATTTGAAAATCTTTTGATGAAAATTTTATTTTCTTCGGAAGCAAGTTCTACTTTCTTATGCATTGTTTGATGTAAATAGTTTTTTTATTTTTTTTGGAGTGACGATTGTTGATACATTCAAAACAATTCTCTGGTTGCATGTAACATATTGTTTTCTGCTAAAAAAATACACTGGATACAACTTCTAACTAGCAGACTAAAAAAATCTCAAACAATTGTAACAAGACCGAAGAAATCTCCAGATTTGATGCAAACTCTAACTGTATGGAACCAATTTAATCGAGAGAACACGGAAACAATTTGATCGAAACAAAACAGTCCATTACAATAAAGGTTAAGCTTCGGAAGCAAACCAAATTGAATCTTCGGAAGGAAGGATCGTCACAATTGAAAACAACTTAGGAAGCAAACAAAAATAATCCTTACGATTGAACACTTCGTACGACCCATAATTTTTAGGAAGCAAGATCCTGCTTGGAAGCAATTTTTAGGAAGCAAGGTCCTCATAATTGGAAACAAATAAAATATCTTTAGATTACTGCCAAAAATATCTTTAAATAACTATGCCTTGATTTCAGGGAGAATAGTTAGGAAATTAATTAATTACAATTACTGCCAAATCTGCATGAAACTGACTCACAAGGGGGAGTTTGCCGGTGGATCGGATGATGTGCATGCTTCTATCGAATGGCCACAGACTAGTCTGATATGTACTAAAAATCAGTAGTCTGATGCCTAGTAGTTCCCCTCCCGCGGTAGGTTTTGAGGCGGAGTCTAAAGAGATCCTCCTATTTACCTGACTAGTGGGCTGCATCATAATGTTTGGGCCGGTTTATATAAAAAGTTGTTGCATCCGAAGATCCTTCAAACAACCTTGGGGACTGCATTAAGGTAAACTGGCCTCCGTTGCAACACGGCCAAAGGCCTGAGCTCAGACAAAACCGGCTTCCCTCTCTAGTACATGGCTTCCATCAACTCACTCATCGGATGCAAAACAAAAGGTAGGTCATGTCTGCTCGAAGTCCTTGGCTTCCTTTTCCTGTGTGCTTGGATGTCGGAGGCGAAGTGCTCATCGACCCAAGTGGTCTCATCCCTGATGTTGTCACGGGTGTTGTCATGGTGGCTAGAGCAGTGGCCACCAAAGAAGAAGGGTTAGGCGGATCTGAGGCCTTCTCCATGGGCTATCCTCTATGTTGGGCTATGGGATTCTATCATTCTCACCTATTTACAGGAGAATCCTATGCTCATCTTCTGCTCTGGAGGACACCGTGAGGCTGGACAGGGAGATGAGGGGAGTGAGAAGTTGCATACTACAAATAGGTTTGGAGCTCATCCTCGATGATGCTCGTGGTAGGGCAATGATGCCTACAACAGAGGTTGTCGACCAACATCCACCACCACATCATCGATTTCTCTAGCCAAAGAGCAACCTTGTTCATCCCTCCCTCGTTGGATGCCAAACGGAAGGCACATCGGGTTTTGGTCGGAATCCATGGCTTCCTTTACGTGTGAGCTTGGTGTTGGAGGCGAAGTGCTGGAGATCACGACAACCTGAGTGGTTTCGTCCTCGATGTTGTTGTGGTTGAATTCGATCATAATGTGTGCTAAACCCAACTATTTTTTATGTATAGGGTCATCTTTGTAGAAGTTGGTAATATTATGTAATTTCTTTTGTTGGGTTCTTGATGTGAAATGTATTGCAGGGTATATATAATCTGTTCTGAGTGCTCCAGGGCCCTTCTTTGCTCAAAAGGGAAGGGGATGAAATGAGAGATGATCATTTCATTTTGTTACCTAGCTAGTTGAGCGATCCATTCTCGGATATAAGAAACACGCAAGAGGGGCTTTTCTTTCTTTTCGAGTCAAAGTGCTTATTCAAATTTTAGATGATTTAATAAATAATAAGTTTAGAATTAGGTGTCGAATTATGGAAATATATATTTATTAAATGCTTTATCAATTTAACTTTCAAAATAAAATACTTTTCATAATTAATTTGATGTGGAAAATTATTTTGCCAAATCCAGAATTATATTTAAAATTATTGTTTTTTAGTAAGAATATTGAATTCATTTTATGTGGAGATTACTAAGAATCTCAAAGGGTTTTTGCCTGGTCCAATAATACCCATACCGCCATACGGGATCATAGTATGACCCTTGAGTGAAAAATAGTTTGGAATGTGTTAATGCATGATCGGGCAAGCCAAACTATATATCATTTACATATTCGAATGTGTCAAGTAAAAGCACTACACTTACAATAGTAAATAAACTCCACATGGGCCAAAAAATCCTTAAGTGACGTGTTTGGATGCTAACAGCAGGGTAGTTCGGTCAGTGTTGTACATAGAACTAGAAGCAAACGTGCATCTTGCCGTGCCCTTTTCTTTGTAGCGTCTTCCTTTGTTCCTTGTTATTTTGTTTGAGTTTTCATGGACCGAATGATGCCGTTGTACCACACAAGAGGTTAGCGTACTTTGTTGATGTTACAGTGACATGTTTGTCTCACATGCTAATGGTCCTGTCTGGAAGATTGAACAAGGCGGTCTGCAAAAGGCCAAATACCCGTTGACACCCGGGTCTCACAAAAGCTCGATTCAACCAGGGGGCTCCCTTTTCTAGAGTAGTTCTAGAGATGCTAGGATGTGATAGATAATCACATTTTCTCCCCATAAATATGAGCCCTAGCTTGGCCAAATATGGCCTCAGTCTAATCCGAGAGAAGTCGTCGACACAAACCCAGGAAAGTATAGTGGCCGCAACTCTAGAAGTCGTTGACAATATCGTCATGTCGACCCTTGTGCCAGTGGCCGGTGAGAGAGGAAGGAGACACACTAGGTTGGAAGATGGTTGCACTACGCGTGAAGGTGGATCCGGCAACAAGGTTAAGGAGGCGGAAGCGAGCGATGACAATGTTCCAGTAAAGATAAGGATACGAAGTGAATCTGTGAATGTAGGTTGTTGCCAAATATGATACGGGTACCAAACTCGAGAATATTTGGTCGATGCATAATATTACCGCAACTAATCTTATTGTTGCCGCAAAAGTAGATATAAATATTAAAAATGGCTAGGCATAACTGCTGCAAACTTGAAAAAAAAAACTAACAAAGTATATTTTACAATAACAAACTGATCATATGTATAGAAAACTGTAGTGCGATTGTCACAGAGTTAAAAACTTTTAGGCTTCTCTTCACCTTGCCACCTTGGCAAAAGGAAGAATAATATTTGAGTGACAGTCATAAACATTCTTTTTCACTTTCACTTCCGTTTTCATTTTCATTTCTTTCATGTCTGTTTTCTCTTTTCTTTTTCTTTTTTCTTTCATTTTTGCGAACATCTTTTAATTTCGTGAACATTTTTTTAAATCATGCCATTTTCTGAAATCATGAAGATTTTATGAAAATGTAAACACTTTTTTGAAAGCATGATTTATTTGAAACCAAAAAAACATTTTGCAAATCCGCATTTTTCGAATCAATGTTTTTTTTAAATTCGGTATCAATTTTTGAAATTTGCAACATTTTTTTTGAAAATTCATGAACACTTTATGAAATCCCGAGCATCTTTCAAATTCGTGAAATGAATTAAGAACTATGTTTTAACCTGGTAGTTTGTTTTGGGATTTTAGATTTGTGATCAGTTCTCAAAGTAAAAAGAAAAAAGAAAAGAGAAAGAAGAAAAAAGGAAAACAAAAAGGGCGGGGGTGCGCGATTGTTTGTTTGATCCCAATCTCACTGCTCCCGATCTGCTAAAAAAACTCACTGCTCCCGGTCGGAGTTGACGCCGCCGCCGCCTCCTCCCGTCTCGTGTCGTGGGCCCCTCCAAAGGCCTAGCAGCATCGCCATGGAAGGTCGCCGGCTCCGGCCACCGCAGCCGCGGACGGTACCCATCCTTCCTCCCTTCCCGCGAACCCCCGATTCCGAGTAATCGACTAATTTGTTTGCTCGTTGCCGCCGCAGCGGCGAGGTGGAGGGACGTGACCTGAGTGGCGCCGCTGCCGCAGCCCCCGTCGACAAGTTGGCGCTCCTCCCCGCCTTCCTCGAGGTACACGTGTGTCATTTGTCCCGGAATGGCAGAACCAAGCTCAGTTTCCTCCTACTCCGTTCCAGCGACCCCCTGGGCCGCCGATCGGACCGAGGGGTGCAGACTTCAGGCAGAATGTTAGATAGATCACAGGGGGCACATCAGGATTCGAGTGTGGGAGGGAGGAGCAATAGTTCTGGTCACAAGTCTGCACATACTCCAGTTAAGTTGGAGGTTCAGTCAAAACAAACCAGTGGTACAGTTGCTTCTTCAGTGGGAGGAATTGGGCGTACACAGGATGTTGCTGCAGAGGGGAATGGAGCAAAGTCTGGCACAGGATGTACTAGATGCTTAAAAGCTGGTCATATGATTAAGGATTGCACTGAGTATTTGTTCTGCATTTATTAGGGTCTCTAAAATCACGGATGATCTTGGAGCTATTTTCAAATTAAGTACTGTATGGGTACAAGTCTTTGGTGTACCTGAGTCTTTTCATCACAGGGATTGGTTTGCTGAGGTTGCTACTCTCATAGGAACTTTCATAGATGCTGACATGAAAGGTTTCTGGGAGAATGCTATTATCAGAATCAAATGTGGAGTTAAAGATCCCAGCAAAATACCCGGTATTGCAGAATTTACTGATAAAAATACTTTGCTAGTGTACCATGTGGGCTTTGAACTAGAGAAGATTGAGGAAGAAGGGGGACATTTGATTGATGGAAAACTACTTCTTATCTCTGATTTTAACAAAGAATTGCAAAGAAATGAAGAGGGCAAAAACTGCTCAACAAGAAGGATTGTTGTCACCTAGTGCGGGGTTTGAGAAAAAGAGGGCAAGTAAGCAAAAAGTAAAACTTACAGATGAAGCTGGATGTGTGATATCCAGTCAGGCTAGTTTAGACAGAAAAATGGAAGAGCTTAGGGAAAATATGTTCATTAAGAAAAAGCTAGAAGAGGAAAGAAAAGAAAATACTGGAGAGTTGGATAAGCTAGATTTTGAGCAGAAATATGACGATTTGGAACTCAAGAGATGTTATACAAAGACAGAGGAGGCTTGTTCAGAAAATCCTGAGAAGGAAAAGGCTACTGGTCCTACAACTGAAGTGGAAGTTGTGCATTGGAAAGATGAACTGATTGAACCAAAGAAAAACAGGAAAGGGGACAAAAATAAGGGTAACACTGTAGAGGAGAGGAGGCCAAGCGACAGGACAGATACTGATCATAACATGATGGACAAGACCATGGAGAGAGCGAGACTCAAGAACTTGGGAGGATTGCAAGGTGAGTTAGAAGAAAAACTTTCTATTAGTTATGCTCACAAAACTTTACTTAATATAGCTGGTAAAGTAGGAGTTAAATTAGGAAGATCCAGTAAGGAAATTAATAGCTCTGTTGATGTTGTTCAGAAATTAGAACAAGCTAGGGTTGATATGTTTGTACTACCTCCTTTCCGGTTTATTAGGCCTACGCGTATCCCTAGATCTATATTTTGACCAACATAAGATGAGTTGTATAGTCTAAAAATTACACCATTAGAAAGTATGTGATTTGAAGTTTCTAAAGATATATTTTTTGTGATATATAACTTGTATTACGTTGATCTATTTGTCAACCTGGAGATACTCACATGCCTTATAAACCGAAAAGGAGGTAGTAGCTAGTAAAGATAAGCCTGATTTACTTTCTTCTAGTGGGAATCCAGGGCTGGAGGGCTCTGGGTCTAAGGCTATGTTAGAGACAGATTCAGAAATAGAACAAACTGATACTGATAACTCTGATAGTGACATTGAGGCTCTTGTTCAGTGTATGTCTGGGTTGAGTGGTAGTAACATTCATAAATTTTGGGAAGATGAATGGATAGGACATAAGCCTTTATGTGAAAGATTTCCTAGACTTTATAATGTGAATACTAGCTTTAACATTCTAGTAGCTACTGTCTTTAATTCTGGATGGGATAGTATTAAATTAAAAAGGAGCCTTCGAGGGGTTCTGCTTGATAGTTGGAACAGATTGCAAGTTTTCTGTAAAGATGTACGATTAAGTGATGATAGAGATAGATGTAGATGGAAGCTAACTAGTTCAGGGGAGTTTTCTGTTAAATCCATGTATAACATGCTGAAAATAGTTCAAGTAGACTGCCCCTTTAGTAATTATGGTTTGTTAGAATTCTTTTGAAAATTAAAGTTTTTCTATGGTTAATGTTTAAGAACAGCATTCTTACTAAGGATAATCTTTTAAAAAGAGGTTGGTCTGGATCTGCTAAGTGTAGATTTTGTTGTGCTGAAGAAACAGTAGATCATATGTTTATCCATTGTTCTTTGGCAAGGTATGTTTGGGGAGTAGTAGAATGTGCTCTGGGAATTAGGATGAGATCTAGTTCAGTACATGATTTATGTAACTGGGTTTTTAGTTTCCCTTGTAGAGCTAGAAGTGTGGTGGCAGACTGGCAGTAGGCATAGCTGCTGTTTTCTGGGCTATTTGGAAAACGCGTAATAGAGCATGTTTTGACAATATATATCCTTATGATCCATGGAGTATAGTTACACAGTCAGCTCACTGGTTAGAGTTTTGGAAGTTGCTACAGAAACGAGAACTACGAGGGGCGCAAGTCAAAGGGGCAAGACTGTTGCTCCGAGTGGCAGCGGACATATTCAGTAGGAGAAGAGGATGGGCTCCGATGGTGTCGAGGATCACCGGATGACATAGCAAGGCTAAGAAAATGAAGTTGTTTAAGAGACAAAAAGATTTTGATCTTTTATCCTTCATGTGCCCAGATTTCTTTTGTTGTTCGATATGCTTGCTGGCTGTGATGATTAGTTTTGCGAAGCCGCTGATGGTAGTCATGTTTGGCTGTAATTTGTGTGAGTTGGTGTAGTTGGCTGATGAGAGATGTGGTCACTGAGTTGAATGTATGTCACTGTGTATTATCAATTTTCAGCAATGAAAATTGGGGGGGGGGGGGGGACCCCTTAATTAAAAAAAAAGACCCATGCATTTATCTTAGGCATGAAGCTGCTTTCCAGTTATATTATATATGCAGACACTGTTTCCTTTATGTGTTTCTAGTGTTCTCTCTTATACGCACTCTATTGTTTGCTTTGATGCAGGTACACTGGAATACGTGTCGGCGTGCCCTCGATACGTTCAGAGTTTAGCGCTGAGACTCTCACACTGCAAGTTTGCCGCTTATCGATCGCATGTAAGTTTGAGCATCTTGGCGGCATTGAGGTACTATTGTTTTAATTCCTGTCTTTTGGCTATTAGTACAAGTTCTCCATTACCTATGTTCAACCGTCGTGCTTCCCTAAGATTTTCTACATGCCTATTATGCTTAGAAGTCGTGCCTTTTTTTTGCTTGGAAAGGATGAAGATGAACTAGCAAGATATGGTTAGCCTATTTGAGTAAAACTGTCCCCAAACTGTAATGCTTGACTGAAATTTGAGTAAAACTGAAAATTTGAGTACTGTACATCTAACACTTACAAATGGAGTATTCTGCAAGTCTACATGGTGTCATGTGTGCTCACGGGCCTGGAGATTTGGTGTCTGTCTTGCTGTCCGGTGATGCAGCAGAACAGTTGCAGTTGATTGGGTGGCCTGGCTTTTTCAGTTGCAACTTGCAAAGTTCTGTATGTATCCCGTGGGTTGTTGCTTCTGAACTTTTTCTGCAACTTGTGGGTTCTTAATCATCATTAACCAATCGCATTATGCAGTCAGTCACATGATGGGCGGCTCATCCGAGTACCTAACTGAAAGCACTTTTACTTCCGAAAATGAAGAACCGAAAACACTCTACTACCTAACTGAAAACACTGTTACTTCCGATTTTTTTTTGAGTTGCTTTAACTTCGGAAACTGAAAGGCTGAAAACGCTGCATCATCATGCACGCATGTATCCCCTACTTCATCACCATTCGTTTCACCACACCACTTGCTTGCTGATCTTCACAGGCATATGACGTTCACCCTTGGCCTTCAGTTCCCATGAACTGCTAACGAAACAACGCCTGACGTCGTGAGTGTGGTCACGTTCTGCACCCAAGCAACCGCCCTCCTCCATTCTCCTCCAGCAGCAGCAAAAGGTTTTTACTCTCCCTTGTTACTGAATTTAAGTTGGAGACAACATTTAAGTTCCGAACCTTGTTACTAAATCATGTTCTGAATCATTGGAATTTCTGAATCATTAACCTTGTTAAGTTTTAAACAAGATGATTACCAGTACATCCAGGACACATAGGCAACCCAAATCCAACATTTCAGTAAGATTTGCACTGTCTCAAAATTCATTCATGAACTCTGAACTCTGAAATTAGCACTGTCTCAAAATTCAATAAGATTTGCTCATTGTTGTGCTCATTGTTGTGCAGTACTGAAGTACCCAACCAAAATTTGCTCATTGTTGTGAAATTTATTTTTCTTCCTAGGTTTTGCTAGCAGATGCCTCTTTTACTGTTTTCATACTCCTGTGTGGGTATTATGTTGTGTAACTAAAATGCTAGGATGCACAAGCTGAAATTTGGCAATTGGCCAAGCAAACTGTTAAATTTATTAGCCCACCTCTTTTTCTGATGTTGTCAACTTCTCATGAACTCTTATGTTGTCAACCAAACTTCATTTAGTTTCAGTTCAGTTAACCAGGTTACTGAATCATGGAGTACATTGTGGCTCTGCAGGTCTGGCCCATCGACGATGACGGCTCCTCCTTGTGCTCATCGGCCTCGTGCCCAAGTGCTCTGCAAGTCTGCATCGGGTAAAGTCTGAAGTTTTTGATCTTTACTACTGTCAAAATTCACTAAACTTGTGGGTACAGTAAGTTAGTGTTCTAAGTTTGTCTCTGAAATTCACTAAGTCAGTCGGTGTCAAATTTGTCTCTGAAAAGCAGTAACTACTGAAATCAAAATTCACTAAGCTTGTGGGTACAGTAAGTTAGTGTTCTAAGTATGCACTGAATAGTCCTGCTGCACTAGTGGTTAACTGAACTGCTAAGTATGCACTGTGAAGTTCAGCAAAATGACTACTCTTTTCTGTCGTTGTGAATGAATTTGCTTGATTGCATTCTTGTTTGACTGTATTTGACTGTAACTCTAGCAATTCTCAAGGACAAGTTAGTGTCATGATCATGATCATGTCCAGTCATGGCTATTTGGTTTATGCAAAGGATTGCATCTAGGTTTAATAATCTTCTTGTGCATTCATCCCCTGCTTTTGGACTGGTTTTTTACTTTTACTGCTGTGTAAGTGCACATTTCTCTCAGAGATGGAAATGAACAGGAGAGAGACAAGCAAATTGGAGAAGGGGAAGAGCAAGAACAAGAGTATATCTACACCTGAAATAAATTGGAGTAAGCAATATGTTTACTGTCAAAAATGTATCCACTGTCAAATGTATCCACTATCAGAACTGAAATAAACTGAATAACAACATTATCTGTAGATTAATGGTCCTAAATTGCAAAGTACAAGAATTTCGTGACGGAGGGAGTATGAAGTTGCACTGAAGGAGAAAGACTTTGTTGAGGGTGCTTGGTCACGGAACAACTTAGACAATGGAGCTGGTTTTTTAATACCTGTACCAGCTCCACTCGGTGGTGTCATAATTATTGGTGAGGAGACAATGGTTTACTGAATGAATCAATTGCCCTATTGTTAATCAAATAGTTACACGTCTCCCCCACTCCCCACTCATCAAAACTTTGTCTACCACTACTTGGCTTTTTATTTTACTCCGAGGTTCCACACTTCTTCCTTTTTACTGAGTGAATCAATTGCCCTATTATGTCCATGTTCAGTTCTTCAGTTCATTATACTTGCAGAAATTAAGTAGCTCGATTCATTCTAAGTGCCAGAAAGTGTTTGTCATTCTGGTAGGATTAAATAATTAAGTTGACTTCTTGCATGCTGTAAAAGTAAACAGGGAGACATGGGGCAGGCGTTCTTGATATCAGAGTATGACCTGGGAGGAGAAGGGAACCTGTTCAAGGCTCCAGAACCCATAACTGAAGAATCGCTGCTCACCCTCGATGATGTCCGGCAGTGGCAACACAATGGATGACACCATCAAGGGCTCCGACATGGGCCTGAGCGAGATGCTGTATGAGTGCGAGAAGGAGCTCATGGAGAAGTCGGCGATCGAGGAGACGATATCCGAGCTGCTGGACGTCAAGATCCCCATGCTGCAGGTCGAGGACGTCCTGGAGAGGTCAGGGCAAGGATCATCGACCAAGGGGTCGCAGCCATGGATGATAATGCTGTCAAAGGTAACCAGGTGCTGCTGCTGCTAAGTGCCATCGATGCCATTGTTGTTGACAATCAAGACAAGGGAGTGGAGCAGTGTGTCACTCGTGACTTACTTGGGAACCATGGAGAATGGTGCATGATGACCTTCTGGATGATCAGCAGGTGGTGGAGCAAGGTGTCATTGACCATGGATGATAATGCTGTCAATGGTCAACAGGTGGTGCTGCTGCCTAAGTGTCGTTGAAATATTGCACACCACGGCAGATGACATTGTTGTCGAGGATCAGGAAAAGGAAGTGGAGCAATGCGCCACTTATTACTTGGGAACCATCAAGAATGGTGATGCTGTGGGTGGGTGATCAGCAGATGCTGGAGCAAGGTGTTGTCGATTTAACCATGGATGATGGATGATTCTGTCGTGGAACACAAAGTGGCGGAGGAAGGTGTTGTCGATTTAACCATGGGTGATTAGGAACGTGGCTATGTAATGGAGCAAGTTCTCAAATGGGGTACATCCAGTGATGCTGCTGCTACTGCTTTGGAAGATCAGAAGAATGAGGCTGAGCAATGCATCAGCGATGAACAGATAGCAGGTAAGGACATGGATGGTGTTCATGTTGAGAGGAATATGCTGGAGCAAAGGACCCGTGACAAACAGGGAGCAACAGAGTCTGATTTCACTGCTGAAAAGCACAAGGATGTAGGTCTGCCATGAATTGGGTGCACCTGAGGGCTCATGTCAGATGTTATTATCAAGGAGATCCCACATAATAGTTGCTCATGTTGGCTCCAGCTTTATCATTTCCTTTGAATCTTGTCACACAAGGCCAGCCAGGTCACAGGTCACAGGGGCTGTAGTCAGGCGTGAGGGAAGAGCTGGTTTAGGTGGAGGTAATGATGTGAATTTCTGTGGTGCAACAACTACTAGACTGCGATCAGCAAGGGACTCTTCAGCATAGCAGTAGTAATGGCCTTGAGAATGACCGTCCAACCTATATTTTGCGACATGTTTGATACTGCTTCTTTTAATATTCGAGCTCAGATGAACCCAACATATTATGATTCATTTGATATGCACATGCACGGGATTTGCAAGGAGCATGAAACAACACATTGAAGAAAATTTCCTTTGAAGCATAGTAGATTAATATAAATATGTGTTTTTTTTCACTGTTTGATCCATTGATCAAGGGATGAATGGGAACTTGATAGCAGAAGTAATGGCCTTGAAATGACCGTCCAACCATCGCAAAAAGAAGAAGAGAATGACTATCCAACCTATATTTTGTGACATGTTTGATACTGCTTCTTTTAACATTCGAGCTCAGATGAACCCAACATATTATGATTCATTTGAGTGGCTATGCAGGGAGGAGCATGAATCTCCAGAAGTATGGTCCCATATTTGTGTTCAGAAGCTTGCAGAACTGGCCAAACAGAGTACAACTATGCGATGCATCCTTATTCCAATGTTTTCTTACTTTGATATGATGAAGGAACAATGGGCTCCTCAGCATGGACTAGCTTTGCTTGTCTTGTCTGATATGTCTTATCTACAGAAGAGTTCAGGTAAATTTTCGTTCCCAAGAAGATTTTGAATTCTGAATTATCAAAATAGTAAAAAGACGTTGGCCATGTTATGCTATATATGAGCTTTCTATTTATTCTTCTAATTACATGGCATGGTATGAAGATCTTTTCCTTTCTAGTAATAGAGAAAGTCTTCCAATCTTCCAATCTATTTAGTTATCTTTGAGCAAACACTATGTTTGGCGTTTTCAATTGTTGAATGCATTATAAGTCTTCTTATATTGCTGTGATTGCTCGTTTCTCGGTAGGTCGTGACCCATATTTCTAACGGAATACATTTGCAGTCCACAGTGCACTTTCTTTTCCTGTTTGCAATATATTTAAGGGGTTTCCTTGTCTGCTGAAGTGCTAATACATTTGTTTCTCATAGGCAACGAACAATTGATTTTGACTGCTGTCATCCGTCATCTGGACTACAAGAATATTTTGCACTGTCCTCAGACTAAATCTGATATTATTCAGACAGCGACATCTTTGGCACGACAGCTGCGATCATGAGGAGTTGCTCCTGAACTTGCAGTAGCAGGTGACTTGTGAATTCACTTGAGGAAGACACTAGAGGCTGTGGAGTCAGCCAGTGTTGAAGAGCTGAGCTTGAATGAGTCTTCAAAATTTCCTGGATGGCTGTCTTGTTGAAGTCGTAAGAGGAGTATGTCCTGCACTATACCAGTTACTCCCTCCGTAAAGAAATATAAGAGCGTTTAGATCACTACTTTAGTGATCTAAACACTTATATTTCTTTACAGAGGAAATACATGCTAATATTTGTTAACTGCCATGGATGTTTTTAGTGCATCTTTCTTAGAAATTTGCAACTGCGAGAGCTTTGACGCTGAAGAGTTACACCAGTATATAGTTATATACATACATTTTCTTCACTTTTGTTATTTTTTTTGGAATTTCTTATAGGTTAAAGATGTGCGGCCACTCTATGACATGATGGCAATTACATTGGAGAATTTGCCTTCTATGCCTGCTGTTGTCAGAACAACTATTGGAAGTTTCTCTCTCAAAAAAAAAACTATTGGAAGTTTGCTGATACTTTGCCACATAATCTCTTTAACATCAGTATCTACAGACGCTCCTATGGTCAGTTTTGAATTTATACTGTGCACTCATCAGATAATTTTTAATTTAATAAAGAGGGATGTGATGAAGTTCAGAAACTGTATTTCTCTTCTACACATTTAATAATTTATTGCACTGCATGCTGTTCATTGTTTGCAGAATTCTACTCTGTGATCAGTTGGCTACTTCTGCCATTTTTTGCTGAGTTTTTAATCTAACTCTTCTTCTTAGCAGGTGTTTCCAGAAGCACTCCTCCATCAGATATTGATATCCATGGTACATCCAGACGCAGACACTCGTGCGGGGGCGCACCACATATTTTCTGCTGTAATTTTCCGAGGCCCAAGCCATCAGAGGGAAGAGCAAAGGCACAGCGCCTTAGCCTACCATATCTGCCACTCATTCTACATCCGACGCACAGGATTGATGAGTGCAAAACACACCCAGACTTGGTAGTTTTCAGACTTTCAATGTCATGACCTTCTCTGATTGTTTCAGATTTTGAAAGTCAAGTGCTTCCAATAGGACTAGTTTTGCATGTTAAGTGATACAGATCGTACAAGTTTCTTTGATATGGTATAGATTCTACACTGAATGTTAAGTGCATGCAAATTTCAGTGTGATGCTATTCATTTTTTCCTCTGTTCTGAAATTTTTCCCAGTGTGTTTCATCAGGAAAGTCTTGGATTTGTTGAACCTGCTGTGCTTGTTGCGCTCCAGTTTCTTGACGATTTGCAGCATGATTGAGGTGCCTTGGGAGTTCCATCCAGATTTAGCTCTTTTCCTTGATGGCCCTGCAAGGTGGCTGATCCATGAGGAGCTGGTTGTGGCCTGTCCGCTGTACTAGGGGAGGGGCTGAGGAGTTTCTGACCGTGGAGCCGTGGTGACAGTACTTGCTTGGCCAGAGTCACTGTTCTGCACATCTTCAGTTTCAGGTATAGTTCTTGCAAAATGTTTCCTGAAATTCTCTTGTTTTTTGTCGAAATTCTTCTGAATGCAATCGAAGTTTCTAGTGGTTGATGCACAAAAGTCTTGGAACTCTCTCTTATCCTCCTCTCTTTGCTGTTGCAAGTTTCTGATGTTCAGCTGCAAAGGTTCGAGATCCAGCTCACCGGTTGCCTCCGAATCTGTGATGTTTGTCATGACTTCAACAGAAGACTGATGAACTACAGAGTATAGTTCTGCTTGCTGTTGAATTCCAAGCCGAGGGAGAAATAGGGGGGATTCTACCACCGTTGCCAGCAACCAGCCTATCGTTCCCTAAGCTCACCTGCCGCCGGATGGTGCACGAGAAGGGTAGGGTGAGTGGGATTTTATACTGAAGAAAGGCTCTTTAGAAACCACTCCCTGGCCGATTCTTGCACCCGAACATTTACCGCTACCGAAACGCCACCGGAAGAATGCCGCCGCCGGACCTTGCACATGTCAAATCGCCGCCGTTTGGCGAGGATTGCAGGCTCTTGATACCAATTGATAGGTCCTAGCTACGGATCTGTCGAATTAGAACGCAGAACAGAGAAAAGTAGTCCACTTTGGGAGGTTGAATCGCTCAAGATTCAAGCTACAGTGGCTAGGGTTCGTCGCCAGCCGGAACACGGCGGCTTGGGGAACACCCCTACCTATTACAAGATATGGATCACATCGATCCCAAATGGGGCTTTAATAGCCTGGAGAAGTTGCTAGAAGGTTGTCGGAAAAGCTAACAGTGACACTCGGGCACTCGCTAGCCATCGGATGGCTGATCAGCGGCTTGGAGTGGCGATCCGTGACGAAGCGGCATGAAGCGTCAACAGCCGGTGGATGCCGATCGAGGGGTTGGCATTGAATCCGACAAGGGCGATAGAAGCGCTACAGTAGAAGTGTTGTGTTCTTCAGTTATCTTCAGGCTGAGGTCCTGACACGCTGCACCTCACCGCAACGCTAGGAGATGGCGGCGCAGACCTGCTGCTGCCACTCGTGAGCCCGTGCTGTTGTCGCTCGCGAGCCCGTGTGCGTCCCTGCTGTTGAAATATGGGTCACTGATTGTAGTGTAAAACGAACGTCCTCAAGGGATTGTAACTGAACTTCTACCTTTTCAATGCAAAGAAATGCAAAGGTGTATTTCCTGAACGTGCAGAACAAGCAGGATTCGGCCATGGCCGCACTCCGCCGACGTTTGGTCCCGCGCGCATGCAGTACGCCAACACGAGCAACCGCTGGCCACGGCCGTCAAGTGCGAGGCCTCATGTTCTGCTTGCGTTGGTCGGCAGACGGCAGAACATGCGCCCTCTCTCAAAGCACTTCCCACGGGGACATGGAGAGCTTGTTGCCATGTCAACGTCTACATCACTACTAGAAAAAGGCCTACTAATGGCGCACCAGTTTTGCCTACTAATGGCGCACTACTGATGCGCCACTAGTACCACACCATTAGTATTTTTTACTAATGGCGCACCACAGGTGCGCCATTAGTATACCAGATACTAATGGCGCACCATGTAGTGCGTCATTAATATACCATTCGGTGCTCCACTGGTATTCCCTTCAGGTGCGCCATTAATAACTTTATAGGTGCGCCACTAGTAATAAAGGAAGATGCGCCACTAATAAGGGCTTAAATGCGCCACTAGTAATGTATTTGGAAAACAAAAAAAAATCTAAATTTACAGAAAACAACCTATAAGGAAAAATAATTTAAAAACAAAAAATGAAATAGAATCATAATTTTTATTATAGTAAGAATATTACAATGTCTTTACAAGTTTCCAATAAAAGGAAAATTGCAAGGAAATAAAAGAAAATCCTAAAACTAATCTTCTAGTAATCTTTTCTTCTTTTTCTTCACTTTATCCTTGAAAAATGTAACAAAATAAACAGAAAGACAAACAAACTATTTATAACATGTCAATACTGTCATTTTTTATGCAGAACTAGATATGAGCATATCTTTCCAGAATTACATGGTGTGAATATTGTATGAGTAAGATTATAATGGAAATGAATTTTGAGTATATTATTGTCATACATGTAGCGACCCGACCCGAATGGATCAAGTCTCTGTGCTTAAGTGTCATCCCTGGATCGGTATGCTGACACACACAGTACTCGAGGATTTATAACAGAGGTAAATCACATGTATAAAGTAACGTAAATACCATTACCTCAATCCAAATAGCGGAAGTAACAAGGTTGTGGATTCCCATCAACACCAACGGCAAAGTTGAGTGTAGAAATCGTAACCCTAACGTATCACTTACTCGTCGTAAGATATCCTGCAACATGAAACGTTGCAGCCCGAAAACGGGTCAGTACATTGAATGTACTGGCAAATTCACACCATAGAGAAATGATGAACAAAGGCAATCACTACATGCATATATGGCTGGTGGAAAAGCTCTATGGTTATAGTTTTGCGAAAAGCAAATTTTATCCTACTTCAAAGGAATAAATTTTATTTAACTATCATGGTGGTTGTGAAACATTGAGAAGGTACCTCCAACTCAATCCCAATTAAGTATCATCATTAACCCAACAAATTTAATTAAAGTAACATGATGGGATCAACGGGATAATCCAAGAACTAGATACTCAAGATGTCCATAACCGGGGACACGGCTAATCATGATTAGTTTGTACACTCTGCAGAGGTTTGCGCACTTTTCACCACAAGACTCGATCGCCTTCGCTTGATTCTCGCACTGCATGATGTTTGAGAAACGGATGACCGAGACACAGTCTTTCAGAAACAATCACTCTTTACTCTGGATGGACCGGTACACCTACTTTCCCCTACATCTGCTAGTCCACCTCTTCAAGAGATCCTGTAACCTACTCAGCTATGCTAGAGCCCATAATAGCTTGTGGCTGCACACGGAAGTTTCTAGCATGAATAATCTTATGATCCCTTTGAGCCTGGGTGGCGGACCTTATACATACAGGCAACACTGGGTTCTCCAGGTGCCTCAATCCACCCAGATGTGAGTTTTAGTTGCCACCTTAAGTTGAACCATTAATAAACATCTCACATCTGTCATGAATATCTCTCAAACCCAATCCACGTCTACGAGCATAGCATGACAATATAATAGCAACGTAGAAGTAACTCCCAAGGGTTTGATAATAAAACAGGTAATAGGTACTACCTCAACTACTTCCCAGATACCCACAATTTAATTAGATCCTAATCATGCAATGTGTTTGAGGAATAGATCTAATGCAATAAAAACTGGGTATGAACGGGGTATGATCAAAGTGTTACTTGCCTGCAATGTTGATGAAGATGATTCGCACTCAAAACTCTTGATAGATCTACTCGTCACACTCCGGTCAATCTATCGTAAGCAAGCAATGGTAACCACACATAAGCAATCACTCAATAGATCAGAAAGAACGAGGAAAACAATTCGGAAAACTTCAAAACCAAGCAAATAACTCTTGCAGCATAAAACAATTTCTAACAGTACCAAAATTATGTGAATTTGGCCTTATCAGAAAGTTTAAGTCAAGAGCTTCGATTTGCAAAAAGAATCAACTCAAACGGAGTTACGGAACTTAAGTTATGAACAAAAGAAGTTTGAATACAAATCTGTTTGAATTCAAATTTTAAAACTTTCAAAAACATGTTTAAGTTGTTTTACTGGATAGAGGAGATCATAACGAAGAAGTGGGCGTTGGTTTTGTTGGATTTGGACAAACGAGTAAAAAGTAGTGATCGTTTGAAAATCAGGGACTAATTTGTAAATAAAATAACTGCAACTAAGTCCCTGGCGTAAATAAATAGAAAACGAAAAGACTAATTAATGAACGCTCGTTTATAAGACCTAAACAGTGGACGTTCGTTGTTTAATAAAACCCTAAAAAACAGATCTAGTCTAGTTTTTTTTTTTGAAAAACCGAACAAAAGAAAAACCGAGAAAACCGGGCGGCGGTTTATACCGGTTCGCGGTGGTCCGGGTCGGCGGTGGCGGGGTTCGCCGGCGTCGGAGAAGGGCGGCGGCGGCTCGGGTGGCCCGCGGCGTGGGCGGAGTGGACGGGGAGGGGCGGCGCTGAGCGGCGGACCCGATGGCGGTGGTGGCGGCGGTCGACGGCGACGAGGGCGGCGGCGGTGAGATCCGGCGAGTGCGGGGTGCGGCGGCGGACGAGAAGAGAGGGGCGGGGCGGCGGTCTCGCCTTATAAAGGCCAGGGGAGGGGCGCGGCTTGGAGGAGGGGCAAGGGGAGACCGGAGGCGGCACGGCGCGGTGGCGGCGCTCGGGAGGCGTGCGGGCGGCGAACTCCTCCCGGAGTCGGAGGCGGCGGTGCGGGCGCGTGGGCCGGCTGGGCCGTGGCCTGGCTGGCTGGCTGGGCCGGCCCGGTCGGTCTAGAATTTTTTTTTAAACAAACGGAGAAAGAAATAATAAAGACAAAAATGAAAATATTATATAGGCATATAATATAGCAAAAATTTTAGAAAAAGATTTCCTACAACGTGAACATTTTTGTAGAGTCAGATAAAATCCACACAAATTTTAATAAATCAAACAGTGCTGCTGCCTTAATAAAATCCAATAAAAATCATTTTAAAAATACTGAAATGATTTCAAATTTACTTTTCTCCAATTTTCTGATGTAGGGAATCATGTTACCCTATTTTCTGTATATTTTATTTTTGGAGAAAAATAATTTTAATAAAACTCAAATAACTCCAATATTGAAAAATAATTTCAATGGGACTTTGAATAAATCCTTTGAAACTCCCAACTCATATTTCATATGTTTTGAAGAAGTCATTTTATCTTCGCTCGTGAAAATCATTGAGTTGCATAAAGTTTCAGAATTGGAAATATATTTTCAAATGAAATTCAAATATTTTCAACACCCCCTTTCATTTAAATAAATGGAAGAAGTCATGTCATCTTCTCTCGAGGGTTTTGTGATGAAAAGAATTTGAATTCATGGAGATCATAAAAGCAAAATGAAAGTTTGGGAAAGTCCTTTTATTCCCTCTCATTTAACTTTCAAAAGATTTCGAATTCCACTCACTTTCAGTCAATCAATCAAACAATCAACCCAATCTATCTGTTTATTATAACAATCCAAAATTTAAAATTTTGGGATGTTACAATATAGTATGTGATTTGCTTGTAAACATCCAAGTCCTCTACGTCAACTCTGACTGCGGTCAGGTATCGATCAGCACTTTATGTGATTCGCATGTCAGCATCTATTAGCTAGGCAATCTGACTACGGGTCAATCAACAAATAAACCAGGGTATCAACGGTACACTCTTCCTGTCCGATTTTTCTTTTGCTTGCATTTGGCCTTTTGTCTTACGCAGGCAAACACTAGAAATGATTTACTACTACTATATATAGTCGTATTACAGAATGCTAATAGATGGCTGGGTGGCTGCATGTACAGTATCCAACTTACGGTCGTGGCCATACTGAATTAACTAGTTAAATCAGGTTAGCCAGCAGATAATGTATGTGATTTGCACGTAAACATCTACAGTACTAGTTTTTATATTCAAACTCTAACTCGGTATTAAGCATTGGATGCCATTACTAACACTACACTGTTCCTGTCGAATATTTACTCGACTCACACAATTCATGAATTCAATTGGGGTCATAAGCAGAGATATTGTCTGTCATTTCCTTGTAAATATCTAGTTCTATGTGAACTCTTGACTCTTGTCAACAATGAATCAGGGTACCAACAATACCATTCAGGTGATTGGCCAGCACCGCAATTTGGAGCATAAATGTATGAATGAATGTTTCTCTGCACAAATATAGCAAGAAGAGAATTATGCCACTGTCTGCAAAGGCAGTAAAAATAAGCAGTTCGATCCAAACAATATCATTCTTAAATTAGTTCTGAATTCCTCACATTTTTGTAGTGGGCAAATTATATGTCAAACTGAAAGCTAGTGGGTTATTATAAGACTGAAATGAATTAGCTGCAGCGTCAGATATTCTTGCACTTTGACATAGTATCTAAGTTTATCAAAATCTAAGGAAAATTCAGCTACTAGCAAAACAACAATAGTAACATAGTAAACCATGAAATTTATGCAAGCAGTGGCCTGCACAGGCAGTGTGCTGAAAACTAGTGCCATCCAACATGTTGAAATGGAATTTAATTATTACGGGAGTTGTAAACATAGATGCATAGTATGCCATTAGATGGTAAGGTGAGCTACATTCTGAAGTTTCAATGCTAGAGGAAGGAAAACAAAGGCATCACATGGTTTAAGTTACAAAATCCATACCGGGGATCAGTGCCAGATAATGATATATGAACCCATCCTACTGGCTTCAAAAGGTCCACCGTTTTAATTTCCTGGAAGCATGGTAAATATAGTGGCCCATTATTTCAGATCAAAGACAATATTATCACTGTAAATTTGATTTTTCAAGGATCGGTTCAGTGTTCACTGGACAAGCAGGCGCAATGCAGAGGAATTGCAGAAAGAGACCAAGTTTCCCAATCAATATTTCAATAAGGTAATCCTATGATACGTCACAATATGATGTTGACAATAAGGTAGTGTAATCCATAACTATAACAATGAAAACATGCAGCAGCCCCCAGGTCTAGAAACCCGAATGCACAGACCAGGCCACCAGTTTGGTACAAGATGAAGACCAGGGGTAGAAATCAGAACTGAAAGGGCCAGACATCAAATGCCATCCTCAAGCAACAACATTTGCTAAGTCCTCTGACCATCGAGCACAGATCAGAAGCCCCTGAACATTGTTGAAACGACGATGTATCGCGGTGGAGGGAGTTACCACCTTGAGATTGTGGAAGCCGTCGCCGGCCCGGATGGAGATCTTGCTGGGCGTGTAGCTCTCGTCCAGCTTGAAATCCACGTACAGCACAACAAGCTGAAGCCCCCAATCCAGCAACAGATTAAGTTAGAAGAGAAAAAGGATCAAACGCCATTTAGACAAAAATGTAACGGAAGCAGCAACTACTCATGGTGCTCACCTGCAGCTGCACCTTCTTCTGGAACTGGATGTTGACTAGGTGCGGCTGCGCGCCGTCCGACCTGACAAAAATAAAATCCACCACCGACGGCGGCTCGGCTCAGCCCGTGATTCCGCGAGACAGAAAGAGGAGAGATTTCGACGGGGGGAGACGACGAGGACGGGTAGGGCACTGACTGCCAGTAGGTGTCGAGGCTGTCGTCGCGGAGGGAGGCGACGCCGTTGCGGGGCTTGCAGGAGCTGACGCTCCAGGCCTCTCGATGTGGTGTGAGTGGTTGGGAGTAGGAGGGTATCATCTTCTCGATGCGGATGTTGCCTTCGGAGTTGGCGAAGAGCACGGCGAGTATCATCTTCCTTCTCCCTCCTCTCCGGCCGATCTACTTACCACCTCGGCGCGCGATCCCCTCCGATCTCTCTCTCTCTCTCTGCCGCGTGCGCGTGCGCGTGGGGTGTGGTGTGAGGGAGGGGGAAGGGGGCTCGCCATGGTCTGGAGGGAGAGGAAGAGGCGGGCGGCCGGGGCTTCCCGATCTAGATCGAAGTGGAGGGAGGTGGGTGGGTGTGTCAGGAGGAAGGGGAGGGGAGAGAACGTGACTAGAGGGAGGGGATAAGGGGTGATAGCAATGGCGCACTGGTAGGGGTGCGCCATACGTATAGATAGCAATGGCGCATCTTTTACCGGTGCGCCATTACTAGTTAAAACTAGTAATGACGCACGGTGGAAAAGTGCGCCATTAGTAGTTTTGCAAAAAAGGGAATAAAAAATATAATCGAAAAAACAACATTAGTGGCGCACTTTCCAGCAGGTGCGCCATTACTAGTTACAACTAGTAATGGCGCACTGTGTCTGGATGCGCCATTAGTATGTTTGGACAGGCGCACTAGTTAAATTTTTTTTTTGATACTAATGGCGCACCCTGGGCCAGGTGCGCCATTAGTAGTTTCAACTCTAATGGCGTATCAGAAGGTGGTGCGCTATTAATATATACTAATGGCGCACCGCTTGTCTGGTGCGCCATTAGTGTCAATCCCATCTATAGCCCTTTTTCTAGTAGTGCATAACGGTCCACTCTAACGGTGTTGCCATGCCATCACTTTCTGTGGGCCCTATTTGTCAGTTTTCGTATCAAAACATGGTCGACTGTTGTTTTAGTGTTTTCGGCATCATAGGCTGTCAGGGAACCCTGTCGACATGACCATAGCAAATTACTACTGTAGTTTGTACGGATCCACACGAGTAACCAGCGCGAGTGAAAATATGCAGATGGAAACACAATCTTGGATCAATGCAATTGAATCTGTAGCTCGTACCCTCTTTCAAGATGCTTGCCCCTTCATACTGCTAGCTCTTGGTATCTGTGTGCGCATGGAGGCACAGCAATTGCATACTTATTGTTCAATTTTTTCTCTAAAAAAGAAAAAGGATTCTAGGTTGTGAAGCAAAACTAAAGGGATGTGGATAAAGGGAGGGATGATAGAAAGAAGGAAGAGGAAATAAATAAGATATAGGATTCCACTATGTATGGTCTATGAATTATATCATAAAAGGCAATGTGATAAAGCATCAATATAATAAAAATAATAGAGAATTAAAAATTATAACTTGAAACAAGAACTACAAATTTAAAGCAATAATAAAGAGCCGCCCGGGTTAATAAAACTAAGAAAATTAACTCGGAAAGAAATTTTTTGGAAGCTGAACTCGAAGGTCCCACCAAGGATAGACCCGCATATTGAAACGCTTTTGCAAGGTGGATATCATTACATCAACATTACATAATAGATGGGGATACATACAAAAGGCATACAATGCCACAAGAATACATCAACACATCATACATAAGATCAACATCCGACTACGGATGAAACACAAACAGAAGCTCAAATGACATCCACCCTGCTAGCCCAGGCTGCCGACCTGGAACCTATCCCCTGATCGAAGAAGAAGCAGAAGAAGAACTCCAAAACAAGCAACATCGCTCTCGCGTCATGATCATCGCAATACCTGTACCTGCAACTGTTGTTGTAGTAATCTGTGAGCCACGAGGACTCAGCAATCCCATTACCATGGGTATCAAGACTAGCAAAGCTTAATGGGTGAGGAAAGGATAGTGGTGAGGTTGCAGCAGCGACTAAGCAAGTATGGTGGCTAACATACGCAAACAAGAGCGAGAAGAGGAGCAACGGAACGGTCGTCAACTAGTAATGATCAAGAAGTGATCCTGAACTCCTACTTACGTCAAACATAACCCAGAAACTGTGTTCACTTCCCGGACTCCGCCGAGAAGAGACCATCACGGTTATACACGCGGTTGATGCATTTTAGTTAAGTCAAGTGTCAAGTTCTCTACAACCGGACATTAACAAATTCCCATCTGCCACATAACCGCGGGCACGGCTTTCGAAAGATAATACCCTGCAGGGGTGTCCCAACTTAGCCCATTATAAGCTCTCATGGTCAACGAAGGATATTCCTTCTCCCGGGAAGACCCGATCAGTCTCGGAATCCCGGTTTACAAGACATTTCGACAATGGTAAAACAAGACCAGCAAGACCGCCCGATGTGCCGACAATCCCGATAGGAGCTGCACATATCTCGTTCTCAGGGCAACACCGGATGAGACTAGCTACGAGTAAAACCAGCCCTCAAGTTTCCCCGAGGTGGCCCCGCAGGCAGCTCGTTTCAGACCAGCACTTAGAGAAGCACTGGTCGGGGGGGGGGGGGGGGGCTAAAATAAAGATGACCCTCGGGAGCGCGATTCCCAAGGGAAAAGAAATAGGTGGTAGGCAAATGGTAAAACCAAGGTTGGGCCTTGCTGGAAGAGTTTTGTTCAAAGCAAACTGTCAAGGGGGTCCCATAAATCACCCAACCGTGTAAGGAACGCAAAATCCGGGAACATAATACCGATATGACGGAAACTAGGTTGGCAAGAGTGGAACAAAACACCAGGCATAAGGCCGAGCCTTCCACCCTTTACCAAGTATATAGATGCATTAATTAAATAAGAGATATTGAGATATCCCAACAAAAACATGATCCAACATGGAGCAATCTTCATCTTCACCTGCAACTAGCAACGCTATAAGAGGGGCTGAGCAAAGCAGTAACATAGACAAGCAACGGTTTGCTAGGAAGGGTGAAAAGGTTAGAGGCTGACATGGCAATTTGGGAGGCTTGAAGAGCAAGTGATAGGTAGCGCAGCATAGCGATAGAACGAAGCAACTAGCATAGCAATGATAGTAGTGAGATCCAGGGTAACGGTCATCTTGCCTGAAATCCCGCAAGGAAGAAGAACGAGTCCATAAAAAAGACAAACGGACGTAGTCGAACGAATCCTCACAACTCCGGAACGAAACCGAAGCTAACGAGAGAAGCAAACCGGAAAGAAACAAACAACATGGTAAACAACCAACACATAAGCATGGCATGATGCGCAATCAAGTATGATGCATGTCCGGTTTAATGAGTCATGACATGGCAAAGTGCAACAAACAATACTACAAATTAAGTGGAGTTCAATATGCAACGAGTTGCATATTGACGAAACACCACATGCATTTATTTAGTTTGCTCTCGTTTATGTACCCAACAATATTAAATGTTATTAAACATGGCAAGGGGTGAAGCATAATAAAACTACCTATCTAGGCAAGTTAAATGAGGCCGGAAACAACAAACAACAATTCCGGAAAATCCCCATATGTCATTTAGCAATTTGATGCAAACAACAATTTTAAACATTTTAAATGTTGTTATCATGATGCGGATGACATATGCAAGTTTTATGCAGTTTTTATGAAAATGTTGACATGAGCATGTTATGAAGCATTTGGTCAGCATGGCGGGACGAAAAAAGGTGCCACGGCGGTGAAACGGAAATGGTGCCACGGCAACATTCCGGTCCGGGTAACTCGATTGAGATACCGATGCAAAAGAGAAGTGTGCGGATGTGTGGAACACGCAAGAGATGGGGAGTGATCCCGGATTCCGGGTTCCCACGGGACGGCGGCATGGCGAACGAGGAGGAATATGCAAAGACAACTCGGGCACGGAGCAAACTAGGGTGCATCTCATACAACACATGCATTTGTCCACGGGCATCGTCTCGAGGTTATACCTTCGAAGCGTGCATTCGGGGCGGAACACGTTCGACGAAGGAAGTAGTGGTACACGGGCCGTAGTAGAAGTAGTCGTTCTCGCGACGGTAGTAGAAGTAGTGGTACATCTCATAGTGGAACTTGGTGCATCCACGGTATTCGGGCGTAGTGGTACTCATTCCATAGACGAACTTGACGGGACATGGTTGTCGTGGTACTTGACGTTATCCGGGACGGTCTTGGTGTATCCGTGCATAGAGGTACTGGCAGTTTTGTGTAGTCGATCTTGTCGGCCTTGACGATCCAAAACGAAGCAACACCAGGGCCTCGGGTGGCAACAACAAGGAGGCAATGGAACAACGGGCTGAGGAAGATGCGGCGCTGGGCTGGGCCTTGGCGTGCTAAGGCTGCTGGTAGTCTGAGCGAGCGACGCAGAGGTGGGCTCGAAGCGAAGCAGGGGCGGCGGCGTGGAGCTTGACGGCGGGGACTTGAAGCGGGCGAGGAGGCAGGGGCTCGGCGACTCACGCGATGCAGGGGAGCTTGGCGCAAGGCTTCAGTCGCCTGTCTCCCTTGCAGACGAGGGCGAGGCAGAGGTCGGGCAAGGAGGAGCTCGGGCGGCTCAGCGGCGCGGCTGACTTCGAGCGCAGGGAAGGAGCACCTGGCGCGGGCTGCGGGGACCAGCGCGCACGGGCGCTCGTGCAGAGAAGGCAGGGGACTCCGGGCTCCTGGTGGAGCTCGTCGTCAGCGGCGATCGCAGGCCGGCGCGGTGGGATCGAGAGGCACGGGAGGAGGCCTCCACGCATTGGGGACGAGGCAGAGGAGGAAGGGTCACGCGCAGGGGGAAGGTCGAGGCCGGCGGCGCAACAGCAAGAGAGGAAGGCAACGCGAGGAAGAAGGAGGGGATCGAGAGGAGGGGGGATCGAGCAGGTGCCGAAGACACCTATGCAGGTGACGCAACCGAGCTCAAGCGGGAGTTCGACTAGGACCGGTTCATCTCCATAGCGTTTAGTGTCAGCACTTTCAGATGGCAAACTTGATAGTACCAAACTGCCAATCGTCTCTTTTTGATACTAGCTAGCAGGTCAATGGAAGACTTCAATTTTGCTAGAGCACAATGGAGCAGTTAGCTAGGAAGTACTATAATGAATCTGAAAAAGACAAGTTATAAAGCATGCATCTAAAGCTTTGTATATCCAGGGAAGCAACTCAGAAATGATCGAGATGCGGAGGGCATTTACATAACAAGCGACCTTTGTAAGAGGAGCTTCGTTGAGAAGGCCTGCCTTGGGTCTCCTAGTGACATTCGTATCAGCAGTGTACCCAGTGTAGCTGCCCGTGTGGCTAGTGTCTCCTCGGAGTCTCTCAAGAATGAACTAGCACTAGCTGATCGTTGGGAGATGATCGCAGGTGTATGGGTCTGTATTTCTTCTACCTTCAGTTCGCGTGTGTTATTTGCCAGCACAAAATGCTTTGCTACATCGCGCGTAGCGTAATTGTGATTATGGGTTCCACGCAAAGCAGCAGAGTGCTCCCTTCAATTCTCTGATCCAATTGATGAACATGCATGACTCACAACAGAGCAAACTGCAGGCTTCAGAGGACCTGCTACGGTTCACCTTAAGCGCAGCTACGTGGCCCGTGAAATCCAATGGATATATACTTGTGGTGATCGACAGGGGATGTGCTTAGTTGATCTCCACCGTGATTCGCCCACCTCATGGCTGAAATTGACAGCAAGTTTGTCCTCGTTCATCAAGATGAAGCTGGGTCGTCTGTAGAATGGGGCGTCAGTCATCATAAGGGTGACCATTTTTCGAGGAGATGATACAAGAAACCTGTTGATCTTCGACGAAATCGTCATGTACATGGGACCATGAGTAAATACCTACGTCCTAGTCAGGGTATGCTGTGACTTGTGACACTCCGTTTGGTGGTGCATGCATATGCATTCATTCCTGTACTTGGCGTAGCCGATATTGGAGTCTGAGGTTTGAGAATCAGAAAAGAGTTTCAGACTTAGTTGGAGTGCCCGTGAAGAGGGTCCTTTGAAAAACAACTTGCAACCGTGCATGTAAATATCATTCTTTTTCGACTTTACTGAAAAGGTAGCACTCATTTGGATTTTCGACATACTGAAAACTTGGAGATGCACGGGTACATAAACGATTTGATAGACATTGAGAGCTCTGAAGCGAGTGCATTTGGCTTCGGAGTCTGCAATGTTATTCATCAGAACTCCTTAGCGCATTTGCCTCACAGTACAGCTGGTTTGTTTTAGGCGGCAAGACATACCACATGAGAGAGTTCCTTTGAAATCCGACCATTAGCAATGTGTCGTGTTGATGTTGTGTGTGCCTAGGATGGTCATATCAGCCCTTGGGATTGCTCCACCAGTTATAAATACCCCCCTACATCAACAATAGAGGGTTGGCTGCTCCGTGAAATTTAGACAGAGATTGTATGAGCAGCCCATTTTTACCCCACAGATCTTAGAGGATGCTAGTAAAGAAAAACCCAAAGCCTAAAACTTTCAAGTGATTAAGCATCACTGAGGAGTTTGATTGAAGCTGAACTTAACCTATAACTCTTGTGGATTGTGCATTCACTAGACAGATATGTGTTTGTTCTGAGTGACCATGAGTAAATATGGACGCACCAAAAAACAAGTCTGTGAAGGCCTTGGAGATCTCTCTGAGCCCCGAAGAACAAGCCTATGAAGGCCTTCGAGATCTGTCTTCTGAGTTGAAGCTCAGTCCCTCCAACCAGACGCGGAGTTGTACCAACAACTTGAACTGTGTGAGCAAATCAGTGTGTTCACTAAGCCATCAGATTCTTTGTCCTCGCATTCAATTTACATTAGCTTGTACCATGTGTTGCAGAGAACTTGTTCCCTCTATGTTTCCTATTGCGAAGACTTTGATGTAACCCTTTCTATTTTGCTGCATGTGCTATGTTTAGTTTGCCTTCGTTGTGTTCATTCTATCATGTTTATGCTTCTGTCTTTGACATGTCCGTTCATATTTATGCTAAGTACTTTGCTGTTTGTGTACTTTATCTTCACTACGACAATCTATGTTTGTTGTCCTAGTTTATCTTTGGTTAGTTCATTTTATCCGAAATATTTTTGAAAATCTCTCATTCACCCCCTCTGGTCGATATTTGCCCTTAAAATTGCAATTTTCAAGCTCCAGCGAGCGACATACAATCGAACGAAGAAGATGATCAACATGATTTTAGATGTAATTTTATTTTTTGTTAATCATTTTGTGTTTTGTTGCCTTTTCACTGTACTATGTATTGTTTTCCATAATAATCTTCAAATATAAGATGCCATTGGTGTCTTTAAACAATTAGCTTTTGTCAAAGTAAGAAAAGTTAAAAGTACATTTTTTAAAATCTCCTTTCATTATAGAAAAATATTGACAATTTTTTCAAAGTATTCACGAATGTAAAAATATAATTTTGAGCTAAAACAAAATGTTCTAAATTTCAAAAAATATTTGTGTATTTCAAAAATGTTTCTGAATCTAAAGATAATGTTTATGCATTTGAATGAAAAGATCCTGAAATTCAAAAAAGTTCATAAATTTAATAATGGAGAAAACGATCTAAATAGTAGTCTCCTCCATCAACTTGATTGTGTTGGTTGGAAATTCCAGAATTTCAAAAAATGTTCAGGAATTTAAGGAAGAAGACAGTCATTGTGGTTTTAGATGTGATTTTATTTTTGTTGTGTCTTGTTGTCTTTTCATTGTACTGTCTATTGTTTTCCTTAATGACATTTAGTTATAAGATGCCTTTGGCCATCTTGAAAATTTTAGTTTCTGCTATTGAATAAAAAAGAAATGAAAATGGGTTAACTTAAAATAATAAAGAACTAAGCCTCCTTTTTATAGAGAGAACTGCGCTTTACTTTATTCAACAACAATGTTCAAAGGGACTGTGTGCAAGATCATGTGGCTCCACAAGCCACACATGTTAACGAAAGTCTAAAGACAAAGAGTATTTAGCTAGACTATCTCATAATTCCTTCTCCTAGTTTCATAAATAAACCAGCATGCTTCAAAATCATCCTTTCGATCGTTTAACTCCCTGATCACCGCGGCATGCATCCCTCTCGTATTTTCAACAATGTCACTGATAGCTGTCATACTATCAGATGAAAATCGGAACATTCCTCACAAAAATATCAGAGGCTAGTGCATGCGCCTCACTACACGCCAAAGCTTCAAGAGTAGGAACATCTGTTATGCAGTTAAATGTGACTAAAGACGAACCAAGATATGTTCTGTTCCGATCCCAACAAACAACAGAAACCGCACCTCGATCTCCAGTTCTTCCAACCGCCCCATTTACATTGATCTTGACCAAACCTTGTGGCGGCGGGCACCATGGCAGACACCTCAGAGCGTTCCTGGTTTCCGGAGCCATTTTCTTTTCATCCTTCGAGATAGTTTCCAAGTCACGTAGATCCAAGTCATGAGAAAAAAATGCTGAAAAAGATAGAAAAACACATAAAAATAAGAAGAAGAAACCGCGTGGAACCTTCCAAAAATGGTGCGGAGGGTTCCGCGAACCGACCCTCAGAAGCTTCCCCAAACTGCTCGCTAGCACATATTGGATCGACCACTTTCATCGATCCATGTGGGTGACCCGTGCTTGTGCTTCGCATTAAGTGAGAAATAACATTGTAGACATTAAGTTGGCATACATTTCACACATGATCCTCATAATTGGGCCAGCTATGTAAAGCCCAAGCACCGTTTTGAGCGGCACTTAGCTCGGATAGCGTCTTTGAATAGGAGGGGAACAATGAGCAAACACACACCTATTCTAGCCATTTATGTTGGCCCATTAGCACCCCGCGTGGCTCCTCTGCACGATTAAAAAGTATTCGCCTAGTAAGCTAAGAAAAACTGGATTCACAAAACACTTTGCTTGATTTTATTCTGAATGATTTTTTCATTTCTTAAAAATAGTCGTAAATTTGATAATATTCATGATTTGAAAAGACAGTCACATATATAAAAAATGCTCATGAATTTCAAACATTGTTTAGAAATTTTATAACTTCAAAAAACTTAGAAAATCCACCTAAGGTTTTTAAAAATGTGTGATTATAGAAATGTTTGTGAATCTTAAATAATATTCAAAATGTAAAAAACTATGAATTTGAAAAGAATATTTACAACTTATGAAACGTGTCTTCAAATTTCAAAAAGATCATGAATTTGGAAGAAATTTCAAATCTAAAAAGTTCACAAATTTGGAAAACATTCAGAAATTAAAAATATTCATGAATTAATTTTTTTGTGAAAATGAAAAGTATGAAAAGAAAATGGAAAAAGACGCCAAAGAAACAGATAAAACTAGTAAAGAAAACATAGAAAAAACCGATGGGGAAGAAACAAAAGAAAAACTGCAATGGGTCGGACGCTGCAGGGGTATGTGATTGCTTGCCAAAGAAGAAAGAATCGGGGCCCTTTTTCGAATGGAAAAATTAGAAAAAGCACACGGTTTGGGTTGGGTCTGCTGGGAAGAGTATAAGGTGGCACACCGGACCTTCTAGAGAGCGCAAGAAACCGATGGGAATAAAAATAAGTGTCGAGAAGCAAGAAAATCTTTAGCGTCTATCTGAAAATTTTCGACCTATATTTGTTAAAATACCAACATGCATTTAGAAAAAGTGGAAAGGATATTTAAAAATATAAATAAAACAAAAAAGAGAAAGAAAACGGATAAACCAGTAGAGAAAATCATTGAAGAAAGAAAGGAAAAAGGCAAACAAAATTTTCTAAAACTGCATGGATGGTTCCCAGAACCGCTATGGCTAGTTCACCTCTTCTGCTATTGGGATGCGGCCTGCTATGAATGCTAGACGCGAGTGCTTCTTCAAACTCGTAGAATGTGAGATATAGGATTTTTAGTTATACGATGCCTTTGGGTGTCTTTCCAAAATATAGTCCCGACAAAGAAAAAATAATTAAAAGAAGAAAGAACAAGAAAACTTACAAAATCTCCACAGGGTGCAACCCAGTTGGGTAGAAACCTACTAAATTCATGTTTTTTAAATTTTGTGAACATTTTTAAAAATCATGGCTGTTTTTGGATTTCATGATCATTTTTTCAAACTTACAAACAATTTTTCTAAATTGTATGTTTTTATAATTCATGTATATTTATCAAATTCATGTACATTTTCAAAATCATGAACCATATTCAAAATTTGAACATTTTTTAACTTTCCAACACATCTTTTAATTCATGAACGTTTCTTAAATTCGTGGACACTTTTCAAATTCATGAACATAGTTCCAAAATCCATGAAAATATTAAAATTCGTGAAATATTTTAAAATTAGTTATTTTAAAAATTGATAAATATTTTTTGAAAATCATGAACACCATTTAAAATTCAGAAAATTTTCTAAACAAAATAGAAGAACCACACTAGGTCGACCGTGATAGGGTATGCGATTGCTTGATAAAGAAGAAAGAATCGGGCTTGTTTTGTGAAAAGAAAAAAATAGAACAAGCCCGCCATTTTCTAATGATATGGCATGATAATAAAATAACTAGTTATCAAAGGAACTAAAAATAAAATTTGAAGGAAATATGCCCTAGAGGCAATAATAAAGTTGTTATTTATATTTCCTTATATCATGATAAATGTTTATTATTCATGCTAGAATTGTATTAACCAGAAACTTAGTACATGTGTGAATACATAGACAAACAGAGTGTCACTAGTATGCCTCTACTTGACTAGCTCGTTGATCAAAGATGGTTAAGTTTCCTAGCCATTGACATGAGTTGTCATTTGATGAACGAGATCACATAATTAGAGAATGATGTGATTGACATGACCCATCCGTTAGCTTAGCACTATGATCGTTTAAATTGTTGCTATTGCTTTCTTCATAACTTATACATGTTCCTATGACTATGAGATTATGCAACTCCCGAATACCGGAGGAACACTTAGTGTGCTATCAAACATCACAACGTAACTGGGTGATTATAAAGATGCTCTACAGGTGTCTCCGATGGTATTTGTTGGGTTGGCATAGATCGAGATTAGGATTTGTCACTCCGTGTTACGGAGAGGTATCTCTGGGCCCTCTCGGTAATGCACATCACTATAATCCTTGCAAGCAATGTGACTAATGAGTTAGTTGCGGGATGATGCATTACGGAATGAGTAAAGAGACTTGCCGGTAACGAGATTGAACTAGGTATTGAGATACCGACGATCGAATCTCGGGCAAGTAACGTACTGATGAAAAAGGGAACAACGTATGTTGTTATGCGGTTTGACCGATAAAGATCTTCGTAGAATATGTAGGAACCAATATGAGCATCCAGGTTCCGCTATTGGTTATTGACCAGAAGTGAGTCTCTGTCATGTCTACATAATTCTCGAACCCGTAGGGTCCGCACGCTTAACGTTCGGTGACGATCGGTATTATGAGTTTATGTGTTTTGATGTACCGAAGGTAGTTCGGAGTCCCGGATGTGATCACGGACGTGACGAGGAGTCTCAAAATGGTCGAGACACAAAGATTGATATATTTGACGACTATATTCGGACACCAGAAATGTTCCGGAGAAGTTTCGGATAAAACCGGAGTGCCGGAGGGTTACTAAAACCCCCCGGGGGAACTAATGGGCCACATGGGCCTTAGTGGAGAGAGAGAGGGACGGCTAGGGCAGGCCGCGCGCCCCCTCCCCCTTGGGTCCGAATTGGACTAGGGAAGGGGGGGGGGGGGCGGCGCCCCCCTTTCCTTCTCCCTCTCTCCCTCTCCTTCCTTCCCCTCTCTTCCCTTGTTGGAAACCTACTAGGAATAGGATTCCTAGTAGGAATCCTACTTGGGGCGCGCCCCATGAGGGCCGGCCGGCCTCCCCCTTGCTCCCTCATATACGGGGGCAGGGGGGCACCCTAGAACACACAAGTTGATAGTTGTCTTAGCCGTGTGCGGTGCCCCCCTCCATAGATTTCCACCTCGGTCATATCGTTGTAGTGCTTAGGCGAAGCCCTGCGTCGGTAACTTCATCATCACCGTCGTCACGCCGTCGTGCTGACGAAACTCTCCCTCGACCTCAGCTGGATCTAGAGTTCGTGGGACGTCACCGAGCTGAACGTGTGCAGATCGCGGAGGTGCCGTACCTTCGGTGCTCGATCGGTCGGATCGTGAAGACGTACGACTACATCAACCGCGTTGTCATAACGCTTCCACTTTCGGTCTATGAGGGTACGTAGACAACACTCTCCCCTCTCGTTATTATGCATCACCTAGATAGATCTTGCGTGATCGTAGGATTTTTTTTGAAATTATTGTGTTTCCCAACAAAATTTTCTAAAGAAAATTCGTCACAAAGAGGCTTGATCTTGGTGTGGTGAGTTCGATCTCTTCTTTCGAGTTGTTCAGCGGCATGCCCCATTTTGCCCAACCATGTGGATTGATGGTGAAGGATTGCAAGCATGCATTGCATGCAATGATGCCCCAACCAATGCTACTTGAGCGGGTTACTAGATCTAGTTTCGAGCAGCGGGTGGTTATTCCAGTCTTATAGTTGGCTCAATGCACTTTCAAGCTCCGGCGAGCGTCCTACAACTGAACGAACAAGATGATCAATATGGTTTTAGATGTAATTTTATTTCTTTGTTGGTCATTTTGTGTTTTGTTTCCTTTTCATTGTACTATGTATCGTTTTTCCACGATAACATTCAATCATAAGATGCTCTTGGTGTCTTTAAACAAGTAGTTGTTGTCAAAGTAAAAATAAATAAAAGAATATTATTTTTAAATGTTTGTTGATTATAGAAAATATCGACACATTTAAGTGTTAACGGATTGGAATATATATGTTTGAATTAAAACAACATGTTCTGAATTTTTCAAGAATGTTTCTAAATCTAAAGAAAATGCTCAGGAATTGGAGAAGAAAAATCCGGAAGTTTAATTTTTTATGAATTTAAAAATGGAGAAAATGAGCTTAATAACAACCTCCTACATCGGCTAGATTGTGTTGGTTGGAAATTCTAGAATTTCAAAGAATGTTACATGTCAGGTTTCAGACAAACTTATGAACTAGACGCTATTTTTAATAATCAATTCTCTCAGGAATCTTTGTTTTTTAGGGCGTTCCAGACACATAAAATTCCAAAAGATTCCTGACATGAGTATTTTTTTTCTTAGGAGTCTACCCCTATTTTTTTGCTAGATCAACCCTAAAAATAGGGGGCATACCTTAAGGCTTTCACCATCTAATTTAATTAAATTAGATGCTTCAAAGCTAGCATACAAACTTGTAGCATTTTCCTCCTCCGAGTTAGTATTTAAACTACCAAGGAGATCCTCACCATTTTACAGTCAGGTGTAGAAATTTTCTTGTCACAACATTTAGCATAAAAAATATCTTTACTAGAAGTCTCAAGCAATTTAATAGTACCAACAAGACTATGATGATTATCATTTTTCAAATCAACTACTCCAAGTTTCATAGTTATATGAACTAAAGTGCTTTTATAAGTATTCAGAACAGATGGGACCACATTAGTTGATCTAGTTCTAGTTCTTGTTGGTCCTAGTTGACTTATTAGATCTAGCCCTAGCCACCTCTAATCCTCATAATTAGAAGCCCCGTGTGGTTCTAATCTCTTCCCTCTAATTCTCTAGCGATGATTAGCTTTGGACGGCGAAGAGCTACCGGATCGTTGAGACCGTACGCTTGCAATCAAGTAGAGAGGCCGTGCTTTCGGTCTTCCGTTAGAGGGATCATTTGAGGGCGGTTCACGGGATCGTCATCGATGTTCGAGGGACATCAAGTACGATCTACACCGACTCGTCTACTTCCGCTGCACTCCTGGAGTCAGTAATGATCGTTGATCCAAACCCGTTATGCATCTTCATATTCTTCCTGGGTGATCGTAGGGTGATTTTTATTTTGTTTTCTACTACGTTTCCCAACATCGCATGCTCGGTTATCTCTTACTCGAGCCATTTACTTATGCGCTTACATTGTGATAGCCTTCGCGCTTGAAGTTATATATCTTGCTATCACTTTGTTGAGCTTAGTGTATTTAGGTTTTGTGCTTGAAACTTTATTTTATTTCACATTTATTCAGGCCTAAACCGTAATTGTTTTAAAATGCCTATTCACAAGCCACGTCGACGTCCACGTCCTTCCACAAAGGATTCTTAGGACCTAGGATCTTCTACTATATCTTCTGAAACCATAAAGAGCGGCACCTTCTCCTGACCACCAAGGCAATCCAGATTTTCTTCTTCCAAGTCATCTCCTCATTCTCCCCAGCACCTTGACCTGAAGTTCATCAAGTTTTTTCCTGATTTTCAAGCTCCAGCGCAGTGTAAGAATATTCATGTAATTATTAAAAAAATGCTAATATACTTAGTTTATATAAATGTTTACCTCACATTGAAAAATTTCTTTGTGGAATGTAAAATTTTGTTTGTGTGGTGTAAAAAATGCCCGTACAATTCATAAAAAAATGTTTTGACATGTATTTGAGGAGTGTTTGACAATCCTTTTCTGAAAAATGTCAACGTCCATTCCAGAAAAGAAAAGGAGAAAAAAAAGTAAAATAAGAAGAAAAAAAGTAACAACATGACAAACATAAAATAATTAGAACTATAATAAAAGGAACAAAACAAAGACCAATAAACTGGCACAGAAAAAGAAAGGGGAATAACCCGGATGGAACCTTCTGAAGCATTAGAGAAGGTTCCCAGAACAGCTAGGGGTAGCGCACATCTTTTGCTAGTGGGACACGGCCCGCTATGTATCGCTAGAGGCGAGATATAACATGCCTACCAAATATATTTTTTAGTGCGGACGAACCTATGGTTGGATGGTTAGGAGGACAGTGATATCCTCAGTCCACCAGGGTTCAAGTCCTAGACTTGAGATTGGTGCTCGCGTTATTCCTGAATTTATTTCAGGCTTTCGACGATGTTCGTTCAGTGGGAGGAGACGTTCCCGTCGACTGCGAGGCGACTCTGGTGACTTCGTAAAATCTCAAGATGCTATGCCGGCTTAGTCTTTCGGGGGTGCTCATAGAGGTAGGGTGTGTGCTCGTGCGTTCATAGGGGTGAGTGTATGCTCGTGCATGTGACTCACTTCGATTGTACTGTGTTCAGGATTTTTTTCCTGATTTTCAAGTTCCCGCGCATTGTAAGAATATTCGTGTAATTATAAAAAATTGCTAATATACTTAGTTTCAAAAATATTTATCTCTCATTGATTTTTTATGAAATCTAAAGTTTGTTTGCGTGGTATACAAAAATGTTGGTACAATTCATAAAATAAAATTACATGTATTTCAACAATATTCGATGTTTATTTTTTTAAATGACAACACCCAGAAAAAAAGAAAATAAAAAATAACTAGCCACAAAATTAAAAACAACAATAAAACCCTCTGCATGGCCAAAGTGGTTCTGTTAGTATCTTCTGAACCCACAAACTAACAGTCCTTCTTATCTCAGGGATAGGGGCAGTTGCAGCGGACCTGGCACTTCCACAATATTTCCTAGCAGCAAAGGCATTCACCACTTGAGTGCCAAATGATTCTTGGGAACAAGGATCTTCTAGTACTCCATCTTCTGAAACCGAAGAGAGTTGCACCTTCTCCTGACCACCTAGGAAATCCAGATTTTCTTCTTCCAAGTCATCTCCTCATTCTCCCCAGCACTAGCATCAACCTCCATCTCATCTTCCTTGGCCTAAAATCATGAACACCTTTTAAAATTCTGAACATTTTCTAAACAAAATAAAAGAACCACATGGGTTTGACCGTGATAGGGTATGCGATTGCTTCATAAAGAAGAAAGAATCGGGCCTGTTTTGTGAAAAGAAAAAATAGAACAAGCGCACCGTTTTCTAAAGAGATGGCATGATAATAAAATAACTAGATATCAAAGGAACTAAAAATAAAAGTTTCTAAAGAAAATTCGCCACAAAGAGAATTGAAACCTACGACGTCTTATGGAGTAGTTTTTATGCTATCACGTTTCATAGCCAGTCCTCAACCTGAGGAAGGAAGAAAAATGAAAGGCACAACGACGGTGACCTCTAATCTAACAAAAAAAGGGAAAGGAAGGAAAAAAAATTGAGAAATGGGAGTCGAATCCGCAACCTCTCTAATTGTTAAGTGTAGGTGTTGTCAGATTTGTTGGTCGTCTTCGAATCTTGGTAGTTAGTGCGTCAATCAAGGAAACCAACTGGCTTGATCTTGGTGTGGTGACTTCGATCTCTTCTTTCGAGTTGTTCAGCGGCATGCCCCATTTTTCCCAACCATGTGGATTGATGGTGAAGGATTGCAAGCCTGCATTGCGTGCAATGATGCCCCAACCGATATTACTTGAGCGAGTTACTACATCTAGTTTCGAGCAGCGGGTGGTTATTCCAGTCTTACAGTTGGCTCAATGCACTTTTAAGCTCCGGCGAGCGACCTACAGTTGAACGAAGAAGATGATCAATATGGTTTTAGATGTAATTTTATTTCTTTATTGGTCATTTTTGTGTTTTGTTGCCTTTTCATTGTACTATGTATTGTTTTTCCACGATAACGTTCAATTATAAGATGCTCTTGGTGTCTTTAAACAAGTAGTTGTTGTCAAAGTATAAATAAATAAAATAATAGTATTTTTAAATAGTTGTCGATTATAGAAAACATTGAATTTTTTTAAAAGTGTTAACAAATTGGAATTTATATTTTTGAATTAAAACAAAATGTTCTGAATTTTTCAAAAATGTTTTTGAATCTAAAGAAAATGCTCAGGAATTGGAGAAGAAAAATCATGAAGTTTAATTTTTTATGAATTTAAGAATGGAGAAAATGAGCTTAATAACAACCTCCTACATCAGCTAGATTGTGTTGTTTGGAAATTGTAGAATTTCAAAGAATGTTACATGTCAGGTTTCAGACAAACCTATGAACTGGACGGTATTTTCACTAATCAATTCTCTTAGGAATCTTTGTTTTTAGGGCGTTCTAGACCCATAAAATTCCAAAAGATTCCTAACATGACTATATCTTTGCTTAGGAGTCTAGCCCTATTTTTTTGCTAGATCAACCCAAAAAATAGGGGGGCATACCTTAAGGCTTTTACCATCTAATTTAATTAAATTAGATGTTTCAAAGCTAGCATACAAACTTGTAGCATTTTCCTCCTTCGAGTTAGTATTTAAGCTACCAAGGAGATCCTCGCCATTCTATAGTCAGGTGTAGAAATTTTCTTGTCACAACATTTTGCATAAAAAATTTCTTTACTAGAAGTCTCAAGCAATTTAATAGTATCAGCAAGACTATGATGATTATCATTTTTCGAATCAACTACTCCAAGTTTCTTAGTTATATGAACTAAAGTGTTTTTATCAGTATTCAGAACATATGGAACCACATTAGAAGCATCATCATTACCTGAAATGTTATTATTTGCAGCATCCCTCTATGTGGCCAAAGTATTGTCGTCAGTATCTTCCAAACCCACAAACTATTACTCCTTCCTGTCTGTGGGACAGGGGCAATTGTGGCCAAAGTAAAATAAGAAGAAAAAATGGTAACAAACATAGAATAATAAGAAGTGTAATAAAAGGAACAGAAAGAAAACATATAAGCTAGCATAGAAAATGCTAATATACTTGGTTTCTAAAAATGTTTACCTCGCATTGAAAATTTTCATTGTGGAATGTAAAAGTTTATTTGTGTGGTGTAAAAAAATGTTTGTGCAATTCATAAAAACGTTTTCACAATGTATTTGAGGAGTGTTAAGCAATTCTTTTTTAAAACATGTCAAACGTCCATTCTAAAAAAAAGGAAAGAAAGGTAACGAACATAAAATAAGTAGAAATGTAATAAAAGGAACAAAAAGAAAACCGGTAAACTAGCACAGAAAAATACAAAAAAAGAAGAAAGGGGAATAACCCGGATGGAACCTTCTGAAGCATCAGAGAAGGTTCGCAAAACCGCTAGGGATAGCGCACCTCTTTGCTAGTTGGACGCGGCCCGCTATGTATCTCTAGAGGCGAGTGCTTCTTCGGTCTCACAAAAGGTGAGATATAACATGGCTACCAAATATATATTTTAGTGCGAACGAACCTGTGGTTGAATAGTTATAGGAGGACAGCGGCATCCCTAGCTCATCAGGGTTCAAGTTGTAGACTTGACATTGGTGCCCGTGTTATATCTGGACTTATTTCAGGCTATCGACGAAGTTCGTTCAGTGGGAGGAGACATTCCCGTCGACTGTGAGGCGTCTGTGATGACTTTGTAAAATCTCAAGATGTTATGCTGGCTCAGTCTTTCGGAGGTGCTCATAGGGGCATGCGTTTATAGGGGTATGAGTGTATGTGAGTGACTTCAATTGTACTGTGCTAAAAAAGAAAGAAGAAGGAAAGAACAAGATAAGCATTAGGGCCGAAACCTCCAAGAAAAAGAACAAGAAGTGCACTGGGCCGGGCCTGCTCGCAAGATTATATAGTCCCGGAGAGCGCAAGAGACCACCACCCACTTCTTCCCCCACCCACTCTCCCCTTCTTTCTTCTCGGCGGAGGCGCAGGCGACAGGAAGCGGCGAACGCGGAACCCTAGCCGCCTCCCACACATCCGCAAGGTACGCTCACCAAAACCCATCGAAATCTCCACGGCTGCAACCTGATCGATGGTGTGTGTGTGTGGCGGTACGGCATTGGGGTGCCGCGGCCGGCGGTGGTGATTCGTTCCGGATTTGTCATCCTAATCCCTCCCTGACCAATTGTTGGCAGGCCGGCGACGATGGCGGCGATTCGGTGCGCGGCCAGGAGGCTCGGTGGCTCCCTGCTCCAGCGGACGCAGGCGGCTGTCGCGGAGGAGGGACGCCGGCTCGCGCCAAGCAGGCTCATGCGCTCCCGCCAGCTCTCCAGCCAGGTCTCCGGCGAGGTATATATCTTAACCAAAATTGACATCTTTTTTCGCATGATCCATCTCAAGACATCAAGGATGTAGCCAGCCATAATCGTATTCTGTGCAATCGAAACATTAGCACGCATTTGTCTCTTCTATTAGCTAGAAACAAGAGCAAATTTAGCTTTCCATCGAGGTATCTAAACAAAAATTGGCATCTTTTATCTCATGATTTATCTGCCGGCATCAAGGATGTAGCCTGCGATGATTGAATCATGTGCAATCGAAACAGCAACATGCATGTGTCTCTTCTATTTAGCTGCTAGATAGATAGACTACTAGAAACAAGAGCAAAATTGCTTACTTGCTTGGCATTGTCATGTATGCTAGTAGTACTGTGCTTGTTTAATCTGACCTCAAGCTGTACATCCTGACTTACTAGCAACAGGACAGCTTGCAAATTACTTATATCATTAAGCAGCATCATTTTTCCTGGTTGATCCGAGCATGATGACCTTTTGTTCATCCCTTTAGCAAGCAAATAGTAACGAGTTGAGATGCATGTTGCTGTGGTTTCTTTATCTTCCTAGCTAGCTAGTATGATTCTTTGACTTCATTTATCCATATACGGCAAGTATGATTCTGTGACTGGTTTGATACACATGCACCATGCATTCTGTACATATCGAATCGAACTTCACTCATCTTTCTTAATTATTTACTAGTTGCAATCAGCTTGCTTACTTAATGATTGGTGGTATGCAAAGCAAGTACAGTGACCATTAGCTATGTCGCTTCTTTTTATCAATCCAGCGTGCTGGCAAGATCCTGAAGAAGGAAGAGCTGGACTGGGAGGAGATGAAGGCGGCGTTAGATAAGTTGGCGGAGCTCCAAAAGGAAGCAGGACCCTCTGTCTTTCTACTGTACGTGAAGATACAAAGTTACTTGATCAATTTTCTTCCTTATTTTCCATTTTGTTTGTTTGACAGGAGTTTATACATATAATCTCATATAATTTGACCAGTTGCCCTACCTCTACCTGCAGGCGCATGATGTCCATCGGACGTGCGGCTAAGACTGTGGTTGTTGGAGCTGCCAAGTTGACACTTGTCTATGTCGCTGCCGCTGTTGCTTTTGGTGGCGATGGGGTAGAAGCCGAGGCTGTTACCAAGGAAAACAAGTGACTTCTGATGGGAAAAATGAGAACCAAAGATTGCCCCAGATGTTTTAAGTTAAATTATGACCTCTGCAGTTTGGCTAGCTAGCACTAGATATGCTATGGGACCTTGTGGTATCATGTTATTATATCTCTATCTAGCTATCTATCTCTCTATCTATCTATTCCAGTAGATTATGCATGAAACTGTAGCTTGATGCAAACATACTTGCATGGCTTGTATCGTACTGTCATGCATTGCTGGTGTTTTTGCAAGTGCTTCCGGCTCCAAGTGATTGCAATCAACTTAGAAGTGTTCACTCTCTGAAGCTAATTTGTGTGACGCCTTGTAACAGATCCTTTCACTTTGTGACTGCTCTGTGTTTTTCTGGTCACCAAGGGGCGGGCTCGTCTTGTTCGGATCCTTTTCACTTCATGACTGCCCTGTTTTTTTTTTCTACATCACCATTTGGCCGGCTTGCCTTGACCTATTCATTCTGCACGTTTCATCCATACGTGCGACAAGTAATTCGGAACGGAGGGAGTACAAACCTGTTCAGTTCAAAATCATGGGGTAACAGGTGCAACTTAAAAAGGAGCAACCTTTCCCTTCCAAGTGCTAAACAAGAGAACACTGGCAAGTTTGTTCTAGATTTTCGATCTTCTACTCTTCTTAATAATCTGGAGAGAGGTTACAGATTTTGCAATCTTCTACTTTTCTTAATACTCTAGAGAGAGGAAACAAAAATACTCCCTCACATCCATATTAATTGTCACTAGAGGTAGTAACAATTCTCAGCTACTCCCTCCTTTCCTAAATATTTGTCCTTTTAGAGATTTCAAATGGACTACCACATACAGATGTATATAGACATATTTTAGAGTGTAGATTCACTCATTTTGCTTCATGTGTAGTCACTTGTTGAAATCTCTAAAAAAGACAAATATTTAAGAATGGAGGAGTAGATGAGAATTACTTAAGTTTCATCTGTACGATTTCGCATTCTCCGGCCCGTTTTTGTGTCGTTTCTTCTTAAGCATCACGCGGGAGTCACTAATTAACGAGTGCTCCTTCGGGAGCCTCGCAACGATCAGCGCCATTTGACGCGCTCTCAGCCATTCGCCATGTGTCGCACTCTGGGCGCTCCCTCCGGATTTTGTTCTTCTTTTTTGCACGCGTTTTCAGCTATTTAAACGGGTTTTTTCGACGTTTTGGTTTTCCACCGATCTTCCTTAGCTTTCCGACAAAAAAAATCGAAAAACAATTTACGTGAAAAAACGCGTTTCCTTTTTTTTCCTTTCGCGAGAGTCACGGTTTTGCTTTCGCGAGAGGCACGGTTTTGTTTTCGCGGAAACGGAAAAAAACGCGTTTTCTTTTTTTTTCCTTTCGCGAAAGTCACGGTTTTGCTTCCGCGAGAGGCACGGTTGTGCTTTCGCGAGAGTCACGGCCGTGCCTCTCGAAAAGGAAAAAAACGCGTTTTCTATTTTCTTTCATTTCGCGTGAGTCATGGTTTTGCTTCCGCGAGAGGCACGGATGTGCTTTCGCGAGAGTCACGGCCGTGCCTCTCAGAAACGGAAAAAATGTGTTTTCTGTTGTTTTCCTTTTGCGAGAGTCACGGTTTTGTTTTCGCAGAGGCACGGGTGTGCTTTCGCGAGAGTCACGGGCGTGCCTCTTTTGGAAAGGGAAAAAACCCGTGCTCCCGGTTTGGTTTTTTTGTCCGGTTTCTTTTGGCCGGTTTTTTCATGAAAAAATATTCGTCAAAACCTACCAACATGGGATCTAGTTTTGAAGATCTCGACGCGAGGAATCCAACGGTGAAAGCGGTTTGAGATTTGGACGCACGGTTTGAGAGATAAAATGTTTTGAATAAACGGATCTACGAAAAAAGGGAAAACTCCCAGGTTGCGACAAGTGGCGTGTCACTTGTCGCAATCTGAGGAGTTGGAGTGATCTTTGCAATGAGTACTCCTCAACTAGTGATTTCGGTATCACGCACGGCTGGTTCCTATATAGCGCTTAAGGCGCTACGTACTACCTCTAGGTCCTAAGTGGGCTGCCGGCCCATATTACCTTCTGGGATATGTTTTCTGTTTTTGTTTTCTGTTGAATTTTTGTGTGTTTTTCTTATCTCACTTTTTTGTTATATTTTTTTGAATTCATGAACATCTTTCAAATACATGATTGTTTTTAAAAAAATATGAACTTCTATGTATTATCCTTTTTGCAATTTTTTGAATTCATGAATATTTTTCCAGATTTTCTGAATTTGAATTTGTGATTTATTTTCAAAGTTCATGAACTTTTTTCAAACTCATGGACATTTTCAATTTCACATTTTTTTTAAAATTCATGATTGTTATCAAACCCATGATTTTTTTGAAAAGGTTAACTGGTCAACAGTCAGCAATTAACAATCAATCAAGTCAAAGGTCAACTGGTCAATTGGTCAGAGGAAACAAAAATGCTCCCTCCAATCCATATTAATTGTCACTAATTCTCAGCTTGATGAGAATTACTTAAGTTTCATCCGTATGATTTCACATTCTCCGGCACGTTTTTGTGTCATTGCTTGTTAGGCATCACGCAAGGCTTGTTTCTATATAGCGCTTAAGGCGACACGTACAACCTCCTCGCTAGGTCCTAAGTGGGCTGCCGACCCATGTTACCTTCTGGGATATGTTTGTCCGTTTTTGTTTTCTGCTGAATTTCCGTGTGTTTTTCTTATCTCCCTTTTCTGTTATATTTTTGTGAATTCATGAACTTCTTCAAATACCTGATTTTTAGGAAAAATATGAGCTTTTATGAATTATCTTTTTTGCAATTTTTTGAATTCATGAATATTTTTCCCATTTTTTGAATTCGAATTTGTGATATCTTTTCAAATTTCATGAACTTTTTTAAAATTCGTGAAAATTTCAATTCCACAAACTTTTTTCAAATTCATGGTTTTTATCAAACCCATGAACTTTTCTGAAAAAGTCAACTGGTTAACAGTCAATCAATTACTCCCTCTATCCCATAATATAAGAACATTTTTTACACGAGTGTAGTGTCAAAAACTTTCTTATATTATGGGACGGAGGGAGTAACAATAAATCGATCAAAGATCAATTGGTCAATTGGTTAACCGTTCAATGTTTAACTTTTTTTAGGTGAATCAACTGTTTAATTTATCAACCGAGCGAGCAAGCGGCCGCTTTGTTGGGCCGACCCACACGAGCAGGCGTGCTAACGTGAGGGTTCCCCGCTGGGTCTGCGCTTGAAGATTTTTAGGTTTCGATTGAGCACACATAGGAAGACTTTAATCTAACTCTCACTTTGACCACCTTGATAGTATGGTTTTCCCTATTGAGTCAAATAGAAGCAAAAGAAACTAGTAAACAAAGTCTACATTTTTGCTTCATTCACTTCAAGAACACCATTTGCTTCAAATGGGTATCCCATATTCTTCAATATTATCACAACAAGTTTAGGGGTTATAACTATTTGTTAAATCAAATCCTCGGGGACTACTACATGTGTAAACTCACAAACACATTATTCCTTAACTATTTTTTCCATAGAATCATCCAAAACCATTAGGGGGACACTAGATACACTTATAATCTCCCCCCTCGACAATTTGATGACAACACAGTTAATGCTTCATAGGATTGAATAATAGTAATTGTAGCAAGGATTTTGGTTCCACGATATAGAGGGCATAACCCCCCCTAGAATGTGCATTGTTGAATAGCTTGTGTTTGAATGCAAGTGCACATGACAGGTAAACTGTGAGGAGCCCCCCCCCCTATATCCTGGAATCTGAAGGAGTGCATTATGTACAGATATAAAATTAAGAATATGACAATGCAAACTAAGTGAACCATGAGGAATATCAACTTGCATATAATTTAATGAGGTAACTGCATGAATAACAAGTGCAGCAGGTATGTCAGATCACATAAATTAAGAGTTTTACAACATATTAAGAATCAAATTTAAAAAGAGCAATGTAACTCAGTAGAAAAGCCTGCCATCGGAAGTTGGAACGACCAAAAAATGGTTTATAAGCAAATGTGCCTACGCATTTCCGCAAAATGGATGTACCAGGGAGCTTGAAAATAAGAAGATGAGATGGAGGTTGATGCTAGTGCTGGGGAGAGTAAGTAGATGACTTGGAAGAAGAAAATCTGGATTGCCTAGGTGGTCAGGAGAATGTGCAGCTCTCTACGATTTCAGAAGATGTAGTAGAAGACCCTTGGTCCCAAGAATCCTTTGGCACTCAAGTGGTGAATGCCTTTGCTGCTGGGAAATCTTGTGGAAGTGGCAGCTCCGCGGCAACTGCACCTATCCCTGAGATTAGAAGGATGATAGTTTGTAGGTTTGGAAGGTACTGACAGAACTACTTTGGTCATGCAGAGGTTTTTTTTATGTTTTTGTTTGTTATTCTTTTATTTTATTTTTAATGGATGTTGTCACTTTTACAAATAAATGTCGAATATTGTCAAAATACATGTAATTTTTTTATGAATTGTACCAACATTTTTTTACACCACACAAAAAACAAACTTTTAGATTCCATAAAAAATCAATGCAGGGTAAACATTTTATAAACTAGGTATATTAGCATTTTTTTTCTAATTACATGAATATTCTTACAAGGCGCGGGAGCTTGAAAATCAGGAAAAAAACTTGATGAAATCTAGGCCAAGGAAGATGAGATGGAGGTTGATGCTGGTGATGGGAGAATGTGGAGATGAACTTGGAAGAAGAAAATCTGGATTGCCTAGGTGGTCAGGAGAAGGCGTAGCTCTCAGTGGTTTTAGATGATGTGGCAGAAGATCCTGGGTCCCGAGAATCCCTTGGCACTCAAGTGGTGAATGCCTTTGCTGCTGGGAAATCTTGTGGAAGTGGCAGCTCCGCTGCAAGTTCCTCTATCCCTGAGAACACAGGGAGTGATAGTTTGTGGGTTTGGAAATACTGACAGAACTACTTTGGCCACGCAGAGGGTTTTATTGTTGTTTTTAATTTTTTTTGTTAGTTATTTTTTAATTGGGGTTGTCAATTTTAAAAATAAACGTCCAATATTTTTGAAATACATGTAGTTTTTTATGAATTATACCAACATTTTTTACACTACACAAACAAGATTTTCATTCCACAAAATAATCAATGAGAGGTAAATATTTTTAGAAACTAAGTATATCATCACTGTTTCTAATTTACAAGGCACAAGAAACTTGAAAATGAGGAAAACACTTGATGAATTCGGGTCGAGGAACATGAGACGGAGGTTGATGCTAGTGTTGCGGAGAATGAGGAGATGACTTGGAAGAAGAAAATCTGGATTGCCTAGGTGGCCGGGAGAAGGTGTAGCTCTCTACGTTTCCAGAAGATGGAGTAGAAGATCCTTGGTCCCAAGAATCCTTTGGAAGTCAAGTGGTGAATGTCTTTGTTGCTGGGAAATCTTATGGAAGTGGCAGCTCCGCTCCAACTGCCCATATCCCTTAGATCAGAAGGAGTGATAGTTTGTCGATTTGGAAGGTACTCACAAAACTACTTTTGCCAAGCAAAGGGTTTTATAGTCTTTTTTTACATTTTTGGTTAGTTATTTTTTATTTTCATTTTTAATGGCCGTTATCATTTTTACAAATAAACGTCGAATATTGTCAAAATACATGTATTTTTTATGAATTGTACCAACATTTTTTTATACCACACAAACAAACTTTTGCATTCCACAAAAAAAATCAATGCAAGATAATGTTTTTGTAAAGTAAGTATACTAGCATTTTTTTAATTTACATGAATATTCCTACAAGGCGCAGGAGTTTGAAAATCAAGAAAAACTTGATGAAATTCAGGCCAAGGAAGATGGGATGGAGGTTGATGCTGGTGCTGGGAGAATGAGGAGATAATTTGGAAGAAGAAAATCTGGATTACCTAGGTGGTCAGGAGAAGGCGTAGCTCTTTGCTGTTTCAGAAGATGTAGTAGAAGATCCTGGGTCTCGAGAATCCTTTAGCACTCAACTGGTGAATGCCCTGGCTGCTGCGGAATCTTGTGGAAGTGGCGGCTCCGCTGCAAATGCCCCTATCCCCTAGATCAGAAGGAGTGATAGTTTGTGGGCTTGGAAGAAAATGACATAACTACTTTGGCCATGTGGAGGGTTTTATTGTTCCTTTTCTTTTATTGTTTGTTTCTTTTTTATTTTATTTGTTAATGGATGTTGTCATTCTTACAAATACACGTCGAATATTCTTGAAATACATGTAAAACATTTTTATGATTGTGCATCTTGATGTTGACATGGACGGCGGATGCTTCACCGGTACATCCCCGTTCCGGTAAATTTACTTATTCGATGGACTGTGCTATTTGTCAACCGTGTGACAGATTGCGAAAATACCAACCGATCCTGCCAGCGAGGCCCAGCTCGCTCGATCCGTCTAAGGAGGCCCTAGTGCGTTCGATTCTAAATTTTCCTCTCGTCCCCGTTGGCCACGCACATCCCACGTTCTCTCGCCTAGTACTTTTTTCCACCTTTTTTTTCACGTTACACAATTTTCTCTCTCGTCCCGTTAGCCTCCCGCTTCCCCCACGTTTTTCTCATCAGAAGAAACAAAAGTAGGGTAAAAAATGAGGGAAAAGGCAAAAAAGCTGAGCCTGACGAGATTCGTACCCAGGTCCTCCTTGTTTGAGGCTGCAGGGCTTACACAAAGCCCAATACCCAACTAGACAACACAAAGTTTGTGTTCACATTCTAAAGAAATATACTACTTCATCGCTGGTGCATATTATTATCATAACATTTGTCCAGTATTTATTCAAGGGTTTGCTTTCAACAAGTTTTTTCCTATGTTAAAAAGTTACCACGTGTAAATTATCAGGTCTCCGGTCCATATATTATCATGTCATCTATACAAAAATAACCGATGAATATTTTCAACAATTGTTTTCCCCAGGGTCAAATGTTACCACATGTTTTGTACCTAAGTTATCATGTGTGCGATGTGTATAGTACCATACTATTTACACATAAGTTACCGGGGTTATTTCAACACATTTTTTCCCTCGGTCAATGTTACCCTGGTGTCTTATATCTAAGTCATCATGTCTGTGGTGCATAAATCACCATGGAATGTACAAAAAGAGTTACAACGTCATGTTATCAACAACTTTTCTCCCGGGTGAAAGTTATCATCGTGTTTCTACGCAATTTATCAAAACTTATCATGCTATTTACACAGAAGTTATTGGGCGTATTATCATTTCTATTTGAACAGATGTTATTGTACATAATTCATCAGGTCCATGGTGCGTATATTACCGTGCTATTCACACAAAAGTTATCGGAGGTATGTTTTCAACAACTTTATTCCCGGATCAAAAATTTATCATGGTGTATGCATTTGAGTTATTCGTGATCCGTAAATTATCATATTATTTTCATAGAAGTTACTGCACGCATGCTTTGAAACAATTTGCCCTGAGCCAAATTTACCGCAGTGTTTGTACGTTAGTTATCATGTCCACAATGCGTACATTACCATGCTATTTTCATAGAAGTTACCATGCTATCAGGTTCGCGAGCTTGACCTTACTTATAGAACACAACAACAAAACAAGGTATGGCCTAGTTATGTATTGTCTAGTGGGAAAAATGATGGGACTAGGAGATAAATCGCCAAAGCTCAAAATTGGAAAGAAAAAGAAATGCCTTTTACTGCGTCCTATTTCCATCTCAGGCTCTCAGTCCTTATTTACAAAAACTACAACAGTACCCAATCACAACATACTGCATTCCTAGAGGGTTGTCTCAGCTAGCCCACAACCTATGGGTGCGGGGTTTGACTCCCGCTCTGCTCGTTCTTTGAAATATTTATGGAGACGATAGGGCGAGCCATCGAAATTACCGACGAGGATTGCGGTATGCGCTGTCGTCATATCAGAAGTCAGCCAATGCATTCAATCATTTTGTAAAAACCATTTGGTGTGCCACATACATTAGTCATTTCATATAAGTTACTTGTGGTATATTTTTCAACATTTTTTCCGTCTTGGTCAAAGTTACAGCGGTGTTTGTCCGTAAGTTATCGGGTATGTGTTTCGTATATTACTGTGCTATTTTCGCATAAGTTTTCGAGGGTATGTTTTGTTGGGGAACGTAGTAATAATTCAAAATTCTCCTACGTGTCACCAAGATCAATCTAGGAGATACTAGCAACGAGAGAGAGAGAGAGAGGGAGTGCATCTTCATACCCTTGAAGATTGCTAAGCGGAAGCATTACAAGAATGCGGTTGATGGAGTCGTACTCGCGGCGATTCAAATCGCGGAAGATCCGATCTAGCGCCGAACGGACGGCGCCTCCGCGTTCAACATACGTACAGCCCGGGGACGTCTCCTCCTTCTTGATCCAGCAAGGGGAGAGGAGAAGTTGAGGGAGAGCTCTGGCAGCACGACTGCGTGGTGGTGGAGCTTGTAGTTCTCCGGCAGGGCTTCGCCAAGCACTACTGAGGAGGAGGTGGAGTTGGAGAGGGGGAGGGTTGCGCCAGGGGCAAGGGGTTAAGCTCCCATGCGCCTCCCCACTATATATAGGGGTGGAGGGGCTGGTTTCTTGCCCTCCAAGTCCATTGGGGCGTTGGCAAAGGTGGGAGGAAAGAAATCCCATCATTTCCTTCCCCACCGATTGTTATCCCCCCTTTTTAGGGATCTTGATCTTATCCCTTCGGGATATGATCTTATTCCTTCTAAGTGGGATCTTTGTGCGCCTTGACCAGGGGTGTGTGGCCTTGTCCCCACTACCCACGTTCATGTGGGTCCCACTCCAGAACCTTCTAGAACCTTCCCGGTACAATACCGAAAAATCCCAAACATATTCCGGTGGCCAAAATAGGACTTCCCATATATGAATCTTTACCTCCGGACCATTCCGGAACTCCTCGTGACGTCCGGGATCTCATCCGGGACTTCGAACAACATTCGGTAACTGCACACTAATTCCCATAACAACTCTAGCATCACCGAACCTTAAGTGTGTAGACCCTACGGGTTCGGGAATCATGCAGACATGACCGAGACAACTCTCTGGCCAATAACCAACAGCGGGATCTGGATACCCATGTTGGCTCCCACATGTTCCACGATGATCTCATCGGATGAACCACTATGTCGGGGATTCAATCAATCCCGTATACAATTCCCTTTGTCAATCGGTACGTTACTTGCCCGAGATTCGATCGTCGGTATCCCCATACCTCGTTCAATCTCGTTACCGGCAAGTCTCTTTACTCGTTCTGTAACGCATGATCCCGTGGCTAACTCCTTAGTCACATTGAGCTCATTATGATGATGCATTACCGAGTGGGCCCAGAGATACCTCTCCGTCACACGGAGTGACAAATCCCAGTCTCGATTCGTGCCAACCCAACAGACACTTTCGGAGATACCCGTAGTGCACCTTTATAGCCACCCAGTTACGTTGTGACGTTTGGCACACCCAAAGCATTCCTACGGTATCCGGGAGTTGCACAATCTCATGGTCTAAGGAAATGATACTTGACATTAGAAAAGCTCTTAGCAAACGAACTACACGATCTTGTGCTATGCTTAGGATTGGGTCTTGTCCATCACATCATTCTCCTAATGATGTGATCCCGTTATCAATGACATCCAATGTCCATGGTTAGGAAACCATAACCATCTATTGATCAATGAGCTAGTCAACTAGAGGCTCACTAGGGACATGTTGTGGTCTATGTATTCACACATGTATTACGTTTCTAGTTAATACAATTATAGCATGAACAATAGACAATTATCATGAACAAGGAAATACAATAGGGCATATTTCCAACAGTCTCCCACTTGCACTAGAGTCAATAATCTAGTTCACATCACTATGTGATTGTAATGAATACATCACCCATGGTGTTTGATCATATCTCGCTTGTGAGAGAGGTTATTAGTCAACGGGTCTGAACCTTTCAGATCCGTGTGTGCTTTACAAATCTCTATGTCATCTTGCAAATGCAGCTACCGCGCGCTACTTGAAGTTATTCCAAATAACTGCTCTACTATATGAATCCGGTTTACTACTGAGAGTCATCCAAATTAGTGTCAAAGTTTGCATCGACGTAACCCTTTACGACAAACTCTTTTACCACCTCCATAATCGAAAAATTCCTCAGTCCACTAGTTACTAAGGATAAATTTGATCGCTGTCCTGTGATCCATTCCTGGATCACTCTTGTACCCCTTGACTGACTCATGGCAAGGCACACTTCAGGTGCGGTACACATCGTAGCATACTGTAGAGCCTACGTCTAAAGCATAGGGGACGACCTTTGTCCTTTCTCTCTCTTCTGCCGTGGTCAGGTCTTGAGTCTTACTCAATACTCACACCTTATAACACAGCCAAGAACTCCTTCTTTGCCGATCTATTTTGAATTCCTTCAAAATCTTGTCACGGTATGTGTTCATTTGAAAGTACTATTAAGCGTTTTTGACCTATCCTTATAGATCTTGATGCTCAATGTTCAAGTAGCTTAATCCAGGTTTTCCATTGAAAAACACTTTTCAAATAACCCTTTATGCTTTCCAGAAATTCTACATCATTTCTGATCAACAATATGTTAACAACATATACTCATCAGAAATTCTATAGTGCTCCCACTCACTTCTTTGGAAATACAAGTTTCTCATAAACTTTGTATAAACCCAAAATCTTTGATCATCTCATCAAAGTGTATATTCCAACTCCGAGATGCTTACTCCAGTCCTTAGAAAGATTGCTGGAGCTTTGCATACTTGTTAGCATCTTTCAGGATTGACAAAACCTTCTGGTTGTATCACATACAACCTTTCCTCAAGAAAATCGTCGAGGAAACAATGTTTTGACATCCTATCCGCAAGATTTCATAAAATGCAGTAACTGCTAATATAATTCCAACAGACTCTTAGCATCGCTACGAGTGAGAAAGTCTCATTGTAGTCAACTCCTTGAACTTGCCGAAAACATCTTAACGACAAGTCGAGCTTTCTTAATGGTGATACTTACCATCATTACCCAACAGCCTTACGACCATCAAGTAGTTCTTCCAAAGTCTATACTTTGTTTTCATACATGGATCCTCTCGGATTTTATGGCCTCGAGCCATTCGTCAGAATCCGGGCCCACCATCGCTTCTCCATAGCTCGTAGGTTCATTGTTGTCTAGCAACATGACTTTCAAGACAGGATTACGTACCACTCTGAAGTGGTACGCATCCTTGTCGACCTACAGGGTTTGGTAGTGACTTGATCTGAAGTTTCATGATCACTATCATCAGCTTCCACTTCAATTGGTGTAGGCGACATAGGAATAACTTCATGTGCCCTGCTACACACTAGTTGAAGTGATGGTTCAATAACCTCATCAAGTCTCCACCATCCTCCCACTCAATTCTTTCAAGAGAAACTTTTCCTCGAGAAAGGACCTGATTCTAGAAACAATCCCTTTTGCTTCCGGATCTGAGATAGGAGGTATACCCAACTGTTTTGGGTGTCCTATGAAGATGCATTTATCCGCTTTGGGTTCGAGCTTATCAGCCTGAAACTTTTTCACATAAGCGTCGCAGCCCCAAACTTTTAACAAACGACAACTTAGATTTCTCCAAACCATAGTTCATACGGTGTCGTCTCAACGGAATTGCGTGGTACCCTATTTAAAGTGAATGCGGTTGTCTCTAATGCCTAACCTATAAACGATAGTGGTAATTCGATAAGAGACATCATGGTATGCACCATATGCAATAGGGTGCAGTTATGATGTTCGGACACACCATCACACTATGGTGTTCCAGGCGGTATTAATTGTGAAACAATTTCCACGATGTCTTAATTGTGTGCCAAACTTGTAACTCAGATATTCATCTCTATGATCATATCATAGACATTTTATCCTCTTGTTACGACGATCTTCAACTTCACTCTGAAATTACTTGAACCTTTCAATAATTCAGATTTGTGTTTCATCAAGTCAATATACTCAGAATCTACTCAAATCATCTGTGAAGTAAGAACATAACGATATCCACTGCGTGCCTCAGCACTCATTAGACTGCACACATCAAAATGTATTACTTCCAACAAGTTACTTTCTTGTTCCATCTTACTGAAACCGAGGCTTTTCAGTCATCTTGCCCATGTGGTATGATTTGCATGTCTCAAGTGATTCAAAATCAAGTGAGTCCAAATGATCTATCTGCATGGAGTTTCTTCATGCGTATACACCAATAGACATGGTTCGCATGTCTCAATCTTTTCAAAACGAGTGAGTCCAAAGATCCATCAACATGGAGCTTCTTCATGCATTTTATACCAATATGACTCAAATGGCAGTGCCACAAGTATGTGGTACTATCATCACTATCTTATATCTTTTGGCATGAACATGTGTATCACTACGATCGAGATTCAATAAACCGTTCATTTTAGGTGCAAGACCATTGAAGGTATTATTCAAATAACCAGAGTAACTATTATTCTCCTTAAATGAATGACCGTATTGCGATAGACATAATCCAATCATGTCTATGCTCAACGCAAACACCAAATAACAATTATTTAGGTTTAACACCAATCTCGATGGTAGAGGGAGTATGCGATGCTTGATCACATCAAGCTTGGAAACACTTCCAACACATATCGTCATCTCACCTTTAGCTAGTCTCCGTTTATTCCGCAGCTTTTATTTCGAGTTACCAACACTTAGCAACCGAACCGGTATCTAATACCCTGGTGCTACTAGGAGTACTAGTAAAGTACACATTAATATAATGTATATCCAATATACTTTTATCGACCTTGCCAGCCTTCTCATCTACCAAGTATCTAGGGTAGTCCTGCTTCAGTGACCGTTCCCCTCATTACAGAAGCACTTAGTCTCGGGTTTGGTTTCAACCTTGGGTTTCTTCACTAGAGCAGCAACTGATTTGCCATTTCATGAAGTATCCCTTCTTGCCCTTGCCCTTCTTGAAACTAGTGGTTTCACTAACCATCAACAATTGATGCTCCTTCTTGATTTCCACTTTCGCGGCGTCAAACATCACGAATATTTCAAGGATCATCATATCTATCCCTGATATGTTATAGTTCATCACGAAGCTCTAGCAGCTTGGTGGCAATGACTTTGCAGAAACATCACTATCTCATCTGGAAGATTAACTCCCACTCGATTCAAGTGATTGTTGTACTCAGACAATCTGAGCACAAGCTCAACGATTGAGCTTTTCTCCCTTAGTTTGCAGGCTAAGAAACTCGTCGGAGGTCTTATACCTCTTGACGTGGACACGAGCCTGAAATGCCAATTTCAGCCCTCGAAACATCTCATATGTTCCGCGACGTTTCGAAATCGTCTTCGGTGCCTCAATTCTAAACCGTTTAACATTACTGAGCTATCACGTAGTTATCAAAACGTGTATGTCAGATGTTCGCAACATCCATAGACGACGTTCGAGGTTCAGCACACCGAGCGGTGCATTAAGGACATAAGCCTTCTACGCAGCAATGAGGACAATCCTCAGTTTACGGACCCAGTCCGCATAATTGCTACTATTAACTTTCAACTAAATTTTCTCTAGGAACATATCTAAAACAGTAGAACTAAAGCGCGAGCTACGACATAATTTGCAAAAACCTTTTGACTATGTTCAGGATAATTAAGTTCATCTTATGAACTCCCACTCAGATAGACATCCCTCTAGTCATCTAAGTGATACATGATCCGAGTCAACTAGGCCGTGTCCGATCATCACGTGAGGCGGACTAGTCATCATCGGTGAACATCTTCATATTGATCGTATCCACTATATGACTCATGTTCGACCTTTCGGTCTCTTGTGTTCCGAGGCCATGTCTGTACATGCTAAGCTTGTCAAGTCAACCTAAGTGTTTCGCGTGTGTAAATCTGGCTTACACCCGTTATATGTGAACGTTAGAATCTATCACACCCGATCATCACGTGGTGCTTCGAAACAACGAACTTTCGCAACGGTGCACAGTTAGGGGGGACATTTTCTTGAAATTATTATGAGGGATCATCTTATTTACTACCGTCGTTCTAAGCAAAAAAGATGCATAAACATGATAAACATCACATGCAATCAAATAATGACATGATATGGCCAATATCATTTTGCTCCTTTTGATCTCCATCTTCGGGGCTCCATGATCATCATCGTCGCCGGCATGACACCATGATCTCCATCATCATGATCTCCATCATCGTGTCTCCATGAAGTTGTCTCGCCAACTATTACTTCTACTACTATGGCTAACGGTTTAGCAATGAAGTAAAGTAATTACATGGCGTTATTCAGTGACACGCAGGTCATACAATAAATAAAGACAACTCCTATGGCTCCTGCCGGTTGTCATACTCATCGACATGCAAGTCGTGTACAAGAATATGATCAATTTCATACATCACATATATTTCATTCATCACATCCTTCTTGGCCATATCACATCACACGGCATACCCTGCAAAAACAAGTTAGACGTCCTCTAATTGTTGTTGCATGTTTTACATGACTGCTACAGGTTTCTAGCAAGAACGTTTCTTACCTACGCAAAGCCACAACGGTGATATGCCAATTGCTATTTACCCTTCATAAAGACCCTTTTTATCGAATCCAATCCGACTAAAGTGGGAGAGACTGGCACCCGCTAGTCACCTTATGCAACAAGTGCATGTCAGTCGGTGGAACCTGTCTCACGTAAGCGTACGTGTAAGGTCGGTCCGGGCCGCTTCATCCCACAATACCGTCGAAACAAGATAGGACTAGTAACGGTAAGCATATTGAACAAACCAACGCCCACAACTACTTATGTTCTACTCGTGCATAGAATCTATGCAATAGACCTAGCTCATGATGCCACTGTTGGGGAACGTAGTAATAATTCAAAATTCTCCTACGTGTCACCAAGATCAATCTAGGAGATACTAGCAACGAGAGAGAGACAGAGAGAGAGAGAGAGAGAGGGAGTGCATCTTCATACCCTTGAAGATTGCTAAGCGGAAGCGTTACAAGAACGCGGTTGATGGAGTCGTACTCGCGGCGATTCAAATCGCGGAAGATCCGATCTAGCGCCGAACGGACGGCGCCTCCGCGTTCAACACACGTACAGCCCGGGGACGTCTCCTCCTTCTTGATCCAGCAAGGGGAGAGGAGAAGTTGAGGGAGAGCTCTGGCAGCACGACGGCGTGGTGGTGGAGCTTGCAGTTCTCCGGCAGGGCTTCGCCAAGCACTACTGAGGAGGAGGTGGAGTTGGAGAGGGGGAGGGTTGCGCCAGGGGCAAGGGGTTAAGCTCCCATGCGCCTCCCCACTATATATAGGGGTGGAGGGGCTGGTTTCTTGCCCTCCAAGTCCATTGGGGCGTTGGCAAAGGTGGGAGGAAAGAAATCCCATCATTTCCTTCCCCACCGATTGTTATCCCCCCTTTTTAGGGATCTTGATCTTATCCCTTCGGGATATGATCTTATTCCTTCTAAGTGGGATCTTTGTGCGCCTTGACCAGGGGTGTGTGGCCTTGTCCCCACTACCCACGTTCATGTGGGTCCCACTCCGGAACCTTCTAGAACCTTCCCGGTACAATACCGAAAAATCCCAAACATATTCCGGTGGCCAAAATAGGACTTCCCATATATGAATCTTTACCTCCGGACCATTCCGGAACTCCTCGTGACGTCCGGGATCTCATCCGGGACTCCGAACAACATTCGGTAACTGCACACTAATTCCCATAACAACTCTAGCATCACCGAACCTTAAGTGTGTAGACCCTACGGGTTCGGGAATCATGCAGACATGACCGAGACAACTCTCTGGCCAATAACCAACAGCGGGATCTGGATACCCATGTTGGCTCCCACATGTTCCACGATGATCTCATCGGATGAACCACTATGCCGGGGATTCAATCAATCCCGTATACAATTCCCTTTGTCAATCGATACGTTACTTGCCCGAGATTCGATCGTTGGTATCCCCATACCTCGTTCAATCTCGTTACCGGCAAGTCGCTTTACTCGTTCTGTAACGCATGATCCCGTGGCTAACTCCTTAGTCACATTGAGCTCATTATGATGATGCATTACCGAGTGGGCCCAGAGATACCTCTCCGCCACACGGAGTGACAAATCCCAGTCTCGATTCGTGCCAACCCAACAGACACTTTCGGAGATACTCGTAGTGCACCTTTATAGCCACCCAGTTACGTTGTGACGTTTGGCACACCCAAAGCATTCCTACGGTATCCGGGAGTTGCACAATCTCATGGTCTAAGGAAATGATACTTGACATTAGAAAAGCTCTTAGCAAACGAACTACACGATCTTGTGCTATGCTTAGGATTGGGTCTTGTCCATCACATCATTCTCCTAATGAATGATGTGATCTCATTATCAATGACATCCAATGTCCATGGTCAGGAAACCATAACCATCTATTGATCAATGAGCTAGTCAACTAGAGGCTCACTAGGGACATGTTGTGGTCTATGTATTCACACATGTATTACGTTTCCAGTTAATACAATTATAGCATGAACAATAGACAATTATCATGAACAAGGAAATACAACAATAACCATTTTATTATTGCCTCTAGGGCATATTTCCAACATGTTTTTCTATAACTTTGTCCTCTCTTTGGTGAAAGTTATCGCGGCGTTTGTACGTAAATTATCGGGTATGTGGTTCACATATTACCGTGCTATTTTCACATAAGTTAGCGGGTTATATTCTTCAACAACTTTCCCCGCTTAGTCAAAAGTTACCGCGTTATTTGTACCTAAATTATCAGGTATGTGATTCATATATTACCATGTTATTTTCACATAAATTACCGACGGGGTATGTTTTTCAACAAATTTTCCCCTTTGGTTAAAGTTACCACGGTGTTTGTAGAGAAGTTATCGGGCATGTGGTTCATATATTATCGTGCTATTTTCACATAATATATCGATGATATTTTTTTAATAACTTTTCTTTCCGGTGCAAAAGTTACAATGGTGTTTGTATTGTGCTTATTACCATGTTATTTAAACAGAATTGTCGGAGGGTATGTTTGAACAACCCCCTCCCCTGGTAAATCTTACCGCAATGTTTCTATGTAAATTATCAGATATGTGTTTTGTATATTACCATGCTATTTGCACATAAATTTACCGGGGTACTCCCTCCATTCCTCTTTGTAGTGTGCCGTTGTGCGTAGCGTTTATACCAAGACGTGACCTGGCACTCTTATTTGGACGAAAATTACCCCTCCGTCTGCTCACTCTGCCACAGCACATGGCTGCCTGCTGCTGCACTCCCTGAACCAGGCGAGGGCTATTGTGGTCCAAAGCAGCTTAGGCGCACTACATTTCGGAATCTAGCCCAAAAAACTATACGCATTAGAATATGGAATGGAGGGAGTATCTTTTTTCAGAAACTTAATATGTGTGTTTGTAGGTAAGTTATCAGGTCCACAGTGCTTAAAATACAATGTTGTTTACACAAAATTTACCGGAGTATGTTTCAAAAACTTTTCTCCGGGTCAAAATTACTAACATGATGGTATCGAAGTTGTCAGGATCAAAGTAGAAAACATCGTCGAAAGACTGTTTACTGCAAGGGAGATATGTACCTGACAAAAACGTCATTCTTTTTGTAACTTTTTCCTTTTAATTTACCCAAAAAAATGGAAGAAAAAATGCATAGAACCTGGTAGACCGCATGGCTACAAGCATGAAATAGCAGCAACACTCGATGCCTAATTAGCAGACACCAGCTAGCCTAGCCTAGCCTAGCCTAGCAAGTAAACAGCAGCAACACGCGTATGGAACAGTGGCAGGAATAAGAAATAGCGGCAGGCGCATGAAGCCCACGCGCGTTTTGCATGGGAGGAGCTGCACATGGAGCCCACGCGCGTTTTGCATGGGAGGAGCTGCCCATGGAGCAGCAGCAGCAGAAAGTCCACGCGCATCTTGCGCGGAAGGAGCAGCACGCAGCACCAGCCCACGCGCGGGCGTTTGCGGAAAAGAAGCGTTGACCGCTTGATGCAAATCGTACGACGCGGGATGCGGTAGGTAGTTTCGCAGAAAAACTTCCGTGTGCCAGATGCATATTTCGTTATTCGATATATAACCCCACGTTCTCATAACCATGACCTAAACAACCACAACCGTCATCCCGAAGCTTCACGCCCGTCACTGCTGCCGCAGGCGACGATGGTGAGTATGTCAATGGGGAGCGGGGCGAGGAGCATCCAGTTGGCGAGTACGTCGACATGGAGTGGATCGCCATCAACGAGGGGCGCCGGCTAACTCTCCACGACCCTCGTGGCCGTGATCTACCGAGACGCTCGACGCCACATCGCCACACCGTGATCCGCCAAGGCCAATGAGAGCAACAGTGACCAGTGAGACATTTGATGGCCGATCCCTTGGCACGGTGACCAGCGATATGTGAGATCGATCATCTCAGCATACCGATCTCCTACACAAGTCGCTCCCTCCATAGCGCCTGCAACTTCGGGTGAGGACTGTTGGCGGGCGCCCTTCAGGACGGTGGTTATCATGACCGTTGATATGTGCATTGTGATATGGATTGGGTCACACCGATTGGCAGGCTAGAAAGTTGGCGCAGGCCTGCTATCAGCCTATATACGTTTGGCACATGTACTGCGCATGGGCTGGCTCGACCACATCTGTTCCGATGGCCCATACCTGTTTATTTCAAAATAGCACATGACCTGTGACCCGTGACTCGTCTTCCACCCACCCTTTTCCCCCTCCGGCCGGCCTAACCACAGGGGCCGCACAATTTCTCTTGTCCCGGCCTCTCTTCCTCTGTACTGAATCACGGAGGCGCTGCCGTCCTCTCCGGGCGAGATGGGCTCCTCTGGTGGCCAGTGCGATGGGTCCGCTATCAGATCCTGCTCTAAAATAAAATCATGGGCCCCTAACCGTAGCTTATCCCTTTGGATCAGGTTTCTGATTGATGCGGAGGCGGCCGCCCTGTCGAATCTCAGGCATCCATGAGCGGCGCCAATGGCCAGATTGGTTCTATAGGAGATGGGGCTGACGAAATCCAGATGGCAGATGTCTTTGGCAATGCGGGCTTCGATGTCTGCTCCGAGGCAACGAGCGGGTGGAGGAGGAGGTAACAATTGATCCCATGTCTTCCCCAGCGAGTATAGTTGCGTGTGTTGTTTTCTGGCTAAATATTTACTTTGCAAATAGATGCAACTAGAAAAGTGATTTCCCACTGTGGAACATATGAATACAGTTAGGATTTTCAAACTGGAATTATGTCCTACATACTATGGGTCTATGTGGTTACTGCTATATTTTTGGAATTCAATGAAATGCCTTGGTGTCTACTTGTGTGATTTAGTTTATATTGCACAAGTATGTTGGCTGTGGGTAGTTAAATCTCTTGCCGCACGTATTTACTCATCTTGTATACTTTAGCTTGTTTTCTGGATTTAGTGGTACAGATGTGATGTGTAATAAAGTAGACCATCCAATTGGGGTAAATTCTAGTGGTAATATGTGCTGTTTAGCGATGGCGGTGCATACTGTATCTGATAACTTTTCATGTTGGCATAGCATTTTGGTCAGGGAGCTTTTAAAAATCAAGTGCTTATACCTCCTAAAAACATGCAGGGTTCGGATAGGCAAGGGGCCTGCAGTGAGGGATCTGAATCCAAACAGGAAAACTGCACTAGAATTGTCTGTTAGGGCATATGCAGAGAAGCGCAATGGAACGGTTGTGAAGCCAACAATTGGCACCTCGTTTGACTCGATTGATGAGGCATATGAGTTCTACAATCTTTATTCTTGGGAGTGCGGTTTTGGTGTCCGTCTTTCAAGCAGCAGACTCAATGTTGACAGGAACAAAGCCATGCAAGAAATTGTATGTGCATGTGCGGTACGTGTCAATCTTTGGTTGCGAAGTGTGTTTTTTTCTTCTTCTGAATTTCTCATGTTTTTTAAATTCTTGCTAATGCCGGCCTGGAATTATGAATTGTCTTCTGACTGGCACAATTTTTCCGTGTGTGGAAAAACAGGGCAAACCACTAAAGGAGAACACCCGTTCAACGAGATGTGGTTGCACAGCTATGATTAGGCTGCTTAGGTCCAGTGATAATGGTTGGTACATATCAGAACATAAAGAAGCTCATAACCATCCATTGTCTTTGACTTGCGGGGAGAAAATGCATTGGAAGTCACATAGGCATATTGATCGGTACGCGAAGGATCTGGTGAAGCAACTGCGGGACAACAATGTAGGGCTTGGCAAGGTGTTCAGCATCGTTGGTAGTTTCTTTGGATCGGTGGAGAATGTCCCGTTCACAAAACGCTCTTTGAAGACTCTGTGCCGGAAGCTTAACAAGGAGCAATCTGATTTTGATGCGATGAAGACAATGGACATTTTGTCAGAGATGAAAGCAAATGACCCTGATTTCAATTATACAGTGCAGGTGGATGAGGAGAGTCGGATTAAAACTTTGATGTGGGTGACTAGCAGGGGCTGTGATCAGTACAGGTGTTTTGGAGATGTTATCACGTTTGACACGGCATACCGAACGAACCTGTATGACATGCCGTTTGGGCTGTTTGTCGGGGTAAATAACCACTTCCAGAGTATAATATTCGGAGGTGTCATGGTTAGAGATGAAAAAGAGGAAACATTTAAATGGGTTTTCAGGGAATTCATTCGCATGGTGGGAGGGAAGCACCCCAAAACGATTCTGACAGGTTTGTGTGCAGCTCGGTCATATTTCTATCATCACATATATTCAATAGCTGTTCGATTTATTTTGCCTATGCTATAGTCGTTGATAAGCATTTGCCTGCTGATTATTTTTTCAGATCAGGCAAGATCAATGGAAATTGCTGTCGAAGCTGAGCTACCGAACACAGTGCACCGGTGGTGTAAATGGCATGTCTTGCGGAAGGCTAAAGAGTCGATGGGGACACTTTGGAGCAAGAAAAGCGATTTCAAATTAGAGTTCCATAAGCTTGTGCACCACATGTTAACAGAGGAGGAGTTTGAGGCCGGATGGGATGAAATGTTGGAGAAGTATTCTCTCCGCAAACATCCTTTCCTGACGCAGATATACGAGGTTCGCCATAAGTGGGCGAAGCCGTACTTTAGAGGTGTGTTTTGTGTAAAAATGACCAGCACTCAGCGTAGCGAGAGCGCAAACCACCTCCTCAAGGGCTACGTCCCTCCTGGGTGTCCCATGCATTTGTTTTTGAGGCAGTTTGAGAAGCTCCAATTCGACAGGGAGTCCGAGGAGAGCTTCCAAGAGAAAAGAACATCCCTGGTTAGTACAGTGTGCATTTATTGTTGATTTGAACTGCTGATTATACTTCTGGAAATGTTTACTCATTTATGTGCTTACAAATTTCAGAGTGGTGTTTCTCTAAAAGTAAATCTGCCTATCGAGAGGCATGCAAGCAAGGTTTACACAAGGGCCATGTTTGAACAGTTTGGTGAAGCATTGTATAAGTCCTTTTCATACGTGCGGCTAGGTTGCCTTTTCCATAGGCTGTCACTAGGTTGCCTTTTCGCCAGAATACGCGCGGCTACGGTGTCAGCTCGGACCGGAATACGCGCCAGATGTGGATCACGAGGAAGCTGGACGGCCAGGATAACAACCGTCAACCACCATTCGCATTTTTCGCTGCAACTTCCCCCATCTGCGGGAAGCCTTCCAAATTCATGTCGCCGTTCCAACATAGTTCCAAAAATCACAAACGTTTCTTAAATTCATGGACACTTTTCAAATTCATGTACATAGTTCCAAAATCCATGAACTTTTTAAAATTAATGAAATATTTAAAATTATTTATTTTCGAAATCCATAAATAATTTTTCAAAATCATTAACACTTTTTAAAATTCTGAACATCTTCTAAACAAAAGAGAAGAACTATACGGGGTCAGCCGCGACAGGATATGCGATTGCTTGACAAAGAAGAAAGAATCGGGCCTGTTTTGTGAAAAGAAAAATTAGAACAAGCGCACCATTTTTTTAAGGTGATGGCATGGCAATAAAATAACTAGATATCAAAGGAACTAAAAATAAAATTTTCTAAAAAAAGGCCGACACAAAGTGGATTGAAACCTACAACTTAGTGCTTGCTACATAAAATGCTTATGAAACTTATGGACTAGTTTTTATTCTATCACATACCACGTCTTATGGAGTAGTTTTTATTCTGTCAAGTTTCAACCTGAGGAAGGAAGAAAAATGAGAGGCTTCGTCGACCTTTAATCTAAAAGAAAAAGGGGAAGGCATGGGAAAAAATGTGAGAAACGGGAGTCGAATCCACAACCTCTCTAATTGTTAAGTGTAGGTCTTGTTGGATTTGTTGGCTCTCTTCAAATCTTGGCAGTCAGTGCGTCAATCAAGGAAAGCAACTAGCTTGGTCTTGGTATGGTGACTTCGACCTCTTCTTCTGAGTTGTTCAGCGACATGACCCAGTTTGGCCGACCCTATGGATTGATGGTGAAGGATTGCAAGCCTGCGATGTGTGCGGTGATGCCCCAACTGATATTCCTCGAGCGGGTTACTAGATCTAGTTTCGAGCAGCGAGTGCTTATCTTTAAAGCCTGGTATGGCGAGGGGCATTTGCAAGTGTTCCTTTTCCTTCAGTTGGCTCAGTGCATTTTCAAGCTCCGATGAGCGACGTACAGTCGAAAGAAGAAGATGATTAAATATGGTTTTAGATGTAATCTAATTTCTTTGTTGGTCATTTTGTGTTTTCTTGCCTTTTCATTGTACTATGTACCGTTGTTCTACGATAACATTCAATTATAAGATGCCCTTGGTGTCTTTAAACAAGTAGTTTTTGTCAAATTTAAAATAAATAAAAGAATATTATTTTTATATGTTTTTCAATTATAGAAAATATCGAAAAATCTTAAAAATCTTTAACAAATTAAAATATAAATCTTCAAATGAAAAAAAGTGTTCTAAATTTTACAAAAATGTTTGTGAATTTCAAAAAAGTTTCCGAATCTAAAGAAAATGCACAGGAATTTGAAGAAAAATCCTGAAGTTTATTTTTAATGAATTTAATAATGGATAAAATGAGCATAATAATAACCACCTACATCGGCTAGATTGTGTTGGTTGGAAATTCTAGAATTTCAAAGAATGTTCACGAATTTATTGAAGAAGACGGTCATCGTTTAGGTTGGTCGGGATAATTACAGTTGGTGAATTTTCTAAATCAAAGAAGCCCCTCGATGAACTTGGATTGGGAAAGATCTTAGGTGACCCCGAGATCATTATAATGTGTTTACCTCGCATTGAAAAAAGTTTTTGTCGAATGTAAAAAAAATTTGCGTGATGTACACTTTTTTTTTGTGCAAGTCACAATTTTTTTTGTACATGTATTTGAATAACGGGCGACATTTATTTTGAAAATTATCAACGTCCATTCAACAAAAGAGATAAAATTAATAAAGCAAAATATGGGAAAGAAAATGAACCGCTAGGGCTTAGCACACCTCTTTTGCTAGTAGGCCGTGACCCTCTATGAATCGCTAGAGGCGAGTGCTTCGTCGGCCTCGCAGAAGGCAAGATATAGCATTTTCGGTTAGAGGATGCCTATGTGTGTCTTTCCCAAATATAGTTTTTCTTTTTACTCGGAAAAAATAGTTTTTCTTTTAGTGGATCCCAAAATATAGTTCTGCCAAAAATAGAAGGAAAGGACAAAAATATAGCCTACCGAAATCTACACGGAGTGCAACCCAGTTGGGCCGAAACCTCCAAGAACCAAATATGCCAAGAACAAGAACTCGGCAAGGACTGCATTGGGCCGGGCTTGCTCCAAGACTTATAACTTGGCGCACCGCACTCCCGACCACACCCCACATCCACTTTCCCCGTCTGGCTTTCTTCTCGGCGGAGGCGGAGGCGACAGGAAGGCGAACGACGAACCCTAGCCGCGCAAGGAACGCCCAGATCCCCAAGGTACGCTCACCTAAACCTACCGCATTCTCCTCGGCTGCAATCCGATCGATGGTGTGTGTGTGTGTTGTGTATCTATGGGGGCGGGGGTTGGGGGAGCCGCAGCCGGCCGGCCGGCGGTGGTGATTCGTGACGGACTTGTCATCCTAATCCCTAACCGATATATTGTTGGCAGGCCGGCCACGATGGCGGCGGTTCGGTGCGCGGCGAGGAGGCTCGGTGGCTCCCTGCTCCAGCAAACGCAGGCGGTGGTCGCGGAGGAGGGACGCCTGCTCGCGCCAGGCAGGCTCATGCGCTCCCGCCAGCTCTCCAGCCAGGTCTCCGGCGAGGTATCTCAACCGAAATTGACATATTTTAAATTTTTCTCATGATTTATATGTATCTCACGACATCAAGGGTTGATGTAGCCACCCATAATCGAATTCTGTGCAACCGAAACTGCAACATCTACTAGAAACAAAACAAGATTACTTAACCTGACCTGAACCTGTACATCCTGACGTACTGGTGCTTATATATATCATTTAAGCAACCTATTTTGCTGGTTGATCTGAGAATGACTTTTTACTCGTCCCTGCTGGCCTACTCCAGCGATCACAGGTGGCGGAGCGACGACTCCTCGAGCCAGGCTGGCTCATGCGTTCCCGCCAGCTCTACAGCAAGGTATCTAAACCAAAACTGACATCTTTTTATCTCATGATTTATCTGCCGACATGATGGATGTAGCCTCCGATAATTGAATTGTGTGCAATCGGAACAGCAACATGCATGTGTCTCTTCTATAGATACTAGACTAGAAAAAAGAGCAAAAATTACTTACTTAGCATCGTCTTGTTTAATCTGACCTGAAGCTGTACATCCTGACTTAATAACAGGACTGCATCCAAATCATATCATTAAGCAACATTATTTTTCCTGGATGATCCGAGCATTATGACTTTTTGCTCATACCTTTAGCAAATAATTAGTTCCAACTCATCTTCTGCTTGATGCATGCTAATACAGTATGATGATTATGTGACTTCATTTATCCATATACGGCAAGTATGATCCTGTGCCTAGTTGATACACATGCACCATGCATTCTGTACATTTCGAACTGACAGACAAGACAATATCCTTCTTAATTATTTACCAGTTGCAGTCAGTGCTTACTTCATGATTGATGATGCAAAGTAAGTACAGTGACCATTTTCTATGTGTATTAATCCAGACCCCCAAGAAGAAGAAGCTGTCTGCCTTGGAATCTGAGTTCCTGTGGACACAGGAGACGCTTAATGCCTCGTGTGATAGGTTGGAGGAGCTTCAAAAGAAAGCAGCACCAGATGCCTTTAAGTTGTATGTACAATATACAAGATGCATGCAGATACTATACTTGATTGATTTCTTCCTTATTTTCATGTTTGTTTGTTTGTTTGACAGGAGTTGATACATATAATCTTATTTGACCTACCTCTCTCTACCTGCAGGGGCGTGAAGACCTATGGACGTGTGGCTAAGGGTGTGGTCAGTGGAGCTGCCAAGCTGACATTTTGCTTCTGTATGGTTACTTCTGTTATTTTTGGTGACAAGGGGGTACAAAGCCAGGCTGTTACCAATGAAAACCATTGAAGACGAGATGGAAAAATGAGAACCAAAGATGGCGCGTGTTTTAAGTTATAAATTATGACCTCTGCAGTTTGGCTAGCTAGCAGTCTAGCACTATGCTATGATATTGTGTGACATTAGCATGTTATTATATCTCTTCGAGTAGATTATGCATGAAATTGTAGCTTGATGCGAACATACTTGCAAAGCTTGTATCGTCATTGGCATGCATTGTAGTGATTGCAATCAACTTAGAAGTTACTCATGACTGATTTTAATTGTCTTACGTCTTGTACAGATCCTTTCACTTCATGACTGCCCTGTTTTTTTTTTCCACATATCCGTTCAACTAGCAGGCGGAAGTGCGCATGTCCTGAATTTTTTCTGTCTTCGTACGGTGTTTTTTGTTTAGTTAATAGGAGAAATGGAGTTAGTGGGTTTAACGATGGGTTGGTAGCGCTAGTGTCTTTGTCTCCTTTTTGCGATTCATGCAAGTACTTTTATATTTACTAGTAAACATGCCCGTGCGTTGCAACGGGAAAAAATCACACTCGTAATGTCCTCTATATCAAACTGGTGCCCCACCCGTGTAATTGCTTATCCTCCTTCCACCTTCGTCAGTGGCTGCGGTGTCAGCATCTGATCACAATGCGCCCAAACGTGGTTAGTGCCGAGGCGACAAGTTCAGACACCGCACGACACACATGTCATTGAACCACACCAACGCAATGGAATATTTAAATCTTTAAAACTATAATCTCATTGAGCTAGACATGAGGGCCAACCTCCGTGAGCTACACCCTGCACCTGGTCCATATATACACCGCCCCTCATTCCGTCCTCTCACTTTTGACTTAATGTTGCAGACTTGTTTCATTGGACCACCCTCATGCATCCCTTAAGGAAAATGTCTTGTGCTTCACAATTGAGTAAACACCACATTCCGAGTCCTCCTTCTTGTACCTCGGACCACTATGGACGATTACATCTCGCCACCAAGCAGCAGGAGAGGTCGACGCTGAGGGAACCCTTCCGAGCCGCCACCCTCGATCCACATCTAGCTACCCGTTCCCATCCGGTTCGTCACCAACCCAATCAGCAGCAATGATAATAGCAAAATGGTTAAAATGTTGAAAGCAATAACTCTGAGGGCTGTAGAGGTGGACGGTGAGGGCTAGCCATTTCCACGCTTTTGATTCCGACTTTATGTGGGTAATATTGTATGTTCACACTGACAACGTAAATATGATCAATTCATGTACATGACAAAAACTCAAGGACTTGCATTACAGTTTTAGGAACTTGGAAATAGAAGCAAATAAAAATAAGATAAATAAATTGGTCGGGAATAGAGAGAGAACCAACTTTTCTTCGGTCATTCATTCTGTGTACGTGTGGATCTACATGTGTGCCGCATCTCTCGTTTATGGCGGCAATAATTGCTTCGGGTGCTTGCCTGAAGATTAGAGAAAGTGGCTCAATGATAAAAGGATAGTGCCACATTGCAGTCTTGTATGCTGATGTGCGTGGCCCATGAATACATTCTTGTGGAAGTCATTATTGGGTTCCATTATGGTCCTGGGGAATTTCACAGCAAACAAGTATGAATGACAGGCAGTGTAAAGCAGATGATTTCTTTAAGAAAAAGGATACAGTCGTATGGAATAATATCGATGCAGAGAACAAAAAAAATACTCCTTGGAATAATCAACAATATAGTGAATGTAGGAGTATTTAGGAGAACTAATGCAAACTGCACAATATGTGATAAGTGTGTACATCAGAGCAGGATAATCAGCAGATGGAAAGTATAGCATAGACAATAACGTGAGAAAGGGCTAGACAAATATTTGACAATAGCATAGACATTTTTTTGCTGTCTCACTCTTTGTTTCAGTCACTGCTGCTACTTGGTCCAAATAGTTTACATGATTGCTGACAGTTTTCAAATTATATAAACAAAAGAAGAAAAGGTCTAGAATGTACATAAGGCAGACTGCATAATATGTATGAAAAGATACATAAAGAAAATTTATTCAAGAGAATATAAATAGGTATCTCTGGTCAACAACAGAAATATTTGACAGGACTCTAAAATGGGCTGAAAGCACTCATAGGATATGTATGAGAAAATTTGTCGAAGTATATCTATAGTGCTTTTTAGGCCTATATGTTTATTAGTACAGTACAGTTTAGTTTAGTCAAGTTAGGATCATGACATGGATGATATTGTCACAAAAAAGAAAGGAACAGAGAAAGAAAAGGCCAAGAACTTTCTATTACCTTGTAATTATGTGTGATGCCTTTGTTATTTGATCCAAAGACTGTATATGAATGCTCACAATTTCAGAACTGCGTGGAAAATAAAGAAAATGAAAGATGTTCAGCATCCGTATCAGTCAACTATTTGCAGGCTTGGAAAAAGAAGAGGTGTATGAAGAAAGATGCAAGAAAATGCAAAAGGAAAGGAGATCCGTGGCTATCAGTTTGTAAGCTCATATAACAAAATAAAGTAAACAGATAAACTGGATCCATGGTTAGCCAATATATGTAGCCAAAGATCTGAAAAACCAGTACCTTTGATCTATTGTAGCATCAGTGGCGCTTGCTCGGAGCACAGAACAGTGTGCTCTGGTTCATAGAAGGTATCCATGAAAGAGTTAGAAATACCTGGAACAACTTGGCTAATACAGATAGTAAGACGGTAACTGTGGTAGTAGATGGATAGGTGTAGCCAGCCACATATATGTCTATAGATTGACCGGTGCAAATGGGCTCAACCTGAAAGTCGTGTAAAGAGACCATCCAAACAAATTAAGCAAACAGCCACGAGAATAAGAAAGAGAGTCACCAAAATCCATAACCTGAATTTTTTACGCAGCGCTGAGAGACGATGAACTATTTGACAATTCTAACCAAAAGTTACTTAAGCAAACTTTGCAACCGAAATGAAGCTGCTGTACTGAAACTTTGAACATCTGCACTTCGTCCGCAACAGGTTCTCTTGCAACAAATAATAATTCCAATTATTTAATAGAATGTGATACAAAATAGAAGAGGTAAAAAGACCTATGTTGCAAAATGAGGAAGATTACCACTGTAAGAATCCCAACTAATTAAAATTATATTAGGGAAGATATGTGTTGTAAAATGAGGAAGATATATATTCTGCCTTGCTGGGCCAATACCTTGTAATTTCATAGTGCAACAAAATTGTCATAAAGAGATGCCGTAACTGAAAAGGAGTAACCCATACAATAGCTACTTCGAAAATCTTGAACCATTCATTATCATCCCTGACTAAGCCTCGGGCTTGTGCCATAAAGGACACCATTATAACATCTCACATCCTCAAAGCAAGGTTACCTGTGACTACCGTGAGTAACATCCGATGGGAAAAAAGCTCACCAGACGTACATGGTAGATACAACCAATTCGACCGCCTAATTTTTGTTTCCTCTGCTTCTAGTCCATACTCTGTTAGAACTATCCCAGGTCCACTCCGAAGGGAAATTCAAATATCTTAAACACCTAGCATCCTCATATTCTTGTAATTAGTGTTCTTATAGCGAGTATGTTCAGAGGACCGTTGAGAAAAACAGGTTCATATTAATTGACTGGTTGATTGACTCTCTACAGCCCCTCACAAATTATACACAAACAAGATCGACAAAATCCGGAGCCGACCCTCAAGTAAGCTAGCTAGGTTCTGGGCTTAGTGCTGAAGTGCATAGTACTGTGCTACATCACATTACAGGGAGACGATGATACCAGCAGGAGGAAATTGAGTATCTTGAACTGTAACAGAACAGCCCAAGACCACAAACCGTCGATACATCAAGATCTTTATTTTATCATCTCTAAATAAATCTCTGAACACACAAAAAGCTTGAGATATTTATGTTAGCCTGTCTAAATTACAGATTTATTTGAGTAATAAAAAGAAGCGCACAAAAAGGAAAGAAGACAAGGATAAATATCAGCACATTGACAAGAAGCTAGCAGTAGTATGGATTCACATATAGGTAGGTCTAGGACAAGGCAACATGATTTAAAAGACAGCAGTGCATATCACACACATACATATATATATAAGCTATGAGGGCAGCAATACATGATTTTACTGACCTATTCCAGACCTATTCTCGGCTTGGATTTAGACTAAGAATTTAGAGAGAACCTGCGGGAACCTGAACATTTTTTCAGTTACAGATATATATATAGGTGCATAAGAGATACTAAAACTGCGAATTGTGTAGGGTAATTAGTGTTACAAATCACTCGGGGAAAAAAGTCTTAAGATTACTTGCCAACATTAGAATGACAAAAATCATGCCGGATGGAGAGCTGTGACTATATAGAGGGCAGTGTGTCATGATTTTGGATATGATCATTTGCTCAAGACGCAGCCCCTCAGAAATATCCCTTGTGGCTATGTCCTACATCATAATTCAGATCACAAGAAAAGACGGACTGAAAAATGTCAGCTTATTGATATTGATATAATTCGTCGAGCAAACAGCAAAGTACATATATACCTACAGTACAAAATCAAGTACTGTCCCTAATCTCAGTCAGGCTAAACTAAAGTCGTATTAACAGAAATTCTAACTTCTTCCATTAATTTTTGCAAAACATAAATCTATTTGGACTGAAAATCATGAAACAACAGAACTGTTAAAGAACAGAATCAGAGACAGAGCCAGGGGACAAAAACAATATGTAAAACAGGGGATTCCATTCAGTGAATATCAAGGGGATACATACCTCTGGTGTAGCCGAGGCAGGCGAAATTGGACGGTTGGACGGATGTTCTTGTTCCTCCGGCGAACTCGGCACTTCTTCCTCCAACGAACTCGGTGGCGACATTGGACGTTTTGTCGAAAATTGCAATTTGGACGGGCTTTGATGGAGCTTATGGTTCAAGGACACAGCCTGATGGAGATTCGGGCCGAGGACCCCTCCTTCTTATAGCAAGCAACTGAAATCTGAGTTGGGCACTCCATTGCTTGGTGTTGTACAAGGATACGGCCTTCAATTGTCCATCCAAATCACGAAACGGGAGCAGTGAGTGGTGGTGGCAGAGGAGCTGATGGCATGCGGCTCGTGCAGCGGCTGGTCGCCTGCGCCGAGGCGGTGGTGTGCCACGACCGCGCCCAGGCCGCTGCGCTGCTGCCTGAGCTGCAGGTCGGCGCGCCCGTGCACAGCAAGGCGTTCCAGCGCGTCGCGTCGTGCTCGTGCAGGGCCTGGCGAACCGGCTGGCCCTGGCGCACCCGCCGGCGTTGGGTCCGGCCAGCATGCCGTTCTGCCTCCCGCGGTTGTCGTGCCTCGACGGGACGCGCGGCGAGGCGCTCGCCGTGGCGTACGAGCTTTGCCCGCCCCTAACTCTCAACTGCTCCGCCGCCCCGCCCCACAATCTCTCCTGCTCCGCCGCGCCGCCCCGCCCCTCAATCTCTCCTGCTCCGCCGCGCCGCCCCGCCCCTCACCTTCTTCTGCTCCCCCGCGGCAAGAAAGGATGAGGGAGCGTCTGGATAAGACGCAGGGGTTTGTTTGTAAAAAGCGAACCGTTTTTACACATGTCGAAGAGGGACTGCGGGTTGCATTACTAAAAAACACAGGGGGGTTGTAGCAAAAGCGTGACGACGGTGAGCAGGCGGGCAGAAGCGATAATCGCTTTATTATTAGGGAAAGAAAAGATCTGAACATTGTTTAATCTGCTTAGTTCTTGGCTCTGTTTTTTGTTTTGCAGATTTTTTTTATTCATGCAGGTCCTTTTATATTTCTGTTTGTGGACTGGGCCAAATATTTGTTTCATGTCTGTGCATCAGAAGGACCGGTTTATCTGAAACAACTCTCTTTTTTTCTTTTCTTTTTCTTATGAATATGGATCATAGAAAGAGTGCGCTGAAAAAAATATGGATGGATAAAAGAAAATGCTACAGGGTGAAATAGCAACCTGAGACAAGTGAAAGATGTATTCTGCATCCATGCATGAAATTAAATTGTTAGGTGACATTGGAAAGGAATTAGTTGCAAGAGTAGATGTGGATTGTTTTTTAGTCAAATTGTGTACACTGAAACATCCATGCCTGAGAAGTCTGTTCAGTACAAAAGTGTTATCGCATCGCAAAAAGCATAAAATCCTACTAGTTGTTACAATAACACAGGGTACATATCTATTGAATTCAGCCAGCGGAAAGACTAATACTTAGTTACATTTTAGGTGTCCACTGAATCAGACTAAGCAAAAGATCAACATCTGAATAAACTCTGGCAGTACACTTCCATCGACGCTGATAGATGCTGCAACGAACAAAGTCCTGTAACTCTGCTCAGTAGAGAAAAAGTAATTACGAATAGCTAGAGAAGAATGTTCAGTAGATAAGTGTGATCACAATGCATTGACAATTTCCTTGCATTCAATGTTTTGAGTAATATCTCTACTCCTGTTAAAACCACATTTGGTGATGATGGTGTACTTGCCATCTTTTAGGGCCGTTCAATTTAGGGCTTTGCTAGACACACGGACGGAATTTTACAGGTTTCACGGACTGTCACATGTGGCATCGTTTGATTGGGATTAAGGAGAGGAAGGACCCCACCCTCCTTGAAAATCAGGGGGCGGAGAGGTTAATTAGCACTAAGGCCTCCGTAAAAGTCCGTTGTATGCCCGTGAGTGTAGGATTATTGTGCAATTTATATCTAATGCACACGAAGAAAGCTATGGCAATTTTACAAAAGGACACCCACCATTCAATACACATTCGCAGATACGTCACGTCCTCGTCTCTCTCTTTCAGCCTATCTCACCCCACCTCATCCAACCACCTGAAAATTCAGGGAAAGCCGCCGTGAGAACCAGCAGCCCGCTAGCCGCCGGCGTCGGAGCCGATATAGCGAGGTGGCCGCCGCCGGTGCCGTCTGCCCCAGGAGCCTCTTATGCCTCCCTCAGCTCCACCATCCACCACAACCCCCCACCTCGTCGTCTCCTTCGCCCCTTCCCCGTCTCCTCCATCTGCATCGCGTCTCTGTCCGCGGTTTGTACCGGTTCGCAACGGCCAGCTTCCCCAGACCGCTAATCTTCCATCCGACGGGTCAGAGTGGTCGATGTTTACTTTTCCGACAATCTCCACTTTAACTTTACTGATTTTCTTACTTTGCAGCAACTTCTCTTGGCTATTAAAACCCCATTTGGGATCGGTGTGATCCATGTCTTGTAAGAGGGGTTGTCCCCAAGCCGTCGTGTTCCGGTTGGCCTTAGAACCCTAGCTACAATACTTCCAGATCGAGCAATACAACCTCCTGAAGTAGCCTACTTCCTGGTCTTGAGCGTTCCATTTCTGAATCTTTTTGACAGATCCGTAGCGCTCCGCAACATGTTGGTTACTTGATCATTGGCTTTGTTTACTTGGGAGCCCAATACTTATTGGTTGGAAAATGATCCTCCCACTAGACCGAAAAACCCATATATTCCCATGGGAATGGGTGGTGCTGAACAAGCAGGCAGGCCCAACGTTGTTTATCTTTAGGTCCTGCCAATTGGTATCAATAGCTGACGATATTCGGAGGCGATCGAACCAGCGTCAAGCGAAGTTGGCTTGGCCGCGAAATCCTTCCATGAGCACTGGTTCCGACGGCGACGCAAGTATTGGCGGCGGTAGACTGCTCGGGTGCGGGAGAGGTTCAGGGCGTGGTTTCTGAAGAACCATTTTTCAATGTGAAATCCCACCGACTCTGGTGCACCATCCAGGGGTGGGCGACGTAGGCAGCGGCTCCGGCGGTAGCGATGTGGAGTAGATCAGCTGGTTGCCGACAACGATGGTAAAATCCACCCTTCTCCCTCTCAGCTATTCCCTCCCAGCAAAATGAGTGAATCTTACACTCTAAAATATGTCTATATACATCCGTATGTGGTAGTCCATTTGAAATCTCTAAAAAGACAAATATTTAGGAACGGAGGGAGTAGATCTCAGCAGCAAGGTGGGTTGTACACTGTAGCTCGTAATTCTTCTGCAGCTAGTATGACCAAGGTAACAGATACAAAAGGACTCTGGAGATGTCGATTTAGAAACCCTGCAGTTGCACATCACGACACTGCAACAAAATACAGAAGAGGATAGGAAAGAATTCCAGGAATTCACAGTTACCGGCAACAAGAGCTTTGCTTGTATTCAGACCAACTTTGACAACATTTAGCAGAACTTTAGAAAATGTTAGTTGTCCATGTCTGTGATCAAGTCAGATGATGAACATGCTGAAAAGCAAGTGTAGGTAAGAGGAATACTTTACATGAAACTCCACTTGGTAGGCCTAAGTAGCTGCATACACCAATCACTGTGGACAAACCAAATGGAAATACTGCTGGATCTGCCACCTTCCATGGCCAACAACTGCATGGGAAGGAACAAAACTTGGATGGCACACCCAAGATACAATACAGGCACCCCAACCATGCTGCAGGCAGACCGGAACAAGTCCAAATTCAACACATACAACAATTCCACGACTTTCAGGAAGATGGGCAACAAGAAGAAATACCTTATCTGTCAAGCCCGCCAAATTGAACATAGCTTAATTTGATGGCACTCGTGTAGATTCTTGGATTCAAAACATTGAGCAGCACTTTGACTCGGCAAGGACAAAAATTTCAAGCCTCAACTCTGCAATGGCATAGATTTTGTACATTCGTAACCGAGAGGTTTGCCCTTTATTCAGTCCGGAGATTTGCCCATAACATGCCATATGGTATGCAAAGCACAGTCTAGCCAGGTTCTATTTCCCTCAGGCAAAGAGACTGCAGTATCACTTGATTACCCAAAACAAACGCCTTCTCCTACTGCCCCTCATACCAATAACCCAGCTGCAATTAGAGGTCCTACAACTTGTCCTCAAAGTGCATATCAATCAACAGCCGCCAAGTTGAGCCAGCTGGATCGAGCGTTGGACATTTCGAGAGGCCTTCCAGCCCGCCCGCTCCGCGACGACTTAATTCCCGCGCCTCGCCGGCGTCGGTCTCCGGAGCAACTGCAAGGCCGAGCTCGTCCTCGCCCTGAACAACACGCTCCCGAGGTCGCCCGCCGGCCTCCCCTGCGGGTGCTGCGGCGCCGCCGCCAGGAGCAGGAAGCAGGTCTTCCAGAAAGAACGCCGGTCTCCGGCTTCGCCCGGGATGCTCTCCGCGTCGAGGCGCTCGTCGGGTACGTCCGCGCGCTGGCTGGTGGTGGCGCCGGTGGAAGGTGCCGACAGGCTCGACGACGCCATCGCCGCGGCGCAGTTGCAGGCGTTCAACCGGTGGACAGGCAAGACCATCATGGAGTCCGCCGTGCGTGCAAGCCGTGCTGCGACTCCCAAGAGGACAAGGCCAAGGTGCCAAGACGACGTCGCCGATGACGGCGTGGTGTTCTCTGCGACATCGTGCAAGACAACAAGGCCAACGGCTCCACCGGCAACCAGACCATGACAAGGTGCGCGCGCGACGGCGGACGCGGCCTTCATGCGGCGATGCGAGCGTGGAGTACTACGCCTTCGCGAAGGACCTGACGAGCCGACCTCGCGCTCTTCGGGTGGCGCCCGTGGAAGGTGCCGACAAGCTGAAATTTCTCATTCATATGTGTGTGTGGTTGGAGTGACAGATAGAGTTGTAAGATGGATCGTTGGTTATCTTTTGATGACATTTGTCTGCATTTTATTCGCATATGAAAACAGCATTCGAGATCACTAAACAAAACTTGGTTCATCTGGTCGAGCTAGTGTGCTAATTTGTGAAGGCTTCGGGTGACGGATGAGTTGTAAAGATGATCATTGCCTGTCTTACATAAATTTGTCTGCACTGTATTCATATGAAAACATCATCGGAGATGATATCACTAAATTGAACAAGGTTCATTTCATCGAGCTAGCTCAGTGAAAAACATTGCAAGTTTTCTGAGATGATTGCGGCTTCAAGAAGGAAGATCATACTTGTGCGATGATTGCAAAAAGAAGACCTGCCGGAGGCTCCACTCCCTCCTCTCCTCTCAACCAGGGGAAGGCATGCCCCCTTGGTAGCGTACTGGTACGCCAGTTGCTGCATGCAGAAGAGTTAACCACTGCCACTGAATGTTGCAGCTGCCGTCAGTTCTGGTGATGTGCCACTGCCACTGAATGCAGTCCAATGTGTTTGTTGTGCCACGACAGTTTCCTTCCTCTTGTGTAATAAAAATTCAATTGTGGGTTCGTTCGTTTAAGGGTATCTTCCTCGTTGTGCTGATATTCTGCAGCTCTTCTTTTGGCCTCCATTGCTCACACGGTGATGTTGGGGACAGTGGAACTGGGATATTACGTGGGTCTAGCGTTCGCCAGGTTACTTGTCAAGCTGACAGGATTTAGTGTAAGTGGTGTGGGGTGGTGCAAGGAACAAAATATGCTAGCTAAGAGTTGATTGCCTCGCTTACTCGAGCTGGCTTGAACCGAGATGGCCGCTAACGAGCTCTTCGTGACAGTTTTCTTGGGAGTAAATCAGTATCCAAAACACAACAGCGCCTGCCAATCACCCGTTCACCCTTCTGCATCTTGCCTACTACGGGCAGACTGTCATCGTGCAAAAAAGCAAATTCAAGATGCACCATTTTAACAACACAGAACAGTTATCAAAAACACTCCAGCAACCGAGCTCGCAATCTAGATTAGTTACTGCTAGGCACCAAACATTCAGCCAAAAGCTATCAACCAAGTTCCCACTAAAGAAGACTTTGCCCAAGGCACCAAACATTCAGCAAAAAGGTTCTGCGCAAGGCACCAACCGAAAACTGACATCGGACTTCAACTTGGTTCGAGCAGTACAGACAGATGGAGAACTCTACTTCTCGCCAGCAGCCGCCGCCTCCTCCTTTTTCTTCTTTTCATCCTGGTAGAAGGCGATGGCCGAGGTGAGCCCATAAACGCGGTAGAAGTTGAGAAAATCAGGGTATTCCCAGGGTGGTATGCCACTCTCAACAAGGGTCTTCACAAAGAGGACGAACAGGTACACGCCGGCAACATACGGGAGAATCGTCCACGATTTATCCACAAAATTTATGAAACCTTTGTTAAGCCACTGATGGGCAAGGCGGGAACACCAAGCCTGCACAAACATACAGGAGAAAGGAAGGCTTTATCAATGGACAAGGACTGAGAACCAAACCTGTAAGCCTCTACAAACATACAAGTCAACATACTCATGGACAAGGACTGAGAACCAAACCTGAACAAAATCAGTACCCTTGGTCTGCTCCTTGATCAATGCGAGGTCCCTGACGAGAAGGTCCACGCCTCGACCAACATAAACACTGAACTTTTGATAAATCACATCCATCCCTTCATCAATAGCTTCCTTAAGAGCTAACTTAAGAAGGTAAGGGCCCTAGAAAATTGAAAGAGGATTTGAGTCGGCAATAAACAACACAGCATGGAAGATAAATGCAAATAGGGCAATGTTGCAAAATCATGAAGTCATCGATACTAACCTTTAGCTGTCCTCCCTGGGGTGGTACCTTGTGCAACTGAAGCACAAAGTTATCAAGACCTTGAAGCACGGACTCCTCAATGGCCGACTTAACCTCAGGACGCAAATCCTAAATACATTAACTTACACGATCAGGCTATTATACTTCTATACAACAAACTCAAGAACAAACATCATGCACATAATTAACAAACAGAACGGCAATGTATGGAAGAGCATGCAAGTAATTGACAACAGGGACAAATCAATACTTACGGATTCAGCAAAGTCAATGAAAACATGGTATTCCTTCAGAGATTCCTTAACCCCAGCATTCACACCAGATTTAATTACAGAGAGCTTTAAAACTGATTTGCCATCCTGCAACGAATAAGGTATTCAGGGGCACGTAAGTGCATGGCATCATAACATTTAAGCTACATTCAACTTGCAGGTGAGAGTATAAAAGTTAGAACACTGTTTCTTGCACTGGTTGGTTAAAATTCCACTTACATTTTTGGCAAGGGCTTCCTTTAACCCCCTGTGGACTCCATTCTTAATACTTTCCCTGAGAAGAGTGTCCGATTCCTATCATAAGACAGATTGGAAATAAAGATCAATTCCCCATGATAAGGAAACAAGAACAAAACTGCATATCCAGGAACAAGCAAATTTGCAAAAGCTATAGAACGCTAGCAAAATATGCAGCAAGTAAACATTGCACACGAAATAGATATTCCTTGGTGGAATCTTAACTGCAATCCTCGATTGCAAGATATGATTAAACAGTCCTTTCTTTAGACAGAATATTTAATCAGATTTAACACTGAACAAAATATTACTATGCTATCTTCCATGGAAAGAATCTGGATCAATCAATTACGACCCACAATCTAAACTATTTTGGAATAGTAAAACCTTAAAGTAACAGCTTTTGCAAAACTAGGAATGTGCATGTTTAAGATTTGATTGTGACTTGACCTAATACTTGTACCAGGAGCAAATTTAACAGCAATTTAGCAGAAATGCAACACCAACTTAACCTAAAACATTAAAAAGCTGGTGTGACCAATATGGTGTTCCTCCATCTAGGAAAATGTAGAGACAAAGCAGATCCAATACATTAAAATCTTCCTGAGCCCTAAACGACATCCAACTTAGGTATCATGGGAGACGTATGCATAAACAGATGAAGCCCTGGAAGATCGAAATTGTGGAGACAAAGCAGAGATCCAACACATTAAATCTTCCTGAGCCCTAACACTACATCCAACTTATATATCATGGGAGATGTATTCACAAGCAAGTTAAGCCCTGGAAGGGCGAAAACGTACAGACAAGGACAAGGCAGAACACGTCAAAATCTTCATGAGCCCTAAAGCGACATCCAAGCCATATATCATAGGAGATCGATGCACAATCAAGTTAAGGCCTGCAAGGGCAGAGACAGGGACATGGACAAACGCACCTTAGTGGAGAAGAACCGGGAACCAACGAGCCAAGGGGAGCGGGACGCAGAGATCTTGGGACCAGATACCTCCACAGTCCTGAAATGCAACAACGAAGGGTGAACCTGGGCAGATCTAGCGCTGGTGAAATAGCAGACAGAGATGGGGTCAACGGGGTACCTGGTGACCCCCAGAGAGTGCTGGCGGGCAGATCGAACGCCCCTGAAGGCAGCACCTAAAACAGCCCTGAGCGCCATGGCCGTCGGAGTTGTCGAAACCAGATGGGGGCGCTGCCTGCTCGACTCTCTCCGCCGCCGCCGCCACCGCCCCCTTCGCCTCAGGGTTTAGGGTTTAGGGGGCGGTGGCGAAATGGGCGTCCTTATATAGAGAGAGAGGTAGGGCGCCTCAGCCACTTCCCAAAAAGGCCGGGCTTCGCCCATAACAGCCCACATCTAGTTATAAAGCAGGTCCAGAGCCCAGATTTAGTTATAAAGCAGCCCAGCCCAGATGAAATTTCAAATGGAAAGCCAGCACGAGCGAGCCCAAAAGAGAAGTCGGGCCGAAAGGAAGAAAAGCCCAACAAGAAAGATCGAAAAAAAGAAAAAGAAAAACCGTGGACTAGGTCGAGATCAGACGGCGCATCCATCTCGCCTGACGAGCTGTGCGACGGGGAAAACTGAATTTCTGAGATGAACACAACACAAATCGATATGAAACCCAGATGCAGATCCAACTACTCAAACGAATCGAGAACGAAATACACAAGGGAAACTCGAGATGCCAACATTAGCCATCTCGATCTCGATCTGCAACTTCGCTTCCCAAGATGCCATGGCCACCATGGACATGGCCAAAGTCTTCAAGGCCAAGCCTCAAGAGACCTTGGCCATGGCCGTGGGAGCCAGACCATGGATGCGCGGAGCCTCTCTCTCGTCGCAGGAGGCTTGGCTTAGCCCGTTGTGTTGCGGGAGGCTGGAGGAGGAAGAAGGAGAGGAGGCGCCGCCTAGGGTTAATCAGAGATGGAGATGCGGGGGAAAGGGCGAGGGTGGAGGCCGAGGCTGAGCTTATATAGCTGGTGGGCCGAGAGGGGAGGGCCAGGATTACTCGTATCGCGACATTCATGGGCAGCTGAGCCGCGCGGAGTAGGGAGCTCACTGTCCGAGCTGGCACCAACGAGGACACCTGGGGCAGAGCGCGGACCCCATCTGCCATAGAGCCACGTGCTGTGCTTTCGACCGGGGCGGGCGCCCGTTTGGGCCACGCCCGTCACACGTGGACCCTGCGGCGAGCCTCGACCCGAAACGAAAAGTCGTGACGCCAACGGATCCAACCATCTGACACTGTCTCCTCCATCTCCACCGTCGGTTGAGAAGCCGCCGCGATCGCACGGCCCACAGTTCCCCGCAGGAAGCACACGATCCGCGTACTCTCCCCTCATTGGCCTGGAGTTGCGTCCACCGGTTTTTTTTTTCTTCTCAGGGATGGGCGCGCTGCGGTTCGCTGAGGCGTCACGTCAAAACGACCAAGTCTCACGCGCTTGTTTCCTGGAGTTTTGTTACGTAGTACGTACAAATATACGTGACATGATAGTGCCCGATTCCTATATATACCACAAATAAGCAAGCGGTGCATGGTGGTACGACACATATACTGCGCGGTACACCGTTTGCCCAAAATAACGCCTTGCACGGCCAAGTTACGTGGCACGCCGTGTTCTTACGCCACGCTTGTAAATTCACAACATTTTTTCTCAGGGCAACTACAACGCGCCCGATGCATTCTCTCCATGTGCGTCCGTCCGGCCGAGTCGAAACAAACACAAACAGCGGCGGCGTGGACACCGTGCGTCCGACGCCCGCCTTTGTCCTCCCCTCACCCGCCATACAGTGGCATATCGGCCATTCTCCCTCCCCGTCCATAGTCGAAACACCCCGCCCTCGTCATCGCCGACCACGCGTCGATACCTTCGCCATAAGGACATAAGGAATTAAGAGCATCTACACCCGGATACAGCAAACTCGACACTCGAAACGCCCGCGGGCACGTCCGGGCGTGTCCGCGTACAGCGACCGGTCACGCCTTGAATAATTTCTTTCGGATACTTTTATTAAGAAAACTACAATATTATTACATGCAACATGAAAACCTAAGCTAAAGAAGCTCGTCTGGCTCCGTCGTGCCATGTCCGACGGCCGGCTGCACCCCTTAAACTTAAAGTGTTGCTCCGGTTGCCAGCGAGATAGAGTAGGACATGGGACACGCACCGGCTCACGCCACTCAAGGCGTCGTTGTCTCCCATGCCCTACTCTTCCTCGTCGGAGCCCGTCGCTTGTAGATCATCATGGACGTGAGATCGATGATGGTTCATCGTGGGAGGAGCCGGCAACGTCCACCATGACGTGGTTGCGGTGCCCGGGCTAGTCGTGCACCATATGGGGCACCAGAGAATGCGACGTCGCCTCGCCAACGTCCGCCGCCGAGAGGGTTGTTGTCGCCTCCCGCGTCTACTGCCTCGCAAAGCGGACACGCCTCACCATATTTGTGTTGGCCAACACATGTGTTCACCTCCGCCTCAACGCGCCAACGAAGCGGTTGTGCATCTGTTGTTGCATTCGAATGCCAAATGGAACCCCCCCCCTCCCGCCTTCAGTAAGGCAGCGACCACACACCTTGCACCGAATCCATGTGCCATTCGGCCGGACGCGAAAGGAGCCCGAGCGGTGCCGTCGGGCGACCTTCTCCCGAGAGTGGCGGAGCACAAGGGAGGTGGTCATCTCCTCCTCGGGGTCGCATGGTACGAGCTCTCGGTCAATGGATCTGGAGGTGTAGGACTCGGATCCGTTGTCCGCCATGCCGAGAAGGTTAGAGATTGCCGGTCGGGGGCTTGGGTGGCGGAGTGGAGTGGCTAGGGTTTGGTTCGGGAGCGAATGGAAACAAATATATGTGGGGACGGGTGGGCCGGCGTGGGTCGGGTCCAGCATGGAGGACGCGTCCGGGCCATCTGATATCCGCCCCATATTTAGGCTGGATATGAGGGGTGCTAGTCAGCCCGGTCGTTTGAGGCCAGTTTGAGGCGCCCATCTCAATCTTTTTTTATCGGCTAGTGACCGAACTGTCCTCCGTGTTTGATTACAATAGATGACGCGTGCGATGCACGATTACAAGTATGAACTAGATGAGAGAGGGCTATGTTTGGGCCTTCCCATTTCGAGAGGAGCTTTCCTGCAAAAAATCTAAAATGAGAGTTGTACAAAAAACATATTCTCCAACTTTAAACTCACGCTTTTGGATTCTTTTGTCATGCCATCTTTTTATTTTTTCTTTGAATAACTTTGCATTTTCATAAGCTTGGGTTCTTCATTCATCTAAAGAGCTTATATCAAATAACCTCTTTTCACCAGCAAGTTTGAAATCATAGTTGAGTTCTTTAACTGCCCAATACGCTTTATGTTCTAACTCAAGAGGCAAATGACAAGCTTTTTCATAAATCATTTTATAAGGAGACATACCGTAGGATTTTTATACGATGTTCTATAAGCCAAAGTACATCATCTAATTTCTTAGACCAATTCTTCCTGGACCTATTAAAAGTCTTTTGCAAAATTAATTTTATTTCTCTATTGCTAAGTTCAACTTGACCACTAGTCTGAGGATGATAGGGTGATGCAATTCTATGGTTGATATCATACTTAGCAAGCATCTTACGGAAAGCACCATGAATAAAGTGTGAACCACCATCAGTCATTAAATATCTAGGGACTCCAAACCTTGGGAAAATAACTTCCTTAAGCATTTTAATAGAGGTGTTGTGATCAGCACTACTGGTTGGAATAGCTTCTACCCATGTAGTAACATAATCAACAGCAACCAAAATATGTGTATACCCATTAGAGGAAGGAAAATGTCTCATGTAATCAAATCCCCCAACATCAAATGGTTCAACAGCAAGTGAATAATTCATAGGCATTTCTTGACGCTTACCGATATTACCTATTCTTTGACATTCATCACAAGAAGAGACAAACTTACGGGCATCCTTCAAGAGAGTAGGCCAATAAAATCCAGATTGCAATACCTTGTGAGTAGTTCTATCTCCAGCATGATGCCCTCCATAAGCCTCGGAGTGACATTTTCGTAGGATTTGTCCCTGTTCATGCTTAGGTACACAACGTCTAATAATACCATCTGCTCCTTCTTTATAAAGATGTGGGTCATCCCAAAAGTAATGTCTTAAATCATAGAAGAATTTTTTTTGTTGGTATGTAAAGCTAGGTGGTAAATATTTAGCAACTCTGCAAAACTCGCTCAAGATTGCTTAAACAATCATCAAAAGACTTCCCATAAACAGAAAAGTCATCCATAAAAACCTCAACAATCTTTTCACAAAAGTCAGAGAAGATAGCAGTCATACATCTTTGAAAGATAGCAGGTGCATTACATAAACCAAAAGGCATACGTCTATAAGCATAAGTTCCAAAGGGACAAGTAAAAGTGATCTTTTCTTGATCAAGTTGAGAAATAGGTATTTGTGAAAAGCTAGAGTATCCATCTAGGAAGCAAAAGTGTGTGTGTTTGGATAATCTTTCAAGGATTTGATCAGTAAAAGGCAAAAGGTAATGATCTTTTCTAGTTGCTTTGTTTAATTTTCTGTAATCAATTGCCATTCTATAGCCTGTAACAATTCTTTGTGGAATAAGTTCATTTTTATCATTAGGAACAACAGTAATACCTCCTTTCTTAGGGACACAATGAACAGGACTTACCCATCTACTATCAGCTATAGGATAGATTATACCTGCTTCCAGAAGTTTTAAGATTTCCGTTCTTACCACTTCCTTCATTTTTGGATTCAACCGACGTTGGTGATCAACAACAGGTTTAGCATCAGGTTCCATATTAATTTTGTGCTGACATAGAGTGGGACTAACGCCCTTTAAATCATCAAGAGTATATCCAATAGCAGCCCGGTGCTTCCTTAGAACTTTCAATAATCTTTCTTCTTCATGTTCTGAAAGGTTAGCTCTAATAATAACAGGATATATTTTCTTTTCGTCAAGATAATCATATTTCAAAGTGTCTGACAATTGTTTTAATTCAAACACAGGATCACCATTAGGTGGTTTCAATAGGCAAATTGTGTTTAAGCAGAGGATGTTGTTCAAAGAAAACCTTATCTATTTCATTTCTTTCATGCATATGTAAATCATTTTCATGGTCTAGCAAATATTGTTCTAAAGGATCAGTAGGTGGAACAGCAATAGAAGCAAGACCAATTAATTCATCCTTACTAGGAAATTATTTTTCATGATGATTTCTACTAAACTTGGAAAAATTAAACTCATGAGACTTATCACCAAAGCTAACACCAACAGTTTGTTTCTTACAGTCTATCTTAGCATTAACTGTATTCAATAAAAGTCTACCAAAGACAATGGGATAAAAGTCATCTTGTGGGGAACCAAGAACAAGAAAATCAATAGGGTATTTAATTTTCCCACACAAGACTTCAACATCTCTAATAATCCCAACAGGTGATATGGTGTATCTATTAGCAAATTTAATAGTAACATCTATTTCTTCTATCTCAGCAGGTGCTATGTCTTTCATAATTTCTTCATATAAAGTGTAAGGAATAACACTCACACTAGCACCCGTCTCACATAAACCATGATAACAGTGATCTCCTATTTTAACTGAAATAACAGGCATGCCAACAACACGTCTATGTTTATCTCTTTTATCAGGTTTAGCAATTCTAGCAGCTTCTTCACAGAAGTAAATAACATGCCCATCCATATCTTCTCCCAAGAGATCTTTAACCATAGCAATACTAGGTTCTACTTTAATTTGTTCATCATGTTTAGGTGTTCTAATATAGCTTTTGTTAACCACAGTTGAAACTTTAGCATGTTCCTTTATCCCAAATGGGAAAGGTGGTTTCTCTATATAAGCAGAAGAAACAACTGGATCAACATTATAAAGTATAGTTTCTTCTTTAACTGGTACCGGTTCTTTAATTTCTTCTTTAATAGGTGGGTGATATTTAAACCACTTCTCCTTAGGGAGTTCAACATGAGTAGCAAATGATTCACAACAGGAGGCTACTATCTCAGAGTCAAGTCCATATTTAGTGCTAAACTTTTGAAAAACATCGGTATCCATAAAAGATTTAACACAATCATACTTAAGTTTAATACCTGACTCTTTACCTTCGTCGAGCTCCCAATCTTCAGAGTTGCGTTTAATTCTTTCCAAAAGGTCCCACCGGAATTCAATGGTATTCTTCATAAATGAACCAGCACAAGAAGTATCAAGCAAGGTTTGATCATTACGAGAAAGCCGAGCATAAAAATTCTGGATAATAATTTCTCTTGAGAGCTCATGATTGGGGCATGAATATAACATTTACTTAAGCCTCCCCCAAGCTAGAGCGATACTTTCTCATTCATGAGGCAAAAAATTATATATATAATTCCTGTCACGATGAACTAGATGCATAGGATAAAGAATTTGGTGGAACTCCAATTTCAAATGATTCCAATTCCATGATCCAATATCATCACATAGCCTATACCATGCTAATGCTTTTCCCTTCAAAGATAAAGGGAAAACCTTTTTCATCACTTCATCCCTGGGTAAACCGCTTAAACAATCCACAAATTTGTTCCACAGATATCAAGTGCATATCAGGATGTTCGGTTCCATCTCGTGCATAAGGATTAGCTAGCAATTGTTCTATCATACCCGAAGGAATTTCAAATTCAATATTTTTAGTAGGTGTAGTAGGTTGAGGGTAACTAATTGTGGTTCCGGACGAGGTGAAGGTACCCCAAACAAACCCCTCAAAGGATTGTTTTCCATAGTAACAAGTGATAATAAATTTTAGCACACTATATAAATGTTTCCTTACCAAATTCCACTTACCAAAGGCGCTTCACTCCCCGGCAACGGCGCCATAAAATGGCCTTGATGACCCACAAGTATAGGGGATCAATTGTAGCTCTTTTCGATAAGTAAGAGTGTCGAACCCAACGAGAAGCAGAAGGAAATGACAAGTAGTTTTCAGTAAGGTAATGTATGCAAGTGCTGAAATTCTAAGTACCGGAGTAGTTTGATAGCAAGATAATTTGTAACGGGCAAGTAACGATAATAGTAACAAAAGTGCAGCAAGGTAGCCCAATCCTTTTGAGGAAAAGGACAGGCCAAAATGGCCTCTTATGATAAGCAAAGCATTCTTGAGGGTACACAGGAATTTCATCTAGTCACTTCCATCATGTTGGTTTGATTTGTGTTTGCTACTTTGATAATTTGATATGTGGGTGGACCGGCGCTTAGGTGATGTTCTTACTTGAACAAACCTCCTACTTTTGATCAACCCTCCCGCAAGCATCCGCAACTACGAGAAAAGTATTAAGAATAAATTCTAACCATAGCATTAAACTTTTGGATCCAATCGGTCCCTTACGAAATAACGCATAAACCGGGGGTTTAAGCTTCTGCCACTCTCGCAGCCCACCATCTATTTGATACTCCACAATGCATTCCCTTAGGCCCAAATATGGTGAAGTGTCATGCAGTCGACGTTCACATGACACCACTAAGGGAATAACAACATACATACTATCAAAATATCGAGCACATATCAAGTTCACATGATTACTTGCAACATGATTTCTCCCGTGACCTCAAGAACAAAAGTAACTACTCACAAATGATAAACATGCTCATGATCAGAGGGCTATTAAATAGCATAATGGATCTGAACATATAATCTTCCACCAAATAAACGATATAGTGATCAACTACAAGATGTAATCAACACTACTAGTCACCCACAAGCACCAATATATAGTTCCCGTAACAAGCTTGAACACAAGAGATGAACTAGGGTTTGAGAGGAGATGGCATTGTTGAAGATGCTGATGGAGATTGCCCTCCCCAAGATGGGAGAGTTGTTGGTGATGATGATGACGATGATTTCCCCCTCCGGAAGGGAAGTTCCCCCGGTAGAATCGCTCCGCCGGAGGGCAAAAGTGCTCCTGCCCAAGTTCCGCCCCGAGACGGTGGCACCTCGTCCCGAAAGTCTCCTCCTTATTTTTTTAGGTCAAAATGACTTATATACCAGAAGATGGGCACCGGAGGTGGGCCGAGGAGGCCACAACCCACCAGGGCACGCCTGGGGGCCTGGCGCGCCCAGGTGGGTTGTGCCCACCTGGTGGCCCCCCTCTGGTGTTTATTGGCTCCAATATTCCTCAAATAATTCATAAATAATCTCCGTAAAGTTTCATCTCATTTGGAGTTGTGGAGAATAGGTGGTCTGACGTAGCTTTTCCAGGTCCAGATTTCCAGCTGCCGGAATTCTCCCTCTTGGTGTGTTCCTTGTAAATTATGAGAGAAAAGACATTAGAATTACTCCAAAAAAGCATTATTATGGATAAAAACATTATAAATAATAGTAAAGAAACATGATGCAAAATGGACGTATCATTCATCGATTAGCCTAGCTCTCCTACTAGAGTTGAAATGCCTAAGATACGTGAGGGTTATGTTATGGAGGGGGAGATAGCTAGTGAATATTTTGCTTGTAATGACAGAGATGGTGTTAAGAAATTGCTGAGTAAGTGATACGTCACCAACGTATCTATAATTTTTGATTGTTCCATGCTATTATATTATCTGTTTTGGATGTTTTATATGCATTATTATGCTATTTTATAATTCTTGAGTTGTAAGTAAATAAAAGTGTGATGATCTTCATTATTAGACCATTGTCCCATGTGAGGAAAGGATGATGGAGACCATGATTCCCCCACAAGTCGGGATGAGACTCCGAAAAAAAGGCCATAAAAAGAGAGGAGAAGGCCCAAACAAAAAACAAAAACAAAAAAATGAAAGAAAAAGAGATAAGGGGCAATGTTACTATCCTTTTTCCACACTTGTGCTTCAAAGTAGCACCATGATCTTCATGATAGAGAGTCTCTTATTTTGTCACTTTCATATACTAGTGGGAATTTTTCATTATAGAACTTGGCTTGTATATTCCAATGATGGGCTTCCTCAAAATGCCCCAGGTCTTTGTGAGCAAGCAAGTTGGATGCACACCCACTTAGTTTCTTTTGTTGAGCTTTCATACATTTATAGCTCTAGTGCATCCGTTGCATGGCAATCCCTACTCCTTGCATTGACATCAATTGATGGGCATCTCCATAGCCCGTTGATTACCCGCATCGATGTGAGACTTTCTCCCTTTTTGTCTTCTCCACACAACCTCCATCATCATACTCTGTTCCACCTATAGTGCTATGTCCATGGCTCGCGCTCATATATTGCGTGAAAGTTGAAGAAGTTTGAGAATGCTAAAGTATGAAACAAATGCTTGGCTTGTCATCGGGGTTGTGCATGATGGGAGCATTTTGTGTGACGAAAATGAAGCATGGCCAAACTATATGATTTTGTAGGGATGAGCTTTCTTTGGCTATGTTATTTTGAGAAGACATAATTGCTTGGTTAGTATGCTTGAAGTATTATTATTTTTATGTCAATAGTAAACTTTTGTCTTGAATCTTTCAGATCTAAACATTCATGCCATAATAAAGAAAATTACATTGATAATTATGTTAGGTAGCATCCCACATAAAAAATTCTGTTTTTATCATTTACCTACTCGAGGACGAGCAGGAATTAAGCTTGGGGATGCTTGATACGTCTCCAACGTATCTGTAATTTTTGATTGTTCCATGCTATTATATTATCCATCTAGTATGTTTTATATGCATTTATATGCTATTTTATATGATTTTTGGGACTAACCTATTAACCTAGAGCCCAGTGCCAGTTTCTGCTTTTTCCTTGTTTTTGAGTTTTACAGAAAAGGAATACCAAACGGAGTCCAATTGACGAGCCAATTTTTGATGATTTTTTATGGACCAAAAGAAGCCCCCGGAGTAAAAGAGTTGGGCCAGAAGAGTCCCGAGATGTCCACGGGGGTGGAGGGCGCGCCCTACCCCCTGGGTGCGCCCCCTATCTCGTGGACGACTCGGAGACCCCCCCTGACGTGAGACCGGCGCCAAAAATTCCTATAAATACCCAAACCTCCAGAAAATAACCTAGATCGGGAGTTCCGCCGCCGCAAGCCTCTGTAGCCACCAAAAACCAATCGGGACCCTGTTCCGGTACCCTGCCGGAGGGGGAACCCCTCACCGGTGGCCATCTTCATCATCCCGGCGCTCTCCATGACGAAGAGGGAGTAGTTCACCCTCGGGGCTGAGGGTATGTACCAGTAGCTATGTGTTTGATCTCTCTCTCTCTCCCGTGTTCTTGATTTGGCACGATCTTGATGTATCGCAAGCTTTGCTATTATAGTTAGATCTTATGATGTTTCTCCCCCTCTACTCTCTGGTAATGGATTGAGTTTTCCCTTTGAAGTTATCTTATGGGATTGAGTCTTTAAGGATTTGAGAACACTTGATGTATGTCTTGCATGTGCTTATCTGTGGTGACAATGGGATATTCACGTGATCTACTTGATGTATGTTTTGGTGATCAACTTGCGGGTTCGGTGACCTTGTGAACTTATGCATAGGGGTTGGCACATGTTTTCGTCTTGACTCTCCGGTAGAAACTTTGGGGCACTCTTTGAAGTTCTTTGTGTTGGTTGAATAGATGAATCTGAGATTGTGTGATGCATATCGTATAATCATACCCACGGATACTTGAGGTGACATTGGAGTATCTAGGTGACATTAGGGTTTTGGTTGATTTGTGTCTTAAGGTGTTATTCTAGTACGAACTCTAGGATAAATCAAACGGAAAGAATAGCTTCGTGTTATTTTACTACGGACTCTTGAATAGATCGATCAGAAAGAATAACTTTGAGGTGGTTTCGTACCCTACAATAATCTCTTCGTTTGTTCTCCGCTATTAGTGACTTTGGAGTGACTCTTTGTTGCATGTTGAGGGATAGTTATATGATCTAATTATGTTATCCTTGTTGAGAGAACTTGCACTAGTGAAAGTATGAACCCTAGGCCTTGTTTCATAGCATTGCAATACCGTTTATGCTCACTTTTATCGCTTGCTACCTTGCTGTTTTTATAATTTCAGATTACAAAAACCTATATCTACCATCCATATTGCACTTGTATCACCATCTCTTCGCCGAACTAGTGCACCTATACAATTTACCATTGTATTGGGTGTGTTGGGGACACAAGAGACTCTTTGTTATTTGGTTGCATGGTTGCTTGAGAGAGACCATCTTCATCCTACGCCTCCCACGGATTGATAAACCTTAGGTCATCCACTTGAGGGAAATTTGCTACTGTCCTACAAACCTCTGCACTTGGAAGCCCAACAACGTCTACAAGAAGAAGGTTGTGTAGTAGACATCAGTCCACATTAGTAGGAGCTGCTGCTGCTTTAGCTCTCGCTCACGTTGTTGCTCTGCTCTTGCTCTCGGTCCCCTGCTTGGTCTGCTCTTGCTATTGCTCTTGCTCTTGCTCGCGCTGCTGCTCTCGCTCTTGCTCTTGCTTGTGATGCTGCTCCGATTTAGCTACACCTCAGTCGACTGAATCGACTTTTGGGTCACTCGATTTTCAGGGGGTGGGGGGGCTCGCCGGAGTTAAGGAAGAACCAGTCGCATCAGGGAGGGGGGCTCGCCGGAAAGGTACCCCACTATCTATCTTAGGGTTCAGGGTGGGGGCGGTGGTGGGGCAATGGCGTGGGGATCGCCGGAGAAAAAGCTCGGCACGGGGGGGCCTAGAGGGATGGCCGGGGCGGCGGTGGACCGACGGTGGGGAGTGGTTTCGGGGCAGGCGGGGCGGCTCACCGCCGGCCGCGGGCGGCGGGGGGCGGCTGTTTGGCCGGTGGTGGCTGGCGGCTTAGGGGGGCGGAGGTTGAAGATGAATTGTAGGCCCTTGATTTCGTATCCAACGGCTGGAAAATCGACTGAACAGAGATGAAAAAGTCAGTCGACTGACGTGTAGCCTCACCTGATGCTGCTACACGACCAGCTGCCCCAGCTCTCGCACGCGCTGCTGCTGCTACTGCTTTTCTGCTACTAGTGCGTTCAGTTTCGACAGCAAAATTCAGTTTTGACAGTTAAGTTCAATTTTGACAGTTAAATTCAGTTTCGACAATTAAGCTCAGAGATGAGCGGCTGATGTATTTTACATCTAGCACTTTGTGGTTATGTATTTTACGTCATCTATTGGAGATGCTATTAGAATTCCACTCAGGTTAACATTGTCTCTCATGTCCTGCTTTAGCCTCGGCGTCATACAACTCACCGGAGCTGCTCCAACGACGAAACCCCCCATCACAGCAGAGCAGTACCCCGGGCTCCATCTCAAGATGCCTAAGATCTTCTTCCCCTCCTCCGACAGCCATGTCAGCCGGATCATCCTCACCGACCAACCCAATCACGCTGAGATCGACATGGCTTCGCCAAAGAGGTTGTACACTTGTTGCATCTCTTTTTTACTCTACATGTTATATATATTGTCCACTGAGCACACGCAGTAACGTGAAATACGATTAGTTTCTCCTACTATATGACAAGCAGTGAGGTACCAAGCAACTTTGCTATCCGTGATGGACTCTCTTGAACGCCATCATTATTTATCTCTGCGTGTTTGAGTTGTGCATTTGTCGATGGGCCTGGGAGTTGAGCTAGTAGGGCAGTGGCCTGGGTCCAAAGTAGCAGAAGTAGCACAACAACATTTTTTGAGTGTAGGCTTTTTCTTGCTCAAGCCTGCCTGCTAGAATCGCCAGTGCTTGAAAGGCAAAGTGAAGGAAAAACATAGGAATTGGAAAGTTTCCTATGGTACTACTATTCATGCATTTGGTTCAAAAGAATGGAGCAAAGGAAAACTGTAGGATTTGTTCCTTTAGTGTCTCCTTGAAAGAAAAACCGTAGGAATTTTAATATCCACTTGTCCTCCTTTTCAAATTCCTATTCATGTAGCACAAGACTAAGAGATAGTAGCATAATAGCATTATAACTGTACATTTCTTGTGGTTTGACTTAATCTCACCAAGCTTGATCTTCCAATTCTTGTGAACCAAACACCCAGATTGGCAGAAATCCTGTGTTTTTAAATTCTCTGTTTTGCACGTGCATTCCTATCCTATTACTGTGTATTTCCTAGCCCTGCGTTGTTAGAATCCTCCAATTCAAACGAGCCCTTATAGAATTACTTCTCTTACAGATAGTTGTCAAAGAAAACCTTGTGTGGTTTGTCCCGCTCCTACTGCGCCATCGTCCACCCCAGCTCAACTGCTCCAATGACAGAAGGGTCCAGCACAATAGGGATCCGGCCTCCAGACTGTCTTTCGCCGCCTCAGATCTTCTTCCCCGCCGCTGGCAGCCATGACAACTGCATTACCATCATCAACTGAGCAGATGACCTCGAGGACTACACCGGTCCGCAAGAGAGGTCGTGATAATCCCCAAGTGCAGGGAATCATCGTAGCAATTTCCAAAGGTGGAAGTGATAAGTATGGAGTGTCGAACCCACAAGGAGCTAAAGGTAAGATCAATATTCTCTCAAGCCCTATCTGCCACTGATACGACTCTACGTACACCGAACGTTTGCTTCCAACTAGAAACGAGAAATAAAACTACGTTGTGGGTATGAAGAGGATAACTTGGTATGATATCGGAGAGCTAAAATATAAAAGTAGGTGCTGTTATCATAAAGTTAGAATATATTACTAAATAATATAAATAGCGAGTGTGGAATAATGATGGATCAGTGTGCGGAATTGTCCTAGGCAATTGTTAACAAGACCGATAGTCGTCATTGCAATTTCATATGAGGGAGAGGCATAAGCTAACATACTTTCTCTACTTGGATCATATGCACTTATGATTGGAACTCTAGCAAGCATCCGCAACTACTAAAGATCATTAAGGTAAAACCCAACCATAGCATTAAAGCATCAAGTCCTCTTTATTCCCATACGCAACAATCCTCTTACTCGGGTTTGTGTTTCAGTCACTCACCAACCCACTATAAGCAAATCATGAACGTATTGCAACACCCTACAGCGGGAATCCCTCACGCTTGCGCGACACGGAGGGCACCATAGGATATCACCAAAATAAAACATATAACTCGTGCCAATCTATATCATCAATTAACCCAAGGACAAAAGATATCTACTCAAAACATCATAGGATGGCAACACATCATTGGATCATAATATGTAGCATAAAGCACCATGTTCAAGTAGGGATTACAGCAGGGTGCGGGAGAGTGGACCGCGTAAAAGAGATGAGGATGGTGATGATGATGGTGATGTTGATGAAGACGATCACCTTGGTGATGATTCCCCTCCCGATGGCACTCCGGCGCCACCGGAAGAGAGGAGGAGAGGTTCTCCCCCTTGTGCTTCCTCCTCCATGGCCTCCACCCTCTGGTCCTTGGCCTTCATGGTGATGATGGCCCCTCCGGGATACTCCTCCATGGCCACCGGTGATGATGGCCCCCTCCGGCAGGGTGCCGGAGAGGGCCTAGATTGACTTCTCGTGGCTACAGAGGCTTGCGGCGGTGGAACTTTCGATCTAGGTTTCTTTCTGGAAGTTTGGGTATATATAGAAGAGTTTTGCGTTGATTTTACGTCAGGGGGGTCTCCGGGCTGTCCACGAGGCAAGGGGGCGTGCCCCCCACCCTCGTGGGCAGCCCGGGACTCTTCTGGCCTGCTTCTGGTACTCCGTGGGCTTCTTCTGGTCCAAAAATGATCTCCGTCAAGTGGCACGTCAATTGGACTCCGTTTGGTTTTCCTTTTCTGCGATACTCTAAAACAAGGAGAAAACATAAACTGGCACTGGGCTCTGGGTTAATAGGTTAGTCCCAAAAATCATAAAAAAGTGTATAATAAAGCCCATTAAACATCCAAGATAGATAATATAACAGCATGAGCACTTCATAAATTATAGATACGTTGGAGACGTATCAGCATCCCCAAGCTTAATTCTTGCTCGTCCTCGAGTAGGTAAATGATTAAAGAAATAATTTATGAAGTGTGAATGCTAGCAAGTGCATAAGTTTGATCAATGATAATTCCAATCACTTTTTCTAGCATCATTATTTGTCATAACAATAGCTCATCTCATAAAACTTTTCATGATCAAGTAACAAGCAAATCACATGTTAAAGTATAGATCATAAACTTTCTTGAAAACTAACAAACAATATTCTCAGTCGTCAAACAATTGCATTCATCTTATTTTCAGGAAGAGTCTATGTCAGAGCTTTGATTTAGCAAACTCCACATACTCAACTATCATTTAGTCTTTCACAATTGCTAACACTCACGCAATACTTGTGGTTATGGAGTTTTAATCGGACACAGAGAAAGATAGGGGCTTATAGTTTCGCCTCCCAACCTTTTACCTCAAGGGTAATGTCAACCATAATAGCTCATGCTAACTTACATCCAATTAGATATATATATATATATCAGGATCCTTCCAACATCATGTGCTTGCCAAAGGATAAAATGTAAAAAGGAAAGGTGAAGATCACCATGACTCTTGCATAAGGTAGAAGATAAAAGTAAAAGATAAGCCCTTCGCAGAGGGAAGCAGAGGTTGCCATGCGCTTTCAGGGTTGGATGAACAAAATCTTAATGCGAAAGAACGTCACTTTATATTGCCACTTGTGATATGGACCTTTATTATGCAGTCTGTCGCTTTTATTTCTTCCACATCACAAGATCGTATAAAGCTTATTTCCTACACACCAATCAATCATACATATTTAGAGAGCAATTTTTATTGCTTGCACCGATGACAACTTACTTGAAGGATCTTACTCAATCCATAGATAGATATGGTGGACTCTCATGGTAAAACTTGTTTTAAGGGTATTGGGAAGCACAAGTAGTATCTCTACTTGGTGCAAAGAATTTTGCTAGCATGAGGGGGAAAGGCAAGCTCAACATGTTGGATGATCCATGACAATATACTTTATTTCAGATATAAGAAAACATAACCCATTACGTTGTCTTCCTTGTCCAACATCAACTCTTTAGCATGTCATATTTTAATGAGTGCTCCCAATCATAAAAGATGTCCAAGATAGTATATTTATATGTGAAACCTCTCTTCCTTCAATATTCTTTCATGAATTGTTCAAGTGACCAATTCTACATTTGCTAACTTCCAATAAGTTTACTACCTATACTTATTATGTGTGAAGTCATTACTCCCCATGTTATAAGCATATGAAACATATATAAATTCAGGTTTATGACATTCAATTTATTCAACCATTTACTCATAGGATATACTTGAAGCACATGAGTAAATGACAAACTACTCCAAAAGATATGAGTGAAGAACACTGAGTAGTTAAATAATTAACTAGCCATGGGAGGATTCTTTTTCATTCAATAATTCAGATCCAATTATTTTATTCAAACAGCAAGTAAAATTGAAAATACGCTCCAAGCAAAACACATATCATGTGACGAATAAAAATATAGCTCCGAGTAAGGTATACCGATAGTTTTGAAGATGAAAGAGGGGATGCCTTCCGGGGCATCCCCAAGCTTAGGTACTTGAGTCTTACTTGAATATTACCTTGGGGTGCCCTGGGCATCCCCAAGCTTAGGGTCTTTCCACTCCTTATTCTCCTCATATCGATATCTCACCCAAAGCTTGAAAACTTCAATCACACAAAACTTAACCAAACTTCGCGAGATAGGTTAGTATGATAAAGAGTAAACCATTCACTTTGGTACTGTTAAGGACAAGTTTCATAATTGTTCTCACACAATGCCTACTGTACCATATCATTTCTACAATTTATATTGAGAAATATAAGTCATAGAAACTAGAGAACAAGCAAACTATGCAATGAAAACAGAATCTGTCAGAAACAGAACAGTCTGTAATGATCTGAACATAAACCATACTTCTGCTACTCCAAAAATTATGAAATAAATTGGTGGACGTGAGGAATTTGTCTATTAAAATTCTGCAAAAAGAATCAACTAAAAATCACTCTTCTGTAAAACATTACAGCTAATCTCGTGAGCGCAAAGTTTCTGTTTTTTACAGCAAGATCACATTGACTTTCTCCCAAGTCTTCCCAAAGGTCTTACTTGGCACTTTATTGAAACAAAAGCTATAAAACATGATTAATACAGTATCTTAATCATGTAAACACACAAAAACAGTAAGGGTAAATATTGGGTTGTCTCCCAACAAGCGCTTTTCTTTAATGCCTTTTAGCTAGGCATGATGATTTCAATGATGCTCACATAATAGACAAGAATCAAAACACAAAGAGAGCATCTTGAAGAATATGACTAGCACATTTAAATCTAACCCACTTCCTATGCCTAGGGATTTTGTGAGCACGCAACTTATGGGAACAAGAATCAACTAGCATAGGAAGGCAAACACAAGTATAACTTCAAAACTTTAAGCACATAGAGAGGGAACTTGATATTATTGCAACTCCTACAAGCATGTATTCCTCCCTCATAATAATTTTCAGTAGCATCATGGATAGCAACTTTGTTCTCATACTCAATTGGAACCTCTTCCGAAATAGTGGAATCCTTACTAGCTAAAGTTGACACTCTTCCAAATCCACTTTCATAAATATCACACTAAGATTCAACACCTTCCAAAATAGTGGGATCACTAATTCCTACAGTTGACACTCTTCCAAACCCACTTTAAATTATAGTATTGTTCATACTCCAAAAGATATAAGTGAAGTTCATGGAGCATTCTACAATTAATATAGACTAACCAATATCCAAGCTCAAAATGTATAAGTGAAGCACATGAAGCATTCTATAAAACCATACTCAAAAGATTTAAGTGAAGCACAAAGAGCAATTCTATAAGATCATACTTAAAAGATTTAAGTTAAGCACATGAAGTATTCTATAAATCAATGAAGGTCTATCTCATGCTAGCATGGTTCTTAAAGGAAAAACAAAAACACAAAAGACACAAATCATGTGAACAAAGCAAAAACCGAGGTATACCGATATTTGTTGAAGAAGAAAGATGGGATGCCAACCGGGGCATCCCCAAGCTTAGATGCTTGAGTATCCTTTAAATATTTACTTGGGGTGCCTTGGGCATCCCCAAGCTTGAACTCTTGCCTCTCTTTATTCTTCTCATATTGATAGCTCCTCGACCTTCGGACACTTCATCCACACAAAACTTTAACAAAAACTTGTAAGATCCGTTAGTGTAATAAAGCAAATCACTACCTTTAGGTACTGTAATGAACTCATTCTTTATTTATATTGGTGTTAAACCTACTGCATTCCAACTTCTCTATGTTTCATACCCCCCGATACTAGCCATAGATTCATCGAAATAAGCAAACAACACACGCAAAACAGAATCTGTTAAAAACAGAACAATCTGTAGTAATCTGGAAGTTTGGTAAACTTCTGTAACTCCTAAAATTATGAAATAAATTTGACAATTTGAAAATTTTGTACAGAAGTAATGTGAAAAACGTTTCAGACCCATTTGACTTTCCAGTAAAAAATGTAAAATCATGTACTACAGCCAAAATTTCTGTTTTTGTTCTGCACATAGTAAACAAGCAATCTAATCATCCTAAAACCAAAGCTTGGCACATTATTTTTATAATACAATGGACATATACAAGGGGATAATTATTTACAGAGAAACTTCCATGAAAAATTATACATTGTTTCCGTGAGCATGAACACAAGTGCTCAAGGTCGACCCTCACTTCTTCAATGCATAACTTTCCAATCACTTCTCTTTTTGAAAAACTTTTTAGGCATGAGCGGCAAGTAATAATTTTTTTGTATTTTCATTCTTTTAATTTTTTTATGTTTCACCCACAACTAAACGGAAACAAAAAGGAAAAACAAAATCTACTTAGTGAAGAAAGCAAACAAGCACACACGATAATATCAACCCCACGCTATTGCTCCCCGGCAACGGCGCCAGAAAAGAGATTGATAATCCCCAAGTGCAGGGAATCATCGTAGCAATTTCCAAAGGAGGAAGTGATAAGTATGGAGTGTCGAACCCACAAGGAGCTAAAGGTAATATCAATATTCTCTCAAGCCCTATCTGCCACTGATACGACTCTACGTACACCGAACGTTTGCTTCCAACTAGAAACGAGAAATAAAACTACGTTGTGGGTATGAAGAGGATAACTTGGTATGATATCGGAGAGCTAAAATATAAAAGTAGGTGCTGTTATCATAAAGTTAGAATAAATTACTAAATAATATAAATAGCGAGTGTGGAATAATGGTGGATCGGTGTGCGGAATTGTCCTAGGCAATTGTTAACAAGACCGATAGTCGTCATTGCAATTTCATATGAGGGAGAGGCATAAGCTAACATACTTTCTCTACTTGGATCATATGCACTTATGATTGGAACTCTAGCAAGCATCCGCAACTACTAAAGATCATTAAGGTAAAACCCAACCATAGCATTAAAGCATCAAGTCATCTTTATTCCCATACGCAACAATCCCTCTTACTCGGGTTTGTGTTTCAGTCACTCACCAACCCACTATAAGCGAATCATGAACGTATTGCAACACCCTACAGCGGGAATCCCTCACGCTTGCGCGACACGGAGGGCACCATAGGACAGCACCAAAATAAAACATACAACTCGTACCAATCTATATCATCAATTAACCCAAGGACAAAAGATATCTACTCAAAACATCATAGGATGGCAACACATCATTGGATCATAATATGTAGCATAAAGCACCATGTTCAAGTAGGGATTACAGCGGGGTGCGGGAGAGTGGACCGCGTAAAAGAGATGAGGATGGTGATGATGATGGTGATGTTGATGAAGACGATCACCGTGGCGATGATTCCCCTGCTGATGGCACTTCGGCGCCACCGGAAGAGAGGAGGAGAGGTTCTCCCCCTTGTGCTTCCTCCTCCATGGCCTCCACCCTCTGGTCCTTGGCCTTCATGGTGAAGATGGCCCCTCCGGGATACTCCTCCATGGCCACCAGTGATGATGGCCCCCTCCGGCAGGGTGCCGGAGAGGGCCTAGATTGACTTCTCGTGGCTACAGAGGCTTGCGGCGGCGGAACTTCCGATCTAGGTTTCTTTCTAGAAGTTTGGGTATATATAGAAGAGTTTTGCATTGATTTTACGTCAGGGGGGTCTCCGGGCTGTCCACGAGGCAGGGGGCGCGCCCCAGGGGGGTGGGCGCGCCCCCCACCCTCATGGGCAGCCCGGGACTCTTCTGTCTTGCTTCTGGTACTCCGTGGGCTTCTTCTAGTCCAAAAATGATCTCCGTCAAGTGGCACGTCAATTGGACTCCGTTTGGTTTTCCTTTTCTGCGATACTCTAAAACAAGGAGAAAACAGAAACTGGCACCGGGCTCTGGGTTAATAGGTTAGTCCCAAAAATCATAAAAAAGTGTATAATAAAGCTCATTAAACATCCAAGATAGATAATATGACAGCATGAGCACTTCATAAATTATAGATACGTTGGAGACGTATCAGTCGCACTCTTTCGTGTCTGCTTACGTTATGCATCGCTTAATAGTACATGCTACTTTATCGTCCTGTTCACCAATTAGACTCTGAGTCAGCTCCAAACTAATGGTCAAACTTGAGTTTTTAAATGGTTGTGGGGTACATATCGGGGCCGCAATCAATAGTATGTATTTACTATCTGGTTAATCTCTGGTATCTACTATGTGTTTCATGTTGGGTGGGAAACAAATAGTAAAGAAGCCATTATCTGTATTTTTTAACTGAAGCCATTATCTGCCTGCTATCATTGGTTTTGGGTCTATCCACAGGTTGCTACCATCACTCTGGATTTCTGCATGCACTCCTTACATAATCTCACTATGTTTTATTCCTATGCATGTCAGTTATTGTACACAATGGAACTGAACATGTAGAGAAAAAGAGACGAGCCTTGCGTGGCAATAAAATTTCATGCAGATGTCGCTCCATGGTAGGCGCAAAGGCAGCCCCCCTCCACCCATTTCGGATTGTAATCGAGAGGAAGATATCTATTCTGAGGGGGATTCAGAAGGAGAAGACCACTCCTATTTACCCCTTGAGGTCTTCGCTCTAACTTGGCATGCTGATGTTGGTTATATCATGCATATGGTGCCTTGCCTTGCTTACTTTATACATCAAATATGTCATCTGCTTAGTTTAGACATGCTTTGTGTGAATGCCATCTATTTAGTTTATTCATCGTTTATGTGAATTATGCAACGCCATCTTGTTTAGCCAGGCATCATATATGTGAATTTTGCAATGCCATCCTGCTTATCCAGTCATCTTATATGTGAATTATATCAGGCATCCTTTTTTTTGTTACGTATTACATTTGTCAACAATGTTAGCACATTCAACCACTCTTCGTGTGCATCAGGCATTTGACACGGTGATGGAAAATTCTGGAGTGAAAACAAGGTCTTTAGAGCAGACTATGCTATCTGACGAAGCACATATCTCGCTGGTTACGGATAGCTCCTCAAAGGAGGATTCAGAGACAGATGACCAGTCCTATTCCCCCCCCCAAGGTGTATGCTCTAACTTGGCAGGGTTATGTTGCTCATATCGTGCGTATGGTGTCTTGCATTGCTATGTCATTTGATTAGTTTAGACATGCTTTGTGTGAATGCCACCTGTTAGTGTCTAATTACCATATATATGAATTATGCATTGCCATCTTGTTGCAAGACATTATATATGTCAATTATGCAATGCTATCTTGTTGCAAAGGCATTATATATGTGAATTATCCAATGCCATGTTGTTTAGCCAATCATCATGTATGTGAATTATACCATGATATCATTTTTATGTATTACGTGTTCCATTTGACGACAACATTTGTATATTCAATAACTCTTCCTGTGCATCAGCCATCCGAAGCGGTGATGGAAGTATCTGGAGTGAAAACAAGGTATTCAGAGCAGACAATGCTACCTGCTGAAGCAGACATCTTGCTGGTTACAGAGAGCTCCTCAGAGGAGGATTCAGAGACTGATGACCAGTCCTATTTCCCCTGAGGTCTATGCTCAAACTTGGCAGGGTTATATTACCCATGTCATGCATGTTGTCTTGCATTGCTTAGTTTTTACATCATATATGGATTGCCATCTGCTTACTTGCTTACTATATAAATCGTATATTTGAATTATATCATGCCATCTACATACACAACATGTATCTGAATTATGGCATGGCAACCCATTTTTAATAAAGACATCATATAGTTATATCATCTCATCCTGTTTAGTGTTTACAGTCATCATATTTTGAATTATGTCATTCTATCCGTGAATTATATCATCCTATCATGTTTCCATAGGCGGCATGTATGTGAATTATGGCATGCCAACCTATTTAATAAACACATTATATAGTTATATCATGTCATCCTGTTTACATAGTCATCATATTTTGAACTATGTCTTTCCATCTTTTTTAGTTAGCCATCATAATGTGAAATTGTGTCATGCTATCTTGTTTAGTTAGCCATCATATATGTGAAATTGTGTCATGCTATCCTGTTTGGTTAGACAACATAAATGTGAATTATTTCATGCCCTCTTTTATTCCCCACTATCCATTGCACCTGTCTTATCATACAATGTCTGTACATTTAGTTACTTTTCTTGTTTATCAGCCATTTGAATTGGAGAGGGTGATGGCAATATCTAAGGGAGTAACAACACGGTCTTCAGAAAAGATAGTGCTACTAGTTGATGCAGATAGAACCACGGTTGTACTTGCCCAAGAACCAGTCCCACCACACATAACCCAGACTCTCGCAGATTGTACCCCTACCCAGTTGGACAGAGAACCAGCTCCTCCCCTTCTAACCCCAACCCCAGTAGATAGTAACCCAGATCCAGTTGACATAGCACCGTCTCCACCACAGAGCACCCAAACACGATCAGTTAGTAAGGGAACTGCAGTGCCCAAAGCACGAGGACCACCACTCCAAATCCTAACTCAACGCTTAAAGGAGAAGAAGAATTGTTCTCAGGTCAGGTTATGTAGCTATGGTTCATACTCCTTTGCTCTTGCATCACTGTATTTACTCATACCAACTATTTTCAAATTTGAAGGATGGAATTGAAACTCCAATGGCGCAACAGGTATGTTTTAAACCTGTTTCTTTAACTGGTTTGCTGTTGTAACTTGCTCTATGTTGATTTCAGTTTCAATTGAATAAACAGTTATGTTCTCATGTCATGCACATTACAAGTGTTGTTATTGCTCTATAGTTTCCCACACTTATATTCTGTCTATTCTGCTTTGTCTTGAACAAATATTATTTGAACTATGTCTCTATCTTGATTTGGCAACAAAAACTAGAATGATATAGACCATAAAGTGACCATGGTACATAGATATATGTTTGTTTCATGCTGTTATCCTGTCCACTTTACTCCTGAATTGATTTACCAAAATGAGTTTCATATACAGCATGGTAAACCTGTGATGTGTCTGCTTGTTTCTCTTTTAGAATGCGGATAAAATATTGAAGAACAGTACCCCGTTATGCAATGGTAAAGGAAGTAACGCAGATAAGGTTCAAGATAGTGAGACATCCCTGTTGGTCTCCAAGAAAGCTGATAAAAACTATCTTGACGACACTGAGAGAACCCAAAAGTCCTGTCTTGATGTAGTGTTCGAGTTACTGGCCACTACTGCTGGCACAAGCTCTTCGAACTTGCTGCCTGAATCAGTTCGTCTTCTTGAGTCTCAACTTCAAGTTGAAAGACATCGATCAGATGTGCTGCGACAGGAAGCTGAAGGACTGAGGAAGTCCCTGCAGAATTAAGATGCATACTTTCTGGTGCAACATCAAGCGCTGGAGGATTTAAGCGCCAAACAAGAGAAAGTTAATAAGCTTGCTAAGCATCTTGCCAGCATTATCGGTACCCAGGATATTGTTTCTTGAGATCTTCTGAAGTGGTTTCAGTTCTGGACTTGTTTTGCTGCGGCGTTTATTTGCATTGGTCACCAACTTTGACAACCAGTGTATATGATATGCTGTTTTGTTCCCTATATTTGCACTGGTGGCGAACTTTGATGCCCAGTGGATGTAATATGTGTAATAGCCGTGATAGCCTAGCGTAAGTTGCTTGCTTATTTATTTCCTTGTTGTCTTGTTTATTTGTTTGCTTGTAGTCAGTGCAGTTCTTTTTCCGCGGTTTGGCCGCAATAACCTATTTTTTAAAACTAGGCCACAATAACCACGGGCTACATATTTACTGTAGTTACCATGGGCGTCCTACGGGCCATAGAAACAATGGGCCTTGTAAGGGTCATAGCATCAATGGGCCTTATACGGGCCGTAGCATCAATGGGCCTTATACGGGCCGTATGATCGATCGGCCAAACATGGGCCAACAACAGACCGCATTATGGGCCGTAAACGGGCTAGATTTGGAATCATCCATTCATGGGCCGACAATAATAGGCCGTCGTTAATCGGTCGTATTTGATGACGCTATGAAAACGGCCCAACGTATTAACGCATCGCAAACGGGCCGATTGTAACCACGGGCTGAATTTGGCCCACAAGCAGAAAAGGCCAGTAACGGGCCGTAAGTAACCGAATGCTGTAAATAAGCCCAAGAATAAATGGGCCCTGAGAAGGCCGAAGATAACACGGGTTGGAAACGGGCCAATGGAATAATGGGCCGTTAGTGGGTATGAAGCGATACACTATTCATTGTGGGCCAGATTCACTACGGGCCGTTAATGGGCCAAGAGTTACAAATGGCCTCGTATGGGCCGAAAGACATCATGGGCCATACATGGGCCGGAAGTTACAACGGGCTGGAATCATATTGGACGGCCCAGATGAAGCTACTGGGCTTAATTCTGATAGGCCGTAATGGGCCATGAGTTAGCGGGCCGTAAATGGGCTATATAGGAACAAGCTTTCCTTGGGCCGGCCCGTTACCTTTTGACCAAGTCAAACGGGCCGGCTTTTTCACCAAAATGGGCCTCTGTTGGGCCGTGCCACGTGTCGACCTATCATAGGCGCCTCCTGTCCAATGAATGGATGGCATCTGTCCCAACAGTGAGCCAACATGTGTTTCCTCCGGCCAATGGCAATTTTACATGTGGAAAATCCTCATTGGTCCGGGCTGTTAATGGGTTATCAGATCCAAAACCGGACCCGATAGCTTAACGGCGACCCGTTATGGTGGATGCCACATGTCGGTCACCCTTGACGAAAGCACTTCCATGACGCGCGATTTATCGTCATGGAAGTGGACACTTCCGTGATGATAATTTTGGTAATGTCATGGAACACTTCTATGACATCACAGGTATGACTATCTTGATTCTGTCATAAATTTGTCATGGATGTACATGCATGACAGAAAACGTGACTACCGTGACAAACACGTATCATCACGGAAGTGTATTTTTTTGTAGTGTTGAAGGCATGTTCAATAAGTTTTTAGAAGGCCTTAAATTACCCACCGCACCAATGAAAGTGGGTGATCCCGCCAACAAGGTGAAGGATGCTAACTCCGACAAGGGGGAAGCTACTAGTGACAAAGTTCCTTTATCTAGTGGTAGAAGTGGAAATGGCATCTTTGCCCATGTTGAACCTCCACTCACTTATGGAGGACCGGTTCCCTCCACTCATTTGAATCATGTTGGTCCTCCTCCTAAGTTTGTGAAGAATGAGGATTTTGCCTCCTGGGTCTATCGCTTTAAACGTCATTTAAATCATAGTAATACTAATATTTGGAGAATCATTGAGCAAGGTTTCTACCCGCATGACCCAAGCAACTTCACCCCTAGAGAAGCCGCAGATAATCAATTCAACGAGTCCACTCTCTTCATCATCCAAGATGCAATTCCATCCGAAGATATTGCACATCTTCGACCTTTCACCGTGGCCAAGGAAGCATGGCAACATGTTGTTTCCATTTACAAGGGAAGTGCAAGCATTCAACGCTCCAACTATGAAGTGGTGCAAGATGAAGCCGATGAGTTTGCAATGAATGAAGATGAAGAACCTCGTGAGCTTTACCGGAGATTAACCACTCTCGCGGGCTCACTCCGAGATCATGGGAGCAAGGATACGGATAACAATTGGATCAAGCGCAAGTTTCTCAAGGCCATGATGCCCTACCATAAGGCCATGTCCTCCATCATCCGTCAAAGGCCGGACTTCCACACCTTGTCCTCAAGTGAAGTGTTGGATGAGTTTGTGGCAATGAGGATCTTGGACAAGACCGCCGACAATGCGGTGTTGTGTTGTCAACAAGCAAAAGAGCCCAACTTCAACAAAATATGCTTATCATGAGCACATGGCTCTTGCTTCAAGGCAATTTTGGAGCAAAAAGAACTCAAGGCCCAACTTCAACAAGAACAATTCAAGTGGCGCCAAGGGCAAGCAACGTGTGAGGACATGCTATAATTGTGGCAACGTGAGCCACTTTGTTGCGGAGTGCCCATATGAGAAGAGGGAAGACAAGTGGCAAGCTCATTCGAAAAGACAAGGCTAAGTCCTTCCCCAACAAGAACAACCTCACCAAGAAGACTCCTCCCAAGGGGTTGGTGGCACAAGAAGAGTACAATGAGGATGATGAAGACGGTGAGACGGTTGCCATGGCCTCCGTTGCCATTGCAACAACTCCTCGGGTGTCCCTCTTTGACTCACCCAACGAGAACATCACCGCCAAGTGTCTCATGGCCAAAGCCACCAACAAGGTAACCCCCAACATCAAAACCACCATCACTACTAATCCCTCTTTGACGGATTGCATTGATGAAAGTGAGGGGTCCAAAGAGGAAGAAAATGAATTTGAGTCTTTTATGAGTAAGCTCAAAGGTAAATCCAATAAGCACTTTGTTGCTCTCTTGGAACAACTTGGTGAAGCCAATGACATGATCGAGGCTCATGAAGACACCATCTCTAAGATGGAGGGGCATAATCGTGACTATGCCGATGAGATATCGGATCCCTCTAATGCTCTTGAGGAAGAGCGAGGTCATCGTTTGGCTCTTGAGGAGTCACACAACGATGATCATGCTAAATTAAAGAAAGATCTTGATCATGCTCTTGTTGTATCTCGTGTGCTCAATTCCGAGAAGGCCAAACTTGGGGTTGATCTTGCTAGACTCAAGGAGGAGTTTGATATACTCGACAAGGCTCACAAAGCCTTGAAGGGTGCTCATGCTAGCCTCAAAGAGTCTCATGATCAACTCCAAGTGAAGCTAACTAAGGAAAAAGCCACTTTTCCTCATATGGTTTTAATTGATAATGCAAATGCTACTAATCCGTGTTGTGAGCATGTGCATCTTGTGGAGGAGAATGAAAAGTTGAAGGAGCAACTTGAGAAAGTCCTTGTGTCTTGCATACAAGGTGAGAAGAACCTCAACGAACTTTTGAGCAATCAAAAGGAAGTTGTGGGCAAGGAGGGAATTGGGTTTGCACTCAAGTCCAAGAACAAGAAGAAGAATGACAAGGCCAAACGACCTCCTCCTCTCAAGCAAACTTTTGTGAAGGATGGAGAGGGTGCTTCTTAGGAGAAGAAGAACAATGAGAAGGGTGGTGGTGTCAAGAAGGGCAATGCCACTCCTTCCAACAAAGCGGCGACTTTAACCCTTCTTATGTGTTATGTCGTTGTAGCGACCAGACCTCAAATGGCCTGTGCTGCTGTGCACCAGTGTCATCCCTGGATCAGTAATGCTGACACGCACAGTACAAATGGAGGATTTATAACAGAGTAGCAATCACACACTTATTACATCGAATATCTCCAAAGAGATTAAGTATAAACATGGCTTAAGGCCATCTAATAACGATAACAGCGGAAGACTTGGAAGATAAGTGAGTCCATCACTCCAGCGGCATCACTGAGTATAAGACCACGACCTAAGGCACCTTACTCGTCGTCTGAAAAGTCTGCAACATGAAACGTTGCAGCCCGAAAACGGGTCAGCACATAGAATATGCTGGCAAAATAGCACATAGAGAACAATGAACAATAATAATGCTATACTATATGCATATATGGCTGGTGGAAAGCTCTACGGTTACAGTTTTTTTTGCGAAAAGCCAATTTTGTCCTACCTCAAAAGGAATAAATTTTATTTAACTATCATGGTGGTTGAAACATTGAGAAGGTACCTCCAACTCAATCCCAATTAAGTAACATCATTAACCCAACAAGATTAATTATAAGTATCACGGTGATGAGATTCAAATGATAATCCAAGTACTAGATACTCAAGTTGTCCATAACCGGGGACACGGCTAATCATGATCAGTTTGTACACTCTGCAGAGGTTTGTGCACTTTTCCCCACAAGACTCGATCGCCTCCGCTTGATTCTCGCACTGCATGATGTTTGAGAAACGGATGACCGAGACACAGTCTTTCAGAAACAATCACTCTTTACTCTGGATGGACCGGTACACCTACTTTCCCCTACATCTGCTAGTCCACCTCTTCAAGAGATCCTGTAACCTACTCAGCTATGCTAGAGCCCATAATAGCTTGCGGCTGCACACGGAAGTTTCTAGCATGAATAATCTCATGATCCCTTTGAGCCTGGGTGGCGGACCTTATACATACAGGCAACACTGGGTTCTCCAGGTGCCTCAATCCACCCAGATGTGAGTTTTAGTTGCCACCTTAAGTTGAACCATTAATAAACATCTCACATCTGTCATGAATTTCACTCAGACCCAATCCACGTCTACGAGCATAGCATGGCAATAATAATAGCAACGTAGAAGTAACTCCCAAGGGTTTGATAATAAAACAGGTAATAGGTACTACCTCAACTACTTCCCAATACCCACAGTTTATTAGATCCTAATCATGCAATGTGTTTGAGGAATAGATCTAATGCAATAAAACTGGGTATGAACGGGGTATGATCAAAGTGTTACTTGCCTTGCTGATGATCCGCAAAACCTAGCGATTCGAAGTAACAAGCGGCACACTCCGGGTACTCTATCGCAAACAAACAAGCATACAATCAATACTCATCTAATGCACAGGTAAAACTCGAATGAAGGATCCAACCAGAAAGTTCAACTTAAGAACTCCGGTTTGCAAAAAGAATCAACTCGAAAGAAGCAACGAAAGTCAAACGGCGAAAGAAAGAAACTTCGTTTGCTAATCTAGATCTAGGTCAAATTTTACTGTAGCAAAAACTTGTTTGAGTAGATTAATCGGAAAGAGAATTTCGAGATGAAACTCTAGGCGCTTGAATCGTCTGATTCCGATAAACGAGCGAGAAGTTAAACAGATTCGAAAATTCGATCAGAAATCAAATCTGAGAAAATAACGAGAAAATCCGTCGAAAAAGAAAAACGGACGAACGGTTAAATAAAGGACGTTCGTTAATAGAGAAAAACCGACGAACGCGTTCGTTAAAACAAATGGTTCGGTGAACGCTCGTAGAATAAGAAAACCGAAAAAACCGATCTAGGGTTTTTTTTAAAACAAAAGGTTTTTTTTTACAGAAAACCGGTCAACGTTGAAGACGGCCGGCGGCAGTACCTCGACGGGGCTCGCTCCGGCGAGGGGCTCCGGTGGCGGGGCTCGGGCGCGAGGGTGCGGGGCTCGGGGGCGGCGGCTCCGGCGGCGAGGGGGCGGGGCTCCGGCGACTCCCGGCGGCGGTGGCGGGGCAAAAAGGCGGCGGCGGCGGCGGGGCTCCTCCGGCGGCGGCGGTGAGAGAAAACAGAGAGGGGGGGGGGGGTATTTAAGGAGGGGGGGCTAGGGCGGCTTGGGGAAGGGGCATCCGAGGCGGCGGCGGCTCCCGTGGCGAGCTCGGACTCCGGCGGGCGCGCTCCCGTGCGGGAAGAGGAGAGGGGCGACGGGCGGGCCGTCGGCTGGGCTCGGCCCAGTCGGCGCGGGCGCGTGTTTTTTTTTAAGTTCCACGGAAAATATTGCGTAGAAAAATAAATAAAAATCAGAAAAATACGAAATAAATTTTCCCCGTCTAGTTAGAAAATCTAGAATAGGGTGAACATTTTTAAAATCAAAATAAATATTTTGAAAACATGCATATTTTTAAATGCAAAAAAAAATTGCAAATAAAATCCAATAAATTCCAAATAATGATTTTAACATTTTTCCTCCAGTATTTCAATGTTTTGGAGAAGTCATATTTTCTCCTCTCGTTTATAAAAAAAATGAAATATTTTTCCGGAGAGAAAAATAATTAAAACCACAATCCTCGTTTGAAAATCAATTTTGAAAATTCGAGAACATCCCCAACTCTCTCCGAGGGTCCTTGAGTTGCTTAGGATTATCGAGGATTTGTCAAAATGCAACAAAACATGATATGCAAATGATGATCTATGTATAACATTCCAAATTGGAAATTTGGGATGTTACAAACCTACCCCCCTTAAGATGAATCTCGCCCTCGAGATTCGGGTTGGCTAGAAAACAGGTGGGAGTGGTTTTTCCGTAGATCTTCCTCTCGCTCCCAGGTGGCTTCATCTTCTGTGTGGTGACTCCACTGGACCTTGCAAAACTTGATAACCTTGCTGCGGGTAACTCGGCTGGCATACTCGAGAATCTTAACTGGTTTCTCCTCATAGGTCAAATCACTTTCCAGCTGAATCGCTTCCAGTGGCACAGTATCTCTCAGTGGTATCTCAGCCATCTCTGCGTGGCACTTCTTCAACTGCGAAACATGAAATACATCATGTACTCCAGACAATCCTTCGGGCAATTCCAGCTTGTAGGCAACTTCTCCCATACGTTCCAAACTCTGTATGGTCCGATAAAACGGGGCGCTAACTTTCCCTTAACTCCAAAGCGCTTCACTCCTCGAAGTGGTGATACTCGAAGATACACTCTGTCTCCGACTTCGTGAACTGTCTCCTTTCGTTTAGAATCAGCATAACTCTTCTGCCTGGACTGGGCTACCTTGAGCCTATCGCGAATCAACCTTACTTTCTGTTCAGACTCCTTAATCAAATCTGGTCCAAACAACTGACGGTCTCCAACTTCGTCCCATAACAACGGTGTTCTACACCTCCTTCCGTACAAAGCTTCGAAAGGGGCCATCTTCAAACTGGTTTGATAACTGTTGTTATACGAAAACTCCGCATATGGCAAATTGTCGTCCCAACTAGATCCATAATCTAGTGCACATGCTCTCAACATGTCCTCCAAAATCTGGTTGACTCTCTCGGTCTGTCCATCTGTCTGTGGGTGAAATGCTGTACTAAATTCCAGCCTGGTTCCCAATGTTTCATGTAACTGCTTCCAAAACTTCGAGGTAAATTGGGTTCCTCTGTCTGATACAATGGTCCTCGGAACTCCATGCAAACATACTATCCTGGTCATGTATATCTTTGCCAACTTAGCACTGGTGTAAGTGGTCTTCACTGGAATGAAATGAGCCACTTTCGTCAAACGGTCGACTACAACCCATATCGAGTCATAGCCTGAACGAGTCCTGGGTAATCCTGTGATAAAATCCATGCCTATTTTATCCCACTTCCATTCGGGTATCGGCAATGGTTGTAGCAATCCTGCTGGCTTCTGATGCTCTGCCTTCACTCTCTGACATACATCACAAACTGCTACATACTCCGCAATATCCTTCTTCATTCCGGTCCACCAGAAAGTATTCTTCAAATCCAAATACATCTTGGTATTCCCTGGGTGAATCGAGTACGGTGAATCATGGGCTTCTTGCAAAATCAACTTCCTGATCTCCGGATCATTTGGCACATATACGCGGTCCTCAAACCATAAGGTATCGTGCTCATCCTCACGAAATCCCTTGGCTTTTCCTTTGCTCATCTTCTCCTTTATCTCTTCAATCTCCTTGTCTGTCTTCTGAGCTTCTCTGATCCTTTCCATCAAGGTAGACTGAATCTCCAATGTCGCTAAATAGCCTCTAGGGACTATCTCCAAACATAGCTCGCGTAGGTCCTCGGCTAACTCCTGAGGTAACTCTCCTGTCATGAGGGTGTTGACATGACTCTTGCGGCTCAACGCGTCTGCTACTACGTTAGCCTTTCCAGGGTGATAATGCAATCTCATATCATAGTCTTTAATGAGCTCCAACCATCTCCTCTGTCTGAGATTTAACTCCTTCTGCGTGAAAATGTACTTCAAACTCTTGTGATCCGTGTACACCTCACAATGGTTTCCGATGAGAAAATGTCTCCATGTCTTCAATGCATGCACCACGGCTGCTAATTCCAAATCATGCGTAGCATAATTCTTCTCATGGGGTTTAAGTTGTCGTGAAGCATACGACACAACTCTTCCTTCCTGCATAAGCACTGCTCCAAGTCCTCGACGAGAAGCGTCGCAATAAACTTCATAGTCCTTGCGTTGATCTGGCAGAATCAACACTGGTGATGTAACCAATCGTTTCTTCAACTCTTGGAAACTAGCTTCACATTCCTCAGTCCAATTGAATTTGGTGTCCTTCTTCAATAGCTCAGTCATGGGCTTAGCAATCCTTGAGAAATTCTCGATGAATCTCCGGTAGTATCCTGCAAGTCCAAGAAAACTCCGGATTTCTCCAACTGTCGTGGGTGATTCCCAACTTGTCACTGTGTCAACCTTGGCAGGGTCTACTGCTATTCCTTCTCCAGAAATAACATGTCCAAGGAATCCAACTTCCTTCAACCAAAACTCACATTTGCTGAACTTGGCATATAACTGATGTTCTCTGAGCTTCTCAAGTACCAATCGCAAATGCTCCTCATGCTCTTCTTCATCCTTGGAAAAGATTAAAATATCATCAATGAACACCACGACGAACTTATCCAAAAACTCCATAAACACTTTGTTCATCAGGTTCATGAAATAGGCCGGTGCGTTAGTCAGTCCAAATGACATAACGGTATACTCATACAATCCATATCTGGTGGTAAATGCCGTCTTGGGTATATCCTGCTCTCGAATCTTTAACTGATGGTATCCTGATCGTAGATCGATCTTGGAAAATACTTTAGCTCCTTGCAGGCGGTCAAACAAATCATTGATCATCGGCAGTGGGTACTTGTTTTTGATGGTCACTTCATTCAATCCTCGGTAATCAACAACCATCCTTAGTGATCCATCTTTCTTCTCCACTAGAAGTACTGGTGATCCCCAAGGTGACGAACTTGGGCGAATATAGCCTTTATCCAGTAACTCCTTGATCTGCTTCTTAATTTCCTCCAAATCCTTTGCGGGCATCCTGTACGGTCTCTTAGATATTGGCCCTGTGCCTGGCAAAAGTTCAATCAAGAACTCAATGTCTCTATCTGGTGGCATGCCTGGCAACTCTTCTGGAAATACATCCGGATAATCCTTCACCACTGGTACTTCCTCCTGTACAACTCCTGATAAGGAATTCACTTGAGTCCTCTTCGGCATATGCCGGGATACATACTTGATCCTTTTTCCTTCCGGGGTGGTAAGCAAAATCGTCTTGCTGGCACAATCGATGTTTCCTCCATACAACGATAGCCAATCCATTCCCAAATCACATCCAAACCTTGCGATTCCAAAACAATGAGGTCTGAGGGGAAAACATGCCTACCAATGGCCAATGGTATCTGAAAACATCCTTGGGTGGCCATATACTCTGCTCCTGGCGAGGTTACTAACATAGGGGTTTTGAGAACTTGGGTGGACATCTTAAACTTGTTTACGAATCCCCTTGATATGTATGAATGCGATGCACCAGTATCGAAAAGAACAGTTGCAGTAAATGACTTAACCAAAAACTTACCTATTACTGCATCAGGCTGAGCTTCAACCTCCTCCACGCTCACGTGGTTCACATGTCCTTTGTTGAACGGGTTCGGCTTCTTCCCAGAGCTTCCATTGCCATTTCCATTTTGGGCTTCGGGACAATCAGTAGCATAATGTCCCGTCTTCTGGCACTTGAAACAAGTAATGTGACTTAGATCTCTCTTGGTTGGGGTAGATGGGTTGGTGCGTTCTGTCCGTTTCCTCCTCCATTCCCATTACCATTCTTGGAGCCATTATGGTTGTGCGAACTACCTCCTCCATGGGTATGCTGAAACTGTCCTCCCGGCTTCGGGGTAAATCGTGGCTTCTGCTGGGCTCCAGAATTGTACTTCCCTTGTCCATACTTCCTCTTACGGTTTTCAATCTGCTGTTGCTTCCCTTCAATCATGAGAGCTCTATCTACCAGCTCCTGGTAGTTGTTGAAAGTTGCTACCATCAACTGCATACTCAGCTCATCATTCAATCCTTCCAGAAATTTCTCCTGCTTGGCAGCATCTGTAGCAACGTCATCTGGTGCATAACGTGCTAACTTACTGAAATCCTCCACATACTGGCCTACGGTGCGTCCTCCTTGGCGTAGGTTGCGAAACTCACGCTTCTTCATAGCCATAGCTCCTGCTGAAACATGAGCTGTACGGAAAGCTTGCTGAAACTGGTCCCATGTGACAGTGTCAATAGGGTGCGTGGCTGTATAATTCTCCCACCATGATGCTGCGGGTCCATCAAGCTGATGTGCGGCAAAACGCACTCTTTCCGCATCTGTGCATCCTGCAGTGGTCAACTCCCTTCCAACTTTGCGGAGCCAATCATCTGCAACAATCGGCTCGGTGCTACTGGAAAACACCGGCGGGTTTAGCCTTAAGAAACGGGCTAAGTGATCAACAGGTGGTGGTGGCGGTGGGTTGTTGTTGTTGTTGCCTTGGTTCTGAACTAACACTTGCATCAGGGCATTCTGTTGCTGAATCAACTGGGTGATCTCTGGCGGGAAAACAAATCCGGTGTCGCGTCTCGGAGGCATCTGATAGGTTTAGAAAAGATGAGAATTAAGAATAGAATGAGGTCTAGAGAGAAAACACTACCCATATGCTCATGAGACAAATTCAATCAATATCACTCAATCAATCCAAACAAGGCAAAACAATCGATCTAACTAGCGTTACAAAGTGCTTGAACTATACTACTAAATGGGGGAAAACTACTACTGATATGGTGGTCTACTAAAAATTCTGATCCGTTGAAGACTCCATGATGTCTGCTCCAGCTTCATCAATCCATTCGTCTTCACTTGGTTCCGAGTCGGTGTCGTCGATGATGATGTAGTTATCCGGACAAGTGCATTCGTCGACTTCTGCTTTTGGCACTGGATTTCCCACGAATGCTCCAATCTTATTCTCCAGGTCATCAATCTTCCCGACTAGTGCGTTGATTTCCTCCAAATAATCTTCGCGTGTAGCCTTGAGTTCTTCTTGGAGTTCCTTGATCTTCGTGAATGCCTTCTTCAGTTCTTCCTTGTCCGTGCACATCTGATTCTCCTGGCGTCGAATATGTTGGTTCTGCTCCTGGATGAAAGCTGCAATTGATCCATCCTTCTTGGTCTTGATCATCTCCCATTGCGCGTCTCGACGTCCACAAATCTGATAAATTGTATCCTTAAGCTCTTGGTGATAGACTTCTCCAATGCGTCCCACGGCGATGTGTGCGGCCATGCTCTTCCCTAAACTCCAAGTTGGTGCTTCGAAAACCAATCTCATGGGTTCCGTAATTGGCGCAAACGTTCTTCCTGGAATGATAACTTGAATCTTCCAGCTCTCCTCTTCAGGTAATGTGGCGTTGTAGGTTCCGGTGACGCTTGGTATTCCTATGTTCAAGTACTTGGTGACTTCCTTCAAATGTCGTCCAAACGGCGTGTCTTCATCTGGTTGCATGAACTTGCTCCTTGCATTCGCCATTCCTAAAAGAGTAGAAAGTGGAGAGGGGTCAGAAATGAGAAGAGAGAAGTTTTCTAGGGCTTAAGCTTAGTGGTCGTGTCCTACAGTCAGCGTGTGCTCTGATACCAACTTTGTAGCGACCAGACCTCAAATGGCCTGTGCTGCTGTGCACCAGTGTCATCCCTGGATCAGTAATGCTGACACACAGTACAAATGGAGGATTTATAACAGAGTAGCAATCACACACTTATTACATCGAATATCTCCAAAGAGATAAGTATGAAAACATGGCTTAAGGCCATCTAATAACGATAACAGCGGAAGACTTGGAAGATAAGTGAGTCCATCAACTCCAGCGGCATCACTGAGTATAAGACCACGACCTAAGGCACCTTACTCGTCGTCTGAAAAGTCTGCAACATGAAACGTTGCAGCCCGAAAACGGGTCAGCACATAGAATATGCTGGCAAAGTAACACATAGAGAGCAATGAACAATAATAATGCTATACTATATGCATATATGGCTGGTGGAAAGCTCTATGGTTACAGTTTTTGCGAAAAGCCAATTTTATCCTACTGCAAAGGAATAAATTTTATTTAACTATCATGGTGGTTGAAACATTGAGAAGGTACCTCCAACTCAATCCCAATTAAGTAACATCATTAACCCAACAAAATTAATTATAAGTATCACGGTGATGAGATTCAAATGATAATCCAGTACTAGATACTCAAGTTGTCCATAACCGGGGACACGGCTAATCATGATCAGTTTGTACACTCTGCAGAGGTTTGTGCACTTTTCCCCACAAGACTCGATCGCCTCCGCTTGATTCTCGCACTGCATGATGTTTGAGAAACGGATGACCGAGACACAGTCTTTCAGAAACAATCACTCTTTACTCTGGATGGACCGGTACACCTACTTTCCCCTACATCTGCTAGTCCACCTCTTCAAGAGATCCTGTAACCTACTCAGCTATGCTAGAGCCCATAATAGCTTGTGGCTGCACACGGAAGTTTCTAGCATGAATAATCTTATGATCCCTTTGAGCCTGGGTGGCGGACCTTATACATACAGACAACACTGGGTTCTCCAGGTGCCTCAATCCACCCAGATGTGAGTTTTAGTTGCCACCTTAAGTTGAACCATTATTAAACATCTCACATCTGTCATGAATATCACTCAAACCCAATCCACGTCTACGAGCATAGCATGGCAATAATAATAGCAACGTAGAAGTAACTCCCAAGGGTTTGATAAGTAAAACAGGTAATAGGTACTACCTCAACTACTTCCCAATACCCACAGTTTAATTAGATCCTAATCATGCAATGTGTTTGAGGAAATAGATCTAATGCAATAAAACTGGGTATGAACGGGGTATGATCAAAGTGTTACTTGCCTTGCTGATGATCCGCAAAACCTAGCGAGTCGAAGTAACAAGCGGCACACTCCGGGTACTCTATCGCAAACAAACAAGCATACAATCAGTACTCATCTAATGCACAGGTAAAACTCGAATGAAAGATCCAACCAGAAAGTTCAACTTAAGAACTCCGGTTTGCAAAAAGAATCAACTCGAAAGAAGCAACGAAAGTCAAACGGCGAAAGAAAGAAACTTCGTTTGCTAATCTGGATCTAGGTCAAATTTTACTGTAGCAAAAACTTGTTTGAGTAGGTTAAACGGAAAGAGAATTTCGAGACGAAACTCTAGGCGCTTGAATCGCCTGATTCCGATAAACGAGCGAGAAGTTAAACAGATTCGAAAATTCGATCAGAAATCGAATCTGAGAAAATAACGAGAAAATCCGACGAAAAAGAAAAACGGACGAACGGTTAAATAACGGACGTTCGTTAACAGAGAAAAACCGACGAACGCGTTCGTTAAAACGAACGGTTCGGTGAACGCTCGTGAAATAAGAAAACCGAAAAAAACCGATCTAGGGTTTTTTTTAAAACAAAAGGTTTTTTTTACAGAAAACCGGTCAACGTGAAGACGGCCGGCGGCAGTACCTCGACGGGCGGCTCCGGCGAGGGGCTCCGGTGGCGGGGCTCGGGCGCGAGGGTGCGGGGCTCGGGGGGGGCTCCGGCGGCGAGGGGCGGCGGCTCCGGCGACTCCCGGCGGCGGCGGGGCAAAAGGCGGCGGCGGCGGCGGCTAGATGCGGCGGCGGCGGGGCTCCTCCGGCGGCGGCTGTGAGAGAAAACGGAGAGGGGGGGTATTTAAGGAGGGGGGGGGCTAGGGCGGCTTGGGGAAGGGGCATCCGAGGCGGCGGCGGCTCCCGTGGCGAGCTCGGACTCCGGCGGGCGCGCTCCCGTGCGGGAAGAGGAGAGGGGCGACGGGCGGGCCGTCGGCTGGGCTCGGCCCAGTCGGCGCGGGCGCGTGTTTTTTTTAAGTTCCGCGGAAAATATTGCGTAGAAAAATAAATAAAAATCAGAAAAATACGAAATAAATTTTCCCCGTCTAGTTAGAAAATCTAGAATAGGGTGAACATTTTTAAAATCAAAATAAATATTTTGAAAACATGCATATTTTTAAATGCAATAAAAATTGCAAATAAAATCCAATAAATTCCAAATAATGATTTTAACATTTTTCCTCCAGTATTTCAATGTTTTGGAGAAGTCATATTTTCTCCTCTCGTTTATTAAAAAAATGAAATATTTTTCCGGAGAGAAAAATAATTAAAACCACAATCCTCGTTTGAAAATCAATTTGAAAATTCGAGAAAATCCCCAACTCTCTCCGAGGGTCCTTGAGTTGCTTAGGATTATCGAGGATTTGTCAAAATGCAACAAAACATGATATGCAAATGATGATCTATGTATAACATTCCAAATTGGAAATTTGGGATGTTACAGTCGTGCTAGTGATGGACATGTTTATGCTAAATTTGTTGGTTCTCCTTATGAGTACATTGAATGGTCTATTTGGGTTCCTAAGACCCTTGTTACTAACATCAAAGGACCCATTACAAAATGGGTACCTAAAACCAAGCATTGATCTCTTGTAGGTGTTTGCTTCCGGTGGGGGATCATGGTTGCACGATAGTGGAGCCACAGATCATATGACCGGAAGCAAGGACTTGGTGGTGGACGTGCACAACATTTCATCTATGCCCACCAATGTCGAGTGGGGTGATGCCTCATCTTCTAAGGTATTGGGTCTTGGCAAGGTTGGCATTTCTCATGACCTCACGATCGAGAAAGTCATGCTTGTTGAGTCCCTTGCATACAATTTACTTTCTGTTCTTCAACTTGCACTCATGGGCTTTGCCACTTTCTTTGATATTGATACCGTGGCCCTCTTGTGGAGCAAGACTCTTAAAGTAGCCTTTGTTGGGCATGTCGAGAACGGTCTTTATGTGATTAACTTTTCAGAGCGACCCACTAAGACCGCGACATGCCTAATGGCTAAAGTTGACGTGGGATGGCTTTGGCATCGCCGTTTAGCCCATGTCAATATGAGATCTTTGCAAAGTCTTTTCAAGGGGGACCATGTTCATGGACTAACAAACGTTAGTTTTGCCAAAGATCGTGCTTGCAGTGCTTGTATTGAAGGAAAGCTACATGAGAAGGCTCACCCTCCCACGACTATCATCTACTCGAAGAGGACCTTGGAGCTCCTTCACTTGGATCTCTTTGGACCTCCATACTTTGATAGTCTTGGGGGTATAAACTATTGCTTGGTGATTGTGGATGATTATTCAAGGTACACTTGGGTATATTTCTGCAAGAGGAAGAATGAGACCCAACAAACCGTCATCGACTTTGCAAATGAAGCTCAATGCCAACACAATGCAAAGATCTTGACGATAAGAAGTGACAACGGCACCGAGTTCAAGAACTACACCTTGGATGAGTTTCTTAGTGATGAGGGGATCAAGCATCAATATTCCGCACCTTACACCCCTCAACAAAATGGTGTAGCGGAGAGGAAGAACCGGACGTTGATGGATGCGGCAAGGACCGTGATGGCGCAGTTCAAGTCTCCATACAACTTTTGGGCCGAAGCCATCAACACCGCTTGTCATGCATCCAATCGGCTGTATCTCCGCAAAGGCTTGAACAAGACTCCATATGAGATACTCACCGGTAACAAGCCCAATCTCTAGTACTTCCGGGTGTTCGGGTCTAAGTGTTTTATTCTCAAGAAAGGTGTTCGCTTGTCTAAATTTGAGGCTAGAGCTCGTGAGGGCATATTTGTTGGTTATGCTACAAACTTTCATGCTTACCGTGTTCTCAATAAGTCCACATGACTTATTGAGGAGACGTGTAACGTGGAGTTTGATGAAAATAACGGCTCCCAAGTGGAGCAAAGTGGTACTTGTGATGTAGGTGATGAAATTCCTCCCCAAGCCATAAGAAGAATGGGTGTTGGTCTTATCCTACCCATTAAGGAACCCCTTGTGGCCTAAGGAGAAGGACAATGTTCCACTCAAGTGGAACCATCACCAACCCAAGACCCACACGCTTCCGAAAAACAAAGTGAAGGCCCTCAACCAAATGAACAAGATCAAGGGCAAGATCAACCTCAAGATGGTGGTGAACCACCAAGTGATGCCCAAGATCAAGTTCTCACCACCTAGCAAGTTCAAGATCAAGAGCAAGCTCAAGATCAAGAACAAGCTCAAGACGACGCTCAAGATGATCAAGTTTCCGCTCCTCAACTCACTCCTGAGGAGGAATTGGAGCGTCGTGTCGCCAAGATTGCATCCAAGCTCACTACCAAAGATCATCTCATGACGAATGTGCTTGGAAGCTTAAGAAAGGGGGTAAGCACTCATAGACAATTAGCAAACTGTTGTGAACATCACGCATTTGTTTCTTGTGTTGAACCCCAAAAGGTCTATGAGGCGCTCGAGGATCCGGATTGGCTTAATGCCATGCATGAAGAACTCAACAACTTCGAGCACAACAAGGTGTGGAGATTGGTGCCAAGGCCAACGGGGAACCATAATGTCATTGGAACCAAGTGTATATTCAAGAACAAGCAAGATTCTCATGGTATTATCGTCCGCAACAAGGCTCGTTTGGTAGCACAAGGCTATTCCCAACTCGAGGGTATCGACTACAGTGAAACCTTCGCTCCCGTTGCTAGCCTTGAATCTATTCATTTGTTGATTGCTTATGCTTCACATCATAACTTCAAGTTGCAACAAATGGATGTGAAGAGTGCTTTTTCTTAATGGTCCTATTAATGAGTTGGTGTATGTCAAACAATCCCCGGGGTTCGAGGATCCCTATTTCCCCGATCATGTGTACCAACTCGATAAGGCACTATATGGCCTTAAACAAGCCTCACGTGCGTGGTATGAGCACCTTACCGAGTTGTTGCAAGATCGTGGGTTTGAAATTGGGAAAATCGACCCCACTCTTTTTACTAAGTAGGTCAAAGGGGAGTTGTTTGTATGCCAACTATATGTTGATGATATTATCTTTGGTTCCCCTAACAAATCTTTCAATGAGGAATTTTCCGCTCTCATGACCTCAAAGTTCAAGATGTCCATGATGGGAGAGTTGAAGTTCTTTCTCGGGTTCGAAATCAAGCAAAGAAGAGAAGGAACCTTCATCAACCAAGCCAAATACACTCAAGAAATGCTCAAGAGATTCAAGCTAAGTGATGTCAAGTCGGCTTCCACTCCAATGCCCGTCAAATGCCAACTTGACATAGATCCCAATGGTAAAGCGGTGGATCAAAAGGTATATCGCTCCATGATTGGCTCCTTGCTTTACCTTTTGATAACCCACAAGTATAGGGGATCGCAACAGTTTTTGAGGGTAGAGTATTCAACCCAAATTTATTGATTCGACACAAGGGGAGCCAAAGAATATTCTCAAGTATTAGCAGTTGAGTTGCCAATTCAACCACACCTGGATAACTTAAGATCTGCAGCAAAGTATTTAGTAGCAAAGTAGTATGGAAGTAACTGTAACGGTGGCAAAGGTAACAGTAGCAGTTTTGTAGTAATTGTAACAGTGACAACGAAAAAGTAACTAAGCAAAGATCAATATGTGAACAGCTCATAGGCATTGGATCAGTGATGGATAATTATGTCGGATGCGATTCCTCATGCAATAGTTATAACATAGGGTGACATAGAACTAGCTCCAGTTCATCAATGTAATGTAGGCATGTATTCCGAATATAGTCATACGTGCTCATGGGAAAGAACTTGCATGACATCTTTTGTCCTACCCTCCCGTGGCAGCGGGGTCCTATTGGAAACTAAGGGATATTAAGGCCTCCTTGTAATAGAGTACCGGACCAAAGCATTAACTCATGGCGAATACATGAACTCCTCAAACTACGGTCATCACCGGGAGTGGTCCCGATTATTGTCACTTCGGGGTTACCGGATCATAACACATAGTAGGTGACTATTGACTTGCGAGATAGGATCAAGAAATCACATATATTCATGAAAACATAATAGGTTCAGATCTGAAATCATGGCACTCGGGCCCTAGTGACAAGCATTAAGCATAACAAAGTCATAGCAACATCAATCTCAGAACATAATGGATACTAGGGATCAAACCCTAACAAAACTAACTCAATTACATGATAAATCTCATCCAACCCATCACTGTCCAGCAAGCCTACGATGGAATTACTCATGCACGGCGGTGATCATCATGAAATTGGTGATGGAGGATGGTTGATGATGACGATGGCGACAGATTCCCCTCTCCGGAGCCCCGAACGGACTCCAGATCAGCCCTCCCGAGAGAGATTAGGGCTTGGTGATACGTCTCCAACGTATCTATAATTTATGAAGTATTCATGCTATTATATTATCCATCTTGGATGTTTAATGGGCTTTACTATGCACTTTTATATTATTTTTGGGACTAACTTATTAACCCAGAGCCCAGTGCCAGTTTCTGTTTTTTCCCTTGTTTCAGTGCTTCACAGAAAAGGAATATCAAACGGAGTCCAAACGGAATGAAACCTTCGGGAGAGTTATTTTTGGAACGGAAGCAATCCAGGGGACTTGGAGTGCACGTAAGGGAAGCAACGAGGAAGGCACAAGGCAGGGGGGCGCGCCCACCCCCTGGGCGCGCCCTCCACCCTCGTGGGCCCCTCGTGGCTCCCCTGACCGACTTCTTTCACCCATATATATATATATATATATATATATATATATATATATATATATATATATCAATATACCCTAAAACCATCGGGGAACAGAATAGATCGGGAGTTCCGCCGCCGCAAGCCTCTGCAGCCACCGAAAACCAATTGGGACCCTGTTCCGGCACCCTGCCGGAGGGGGGAACCCTCACCGGTGGCCATCTTCATCATCCCGACGCTCTCCATGACAAGGAGTGAGTAGTTCACCCTCAGGGCTGAGGGTATGTACCAGTAGCTATGTGTTTGATCTCTCTCTCTTGTGTTCTTGATTCGGCACGATCTTGATGTATCGCGAGCTTTGCTATTATAGTTGGATCTTATGATGTTTCTCCCCCTCTACTCTCTTGTAATGGATTGAGTTTCCCCTTTGAAGTTATCTTATCGGATTGAGTCTTTAAGGATTTCAGAACACTTGATGTATGTCGTGCGTGGGATACCCGTGGTGACAATGGGGTATTCTATTGATTCACTTGATGTATGTTTTGGTGATCAACTTGCGGGTTCCGCCCATGAACCTATGCATAGGGGTTGGCGCACGTTTTCGTCTTGATCTCCGGTAGAAACTTTGGGGCACTCTTTGAAGTTCTTTGTGTTGGTTGAATAGATGAATCTGAGATTGTGTGATGCATATCGTATAATCATACCCACGGATACTTTAGGTGACATTGGAGTATCTAGGTGACATTAGGGTTTTGGTTGATTTGTGTCTTAAGGTGTTATTCTAGTACGAACTCTATGATAGATCGAACGGAAAGAATAGCTTCATGTTATTTTACTACGGACTCTTGAATAGATCGATCCGAAAGGATAACTTTGAGGTGGTTTCGTACCCTACCATAATCTCTTCGTTTGTTCTCTGCTATTAGTGACTTTGGAGTGACTCTTTGTTGCATGTTGAGGGATAGTTATATGATCCAATTATGTTATTATTCTTGAGAGAACTTGCACTAGTGAAAGTATGAACCTTAGGCCTTGTTTCCTAGCATTGCAATACCGTTTACGCTCACTTTTATCATTAGTTACCTGGCTGTTTTTATATTTTCAGATTACAAAAACCTATATCTACCATCCATATTGCACTTGTATCACCATCTCTTCGCTGAACTAGTGCACCTATACAAGTTACCATTGTATTGGGTGTGTTGGGGACACAAGATACTCTTTGTTATTTGGTTGCAGGGTTGCTTGAGAGAGACCATCTTCATCCTACACCTCCCACAGATTGATAAACCTTAGGTCATCCACTTGAGGGAAATTTGCTACTGTCCTACAAACCTCTGCACTTGGAGGCCCAACAACGTCTACAAGAAGAAGGTTGCGTAGTAGACATCAAGCTCTTTTCTGGCGCCGTTGCCGGGGAGGTGAGTGCTTGAAGGTATATCTTTAGATCTTGCAATCGAATCTTTTTGTTTCTTGTTTTATCACTAGCTTCGTCTATAAAAGAAAACTACAAAAAAATGGAATTGAGTTTGCCTCATACGCTTCATTTTTTTCATATCTTTCGTGAGTATGATGGAAAGGAAAATTGTGCCAAAGTGTTAGAAGAAGAATGCATTAAAATGTTTGGCACTAAATCTTTGAATGATGAGCATGATTGCAATGTTGTTAGTATGAACTCCTTGAATATCCATAGTACTAATGATGATTGCACTAGTTATGATGAAAATGTCTCCTATAAACATGTCAATTTTTGTGGAGTGCATTGGGTTTGCAAGTACACACCAAATAGGGAAGATAGATATTGCAAGAGGCATAAGCATTTAAAACTAAATGGTTACAAGAAAGGCTAAATGTTAGTGCTGAAATTTAAAATTTCTTAGCCATACTTGTGAACTTTGCAATGAACATGGTCATTTAAATATCAAATGCAAATTGTTTCATGATCGAATCGTGTCCAAAAATTGTGATGCCTTGATTTCCCTTGCACATTATAGTGAACTTAGTTTGCTTTTGGGTTACGAAGAAATGAAACGTCAAACTAAGATTATTCCAGAATATAACCTCGAGAAATTCCTCGATATTGATCTAGAAGAAATTTATATGTATTGTGCGGTGAATTGCATTGAAAATCCTTATATTGCCAATTACATAAAGAAAAGAAAACAAATAGAAGATGAAGAGAATACTAATGAAAGGGAAGAGAATATCAAACGGAGGCCCAGCCCAGAATTGCTGTTTTTTGCCTATTTCAGAGTTTCGCAGAAAAAGAATATCAAACGGAGTCCAAACGGAATGAAACCTTCGGGAACGTGATTTTCGGAACGAACATGATCCAGAGGACTTGGAACCTACGTCAAGACATCAACCAGGAAGGCACGAGGTAGGGGGGCGCGCCTACCCCCCTGGGCGCGCCCTCCACCCTCGTGGGGCCCATGTTGCTCCACCGACGTACTTCTTCCTCCTATATATACCTACGTACCCCCAAACTACCAGATACGGAGCCAAAAACCTAATTCCACCGCCGCAACCTTCTATACCCGTGAGATCCCATCTTGGGGCCTTTTTCGGAGCTCCGCCGGAGGGGGCATCGATCACGGAGGGCTTCTACATCAACACCATAGCCTCTCCGATGATGTGTGAGTAGTTTACCTCAGACCTTCGGGTCCATAGTTATTAGCTAGATGGCTTCTTCTCTCTTTTTGGATTTCAATACAATGTTCTCCCCCTCTCTTGTGGAGATCTATTCGATGTAATCTTATTTTGCGGTGTGTTTGTTGAGACCGATGAATTGTGGGTTTATGATCAAGTTTATCTATGAACAATATTTGAATCTTCTCTGAATTCTTTTATGTATGATTGGTTATCTTTGCAAGTCTCTTCGAATTATCAGTTTGGTTTGGCCTACTAGATTGATCTTTCTTGCAATGGGAGAAGTGCTTAGCTTTGGGTTCAATCTTGCGGTGTCCTTTCCCAATGACAGTAGGGGCAGCAAGGCACGTATTGTATTGTTGCCATCGAGGATAACAAGATGGGGTTTATATCATATTGCATGAGTTTATCCCTCTACATCATGTCATCTTACTTAAAGCGTTACTATGTTCTTATGAACTTAATACTCTAGATGCATGCTGGATAGCGGTCGATGTGTGGAGTAATAGTAGTAGATGCAGGCAGGAGTCGGTCTACTTGTCGCGGACGTGATGCCTATATACATGATCATACCTAGATATTCTCATAACTATGCTCAATTCTGTCAATTGCTCAACAGTAATTTGTTCACCCACCGTAATACTTATGCTCTCGAGAGAAGCCACTAGTGAAACCTATGGCCCCCGGGTCTATCTTCCATCATATTAATCTTCCAACACTTACTTATTTTTATTGCCTTTTATTTTACTTTGCATCTTTGTCATAAAAATGCCAATAATATTATCTTATCATATCTATGAGATCTCACTCTCGTAAGTGACCGTGAAGGGATTGACAACCCCTTTATTGCGTTGGTTGCGAGGATTTATTTGTTTGTGTAGGTGCGAGGGACTCGTGTGTGGTCTCCTACTGGATTGATACCTTGGTTCTCAAAAACTGAGGGAAATACTTACGCTGCTTTACTGCATCACCCTTTTCTCTTCAAGGGAAAACCAACGCAGTGCTCAAGAGGTAGCAAGAAGGATTTCTGGCGCCGTTGCCGGGGAGTCTACGCAAAAGTCAACATACCAAGTAACCATCACAAACCCTTATCTCCCGCATTACATTATTTGCCATTTGCCTCTCGTTTTCCTCTCCCCCACTTCACCCTTGCCGTTTTATTCGCCCTCTCTTTTTCCGCTTGTCTTCCTTTCGCCATGTCGGAATCAAAAAGGGGTAGGGTTTCTCTCCCGAGTTTTAGCGCTTTAGACAATCCTGCTGTTCTATCTAAACTCATAAATAAAGATACTATGGAAAAACCTGCCGGAGTTGTCAATGAGAATTTTAGCAATTTTGATGAAGATGATTCCGGAATTTTTCATTATTTACTCGATGAATCTTTGAAAGATGCTTGGGATAGGCTGTTAAAGATCCGGGCTAGCTATGTACCCCAATATCAAATTGAGGTTTACCTAAAAAGCTTTTATGTTGGGTTACCTGTTTCATTCAAACAAGTTTTAGATTCTATTTTTGAAGAGGGTTTTCTTGAAGGGGACCCCATAGATACCTATGAAAAGATGAAAACTATATTTGGACACCCCATGAATGAAAAAGTGGAATCCACATCTCTTTTGCTCTCTTATCAAAACAAATTTATCAAAGAGATAAAAGCTAGCTTAGATGCAAATTTCCGCAACGTGCTTAATATTTCCTCTACCATTAATAGTCACGTGCTTTATCAAAATAGAAAGATTAATTCCATTGATGACAAGTTTGCCCTTTTCTTCCCTAAAACCAAAGATGGCAATACCTAGATCTATCCTTGCTTTTATGCCTAGCTAGGGGCGTTAGACGATAGCGCTTGTTGGGAGGCAACCCAATTTTATTTTTAGTTTTTTTGATTTTTGCTTCTGTTTAGGAATAAATATTTTATCTAGCCTCTGGTTAGATGTGTTTTTATGTTTTAATTAGTGTTTGTGCCAAGTTAAACCTATAGGATCTTCTTGGATGATAGTTATTTGATCTTGCTGAAAATTCCAGAAACTTTCTGTTCACGAAAATAATTGTTAAAAATCACCAGAACGTGATAAAATATTGATTCCAATTGCTGCTGATCAATAAACAAATTTTCTAGGTCGTCCTATTTTGGCTGAATTTTTGGAGTTCCATAAGTGTGCGTTAGTTACAGATTACTACAGACTGTTCTGTTTTTGACAGATTCTGTTTTTCTTGTGTTGTTTGCTTATTTTGATGAATCTGAGGCTAGTAAAATAGTTTATAAACCATAGAGAAGTTGGAATACAGTAGGTTTAACACATATAAATAAATAATGAGTTCATTACAGTACCTTGAGTGGTGTTTTGTTTTCTTTCGCTAACGGAGCTCACGAGATTTTCTGTTAAGTTTTGTGTTGTGAAGTTTCAAGTTTTGGGTAAAAGATTTGATGGATTATGGAACGAGGAGTGGCAAGAGCCTAAGCTTGGGGATGCCCATGGCACCCCAAGATAATCTAAGGACACCAAAAATCCAAAGCTTGGGGATGCCCTGGAAGGCATCCCCTCTTTCGTCTACTTCCATCGGTAACTTTACTTGGAGCTATATTTTTATTCACCACATGATATGTGTTTTGCTTGGAGCGTCTTGTATTATTTGAGTCTTTATTTTTTAGTTTGCCACATCATCCTTGCTGTACACACCTTTTGAGAGAGACACAGATGATTCGGAAATTATTAGAATACTCTATGTGCTTCACTTATATCTTTTGAGTTATATAGTTTTTGCTCTAGTGCTTCACTTATATCTTTCAGAGCATGGTGGTGGTTTTGTTTTATAGAAACTATTGTTCTCTCATGCTTCACTTAGATTATTTTGAGAGTCCTACAAAACAGCATGGTAATTTGCTTTAATTATGATAGGCATTCAAGATTAGTAAAAAAAAATCTTATGAGTGCATTGAATACTATGAGAAGTTTGATACTTGATAATTGTTTTGAGATATGAAGATGGTGATATTAGAGTCATGCTAGTTGAGTAGTTTTGAATTTGAGAAATACTTGTGTTAAAGTTTGTGATTCCCGTAGCATGCACGTATGGTGAACCGTTATGTGATGAAGTCGGAGCATGATTTATTTATTGATTGTCTTCCTTATGAGTGGCGGTCGGGGACGAGCGATGGTCTTTTCCTACCAATCTATCCCCCTAGGAGCATGCGCGTAATACTTTGCTTCGATAACTTGTTGATTTTTTCAATAAGCATATGAGTTCTTTATGACTAATGTTGAGTCCATGGATTATACGCACTTTTCTTTCTTCCACCATTGCTAGCCTCTCTTATACCGCGCACTTTTCGCCGGTATCATACACCCACCATATACCTTCCTCAAAACAGCCACCATACCTACCTACCATGGCATTTCCATAGCCATTCCGAGATATATTGCCATGCAACTTACCACCGTTCCGTTTATTATGACACGCTCCATCATTGTCATATTGCTTTGCATGATCATGTAGTTGACATTGTATTTGTGGCAAAGCCACCGTTCATAGTTCTTCATACATGTCACTCTTGATTCATTGCATATCCCGGTACACCGCCGGAGGCATTCATATAGAGTCATATTTTGTTCTAAGTATTGAGTTGTAATTGTTGAGTTGTAAGTAAATAAAAGTGTGATGATCATCATTTTTTTAGAGCATTGTCCCAAGTGAGGAAAGGATGATGGAGACTATGATTCCCCCACAAGTCGGGATGAGACTCCAGACTAAAAAAAATAAGAGGCCATAAAAAAAAAGAGAAAAGGCCCAAATAAAAAAATGAGAGAAAAAGAGAGAAGGGACAATGTTACTATCCTTTTACCACACTTGTGCTTCAAAGTAGCACCATGATCTTCATGATAGAGAGTCTCCTATGATATCACTTTCATATGCTAGTGGGAAATTTTTCATTATAAGAACTTGGCTTGTATATTCCAATGATGGGCTTCCTCAAAATGCCCTAGGTCTTCGTGAGCAAGCGAGTTGGATGCACACCCACTTAGTTTCTTTTGTTGAGCTTTCATATACTTATAGCTCTAGTGCATCCGTTGCATGGCAATCCCTACTCACTCACATTGATATCTATTAATGGTCATCTCCATAGCTCGTTGATACGCCTAGTTGATGTGAGACTATCTTCTCCTTTTTTGTCTTCTCCACAACCACCATTCTATTCCACATATAGTGCTATGTCCATGGCTCACGCTCATGTATTGCGTGAAGATTGAAAAAGTTTGAGAACGTCAAAAGTATGAAACAATTGTTTGGCTTGTCATCGGGGTTGTGCATGATTTAAATATTTTGTGTGGTGAAGATAGAGCATAGCCAGACTATATGATTTTGTAGGGATAACTTTCTTTGGCCATGTTATTTTGAGAAGACATAATTGCTTAGTTAGTATGCTTGAAGTATTATTGTTTTTATGTCAACATTAAACTTTTGTCTTGAATCTTTCGGATCTGAATATTCATACCACAATTAAGAGAATTACATTGAAATTATGCCAAGTAGCATTCCACATCAAAAATTCTGTTTTTATCATTTATCTACTCGAGGACGAGCAGGAATTAAGCTTGGGGATGCTTGATACGTCTCCAACGTATCTATAATTTTTGATTGTTTATATTCTGTTTTGGACATTAATGGGCTTTATTATACACTTTTATATTATTTTTGGGACTAACCTATTAACCGGAGGCCCAGCCCAGAATTGCTGTTTTTTGCCTATTTCAGAGTTTCGCAGAAAAAGAATATCAAACGGAGTCCAAACGGAATGAAACCTTCGGGAACGTGATTTTTGGAACGAACATGATCCAGAGGACTTGGACCCTACGTCAAGACATCAACCAGGAAGGCATGAGGTAGGGGGGCGCGCCTACCCTCCTGGGCACGCCCTCCACCCTCGTGGGGCCCACGTTGCTCCACCGATGTACTTCTTCCTCCTATATATACCTACGTACCCCCAAACTACCAGATACGGAGCCAAAAACCTAATTCCACCGCCGCAACCTTCTATACCCGTGAGATCCCATCTTGGGGCCTTTTTCGGAGCTCCGCCGGAGGGGGCATCGATCACGGAGGGCTTCTACATCAACACCATAGCCTCTCCGATGATGTGTGAGTAGTTTACCTCAGACCTTCGGGTCCATAGTTATTAGCTAGATGGCTTCTTCTCTCTTTTTGGATCTCAATACAATGTTCTCCCCCTCTCTTGTGGAGATCTATTCGATGTAATCTTATTTTGCGGTGTGTTTGTTGAGACCGATGAATTGTGGGTTTATGATCAAGTTTATCTATGAACAATATTTGAATCTTCTTTGAATTCTTTTATGTATGATTGGTTATCTTTGCAAGTCTCTTCGAATTATCAGTTTGGTTTGGCCTACTAGATTGATCTTTCTTGCAATGGGAGAAGTGCTTAGCTTTGGGTTCAATCTTGCGGTGTCCTTTCCCAGTGACAGTAGGGGCAGCAAGGCACGTATTGTATTGTTGCCATCGAGGATAACAAGATGGGGTTTATATCATATTGCATGAGTTTATCCCTCTACATCATGTCATCTTACTTAAAGCGTTACTCTGTTCTTATGAACTTAATACTCTAGATGCATGCTGGATAGCGGTCGATGTGTGGAGTAATAGTAGTAGATGCAGGGAGGAGTCGGTCTACTTGTCGCGGATGTGATGCCTATATACATGATCATACCTAGATATTCTCATAACTATGCTCAATTCTGTCAATTGCTCAACAGTAATTTGTTCACCCACCATAATACTTATGCTCTCGAGAGAAGCCACTACCCACTAGTGAAACTTATGGCCCCGGGGTCTATCTTCCATCATATTAATCTTCCAACACTTATTTATTTTTATTGCCTTTTATTTTACTTTTCATATTTATCATAAAAATACCAAAAATATTATCTTATCAGATCTCACTCTTGTAAGTGACCGTGAAGGGATTGACAACCCCTTTATTGCGTTGGTTGCGAGGATTTATTTGTTTGTGTAGGTGCGAGGGACTCATGCGTGTTCTCCTACTGGATTGATACCTTGGTTCTAAAAAACTGAGGGAAATACTTACGCTGCTTTACTACATCACCCTTTCCTCTTCAAAGGAAAACCAACGCAGTGCTCAAGAGGTAGCAGTTAGTTCCATTCAAATCATGCAAGTTAGAGTCCAAAACATGGGCAGAAGTGTTTGGAAAAGTAGATACGATGGAGACATATCAACTCCCCCAAGCTTAAACCTTTGCTTGTCCTCAAGCAATTCAGTAGACAAACTGAAAGTGATAAAGAAAAACTTCTACAAACTCTGTTTGCTCTTGTTGTTGCAAATATGTAAAGCCAGCATTCAAGTTTTCAGCAAAGATTATGAACTAACCATATTCACAATAACACTTAGGTCTCATGTTTACTCATATCAATGGCATAATCAACTAGCGAGCAATAATAATAAATCTCAGATGACAACACTATCTCAAAACAATCATAATATGATATAACAAGATGGTATCTCGCTAGCCCTTTCTGAGACCGCAAAACATAAATGCAGAGCACCTCTGAAGATCAAGGACTAACTAAACATTGTAATTCATGGTAAAAGAGATCCAGTCATAGTCATACTCAATATAAATTAATAGTAATGGATGCAAATGATAGTGGTGCTCTCCAACTGGTGCTTTTTAATAAGAGGAGGATGACTCAACATAAAAGTAAATAGATAGGCCCTACGCAGAGGGAAGTAGGGATCTGTAGAAGTGCTATAGCTTGATTTTGAAATAGAGATAAATAATATTTTGAGCGGCATACTTTCATTATCAACATAACAACCGAGAGATCTCGATATCTTCAATGATACACACATTATAGGTGGTTCCCAAATAGAATGGTAAAGTTTATACCCCCCCTCCACCAACAAGAATCAATCCATGGCTTGCCCGAAACAAGGGTGCCTCCAACTAACAACAGTCCTGGGGTAGTTTTGTTTGCAATTATTTTGAATTGGTTTGAGCATGGACTGGTGATACGTCCATTTTGCATCATGCTTTTATATCGATATTTATTGCATTATGGGCTGTTATTACACATTATGTCACAATACTTATGCCTATTCTCTCTTATTTTACAAGGCTTACATGAAGAGGGAGAATGTCGGCAGCTGGAATTCTGGGTTGGAAAAGGAGCAAATATTGGAGACCTATTCTGCACAACTCCAAAAGTCCTGAAACTCCACGGAAGTTATTTTTGGAAATAATAAAAAATACTGGACGAAGAAAATACCATAGGGGGGTCACACCCTGGCCACGAGGGTGGGTGGCGCGCCCTACCCCCCTGGGCGCGCCCCCTGCCTCGTGGGCCCCCTGGTGGCCCTCCGGTGCCCATCTTCTGCTATATGAAGTCTTTCGTCCGAAGAAAAAATCATATGCAAGCTTTCGGGACGGGACTCCTCCGCCACGAGGCGGAACCTTGGCGGAACCAATCTAGGGCTCTGGCGGAGCTGTTCTGTTGGGGACACTTCCCTCCGGGAGGGGGAAATCATCGCCATCGTCATCACCAGCGCTCCTCTCATCAGGAGGGGGCCAATCTCCATCAACATCTTCACCAGCACCATCTCCTCTCAAACCCTAGTTCATCTCTTGTATCCAATTCTTGTCCCTAAGTCTGAGATTGGTACTTGTAGGTTGCTAGTAGTGTTGATTACTCCTTGTAGTTGATGCTAGTTGGTTTATTTTTGTGGAAGATCATATGTTCAGATCCTTTATGCATATTAATACTCCTCTGATTATGAACATGAATATGCTTTGTGAGTAGTTACGTTTGTTCCTGAGGACATGGGAGAAGTCTTGCTATTAGTAGTCATGTGAATTTGGTAATCGTTCGATATTTTGATGAGATGTATGTTGTCTCTCCTCTAGTGGTGTCATGTGAACGTCGACTACATGACACTTCACCATTATTTGGGCCTAGAGGAAGGCATTGGGAAGTAATAACTAGATGATGGGTTGCTAGAGTGACAGAAGCTTAAACCCTAGTTTATGCGTTGCTTCGTAAGGGGCTGATTTGGATCCATATGTTTCATGCTATGGTTAGGTTTACCTTAATACTTCTTTTGTAGTTGCGGATGCTTGCAATAGGAGTTAATCATAAGTGGGATGCTTGTCCAAGTAAGGACAGCACCCAAGCACCGGTCCACCCACATATCAAATTATCAAAGTACCGAACGCGAATCATATGAGCGTGATGAAAACTAGCTTGACGATAATTCCCATGTGTCCTCGGGAGCGCTTTTCTCTATATAAGAGTTTGTCCAGGCTTGTCCTTTGCTACAAAAAGGATTGGGCCACCTTGCTGCACTTTATTTACTTTTGTTACTTGTTGCTCGTTACAAATTACCTTATCACAAAACTATCTGTTACCTATGATTTCAGTGCTTGCAGAGAATACCTTGCTGAAAACCGCTTATCATTTCCTTCCACTCCTCGTTGGGTTCGACACTCTTACTTATCGAAAGGACTACGATAGATCCCCTATACTTGTGGGTCATCAAGACTCTTTCCTGGCACCGTTGACGGGGAGTGAAGCGCCTTTGGTAGGTGGAATTTGGTAAGGAAAAATTTATATAGTGTGCTGAAATTTACTGTCACTTGTTACTATGGAAAGTAATCCTTTGAGGGGCTTGTTTGGGGTATCTTCACCCCGGCCAGTAGAGCAAAGAGTTGCTCCTCAACCTACTGAAAATGAAAATGTTTACTTTGAAATTCCTTAGGGTATGATAGAGAAACTGCTAGCTAATCCTTTTGCAGGAGATGGAACATTGCATCCCGATTTACACTTAATCTATGTGGATGAAGTTTGTGGATTATTTAAGCTTGCGGGTATGCCCGATGATGTTTTCAAGAAGAAGGTCTGCCCTTTATCTTTGAAGGGAGATGCATTGACATGGTATAGGCTATGAGATGATATGGGATCATGGGACTACAAGCGATTGAAATTGGAATTTCATCAGAAGCTTTATCCTATGCATCTTGTTCATCGTGATCGTAATTATATATATAATTTTTGGCCTCGCGAAGGAGAAAGCATCGCTCAAGCTTGGGGGAGGCTTAAGTCAATGTTATATTCATGCCCCAATCATGAGCTCTCAAGAGAAATGATCATTCAAAATTTTATGCTTGGATTTCTGAAAACAATCGCTCCATGCTCGATACTTCTTGTACTGGTTCCTTTATGATGAAGACTATTGAATTCAAATGGAATTTATTGGAAAGAATTAAACGCAACTCTGAAGATTGGGATCTCGACGAAGGTAAGGAGTCAGGTATAACACCTAAGTTTGATTGTGTTAAATCTTTTATGGATACCGATGTTTTTCGTAAATTTAGCACTAAATATGGACTTGACTATGAGATAGTAGCTTCTTTCTGTGAATCTTTTGCTGCTCACGTTGATCTCCCTAAGGAGAAGTGGTTTAAATATAATCCTCCCATTGAAGTAAAAGTAGTTGCACCTATTAAAGTTGAAGAAAAGACTATCACTTATAATGATCCTATTGTTCCTACTACTTATGTTGAGACACCACCTTTCCCTGTTAGGATAAAGGATCATGCTAAAGCTTCAACTGTTGTCAACAAAAGTAATATTAGAACTTATACACCCCCTGAACAAGTTAAAGTTGAACCTAATATTGCTATTGTTAAAGATCTCTTGGCTGATAATATTGATGGGCATGTTATTTACTTCTGCAATGAAACTGCTAGAATTGCTAAGCCTGGTGCTAAAGATAAACCTAGACCTGTTATAGGCATGCCTGTTATTTCTGTTAAAATAGGAGATCATTGTTATCATGGCTTGTGTGATATGGGTGCTAGTGCTAGTGCAATACCTATTCCTTTATACAAAGAAATTATGCATGATATTGCACCTGCTGAGTTAGAAGATATTGATGTCACAATTAAACTTGCCAATAGAGATACTATTTCACCAATTGGGATTGTTAGAGATGTTGAAGTCTTGTGTGGGAAAACTAAATATCCTACTGATTTTCTTGTTCTTGGTTCCCCACAAGATAGCTTTTGTCCCATTATATTTGGTAGACCCTTCTTGAACACTGTTAATGCTAAGATAGACCGCGAAAAGGATGTTGTTACTATTGGTTTGGGTGATATGTCCCATGAGTTTAATTTTTCTAAATTTCGAAGACAACACCGTGAAGAGGAATTGCCTAGTAAGGATGAAATTATTGGTCTTGCTTCTATTGCCGTGCCTCCTAATGATCCTTTAGAACAATATTTGCTAGACCATGAAAATGATATGTTTATGAATGAAAGAAGGGAAATAGATGATTTAAGTATTTCTTTAAACAGGGACCTATTCTGAAACACAACTTGCCTGTTGAAATCCTAGGGGATCCTCCTCCACCCAAGGGTGATCCCATGTTTGAGCTTAAACCTTTACCTGATACTCTTAAATATGGTTATCTTGATGAAAAGAAGATATATCCTGTTATTATTAGTGCCAACCTTTCAGAGAAGGAAGAAGAAAAATTATTGAAAACTCTGAAGAAGCACCGTGCTGCTATTGGATATACTCTTGATGATCTTAAGGGCATTAGTCCCACTCTATGTCAACACAAAATAAATTTGGAGAAAGACGCTAAACCAGTTATTGATCATCAGCGACGGTTAAATCCTAAGATGAAAGAAGTGGTAAGAAAGGAAATATTAAAGCTCCTTGAGGCAGGTATAATTTATCCCGTTGCTGATAGTCAGTGGGTAAGTCCGGTCCATTGTGTCCCTAAGAAGGGAGGTATTACTGTCGTTCCTAATGATAAAGATGAATTGATTCCGAGAGAATTATTACATGTTATAGGATGGTAATTGATTTCCGCAAATTAAATAAGGCTACTAAAAAGGATCATTACCCCTTACCTTTTATTGATCAAATGCTAGAAAGATTATCCAAACATACACATTTTTGCTTTCTAGATGGTTATTCTGGTTTCTCTCAAATACCTGTGTCAGCTGATGATCAAGCTAAGACCACTTTTACTTGCCCTTTCGGTACTTTTGCTTATAGACGTATGCCTTTTGGTTTATGTAATGCACCTGCTACCTTTCAAAGATGCATGATGTCTATATTCTCTGACTTTTGTGAAAAGATTTGTGAGGTTTTCATGGACGATTTCTCCGTTTATGGATCCTCTTTTGATGATTGCTTGAGCAACCTTGATCGAGTTTTGCAGAGATGTGAAGAAACTAATCTTGTCTTGAATTGGGAGAAGTGCCACTTTATGGTTAATGAAGGCATTGTCTTGGGGCATAAAATTTCTGAAAGAGGTATTGAAGTTTATAAAGCTAAAGTTGATGCTATTGAAAAGATGCCATGTCCCAAGGACATCAAATGTATAAGAAGTTTCCTTGGTCATGCCGGTTTTTATAGGAGGTTCATTAAGGACTTCTTGAAAATTTCTCGGCCTCTAACTAATCTATTACAAAAAGATATTCCTTGTTTTTGATGATGATTGTGTAGAAGCATTTGAAATACTTAAGAAAGCATTAATCTCTGCACCTATCGTTCAGCCACCTGTCTGGAATTTACCCTTTGAAATTATGTGTGATGCTAGTGATTATGCTGTAGGTGCTGTTCTAGGGCAAAGAGTTGATAAGAAATTAAATGTTATTCAATATGCTAGTAAAACTCTAGAAAGTGCTCAGAGAAATTATGCTACTACTGAAAAAGAATTCTTATTGTATTTGCTTGTGATAAGTTCAGACCTTATATTGTTGATTCTAAAGTAACTATTCACACTGATCACGCTGCTATTAAATATCGTATGGAAAAGAAAGATGCTAAACCTAGACTTATTAGATGGGTTCTCTTGCTACAAGAATTTGATTTACAATTATTGATAGAAAGGGAGCTGAGAACCCCGTTGCAGACAACTTGTCTAGGTTAGAGAATGTTCTTCATGACCCACTACCTATTGATGATAGCTTTCCAGATGAACAATTAAATGTCATAAATGCTTCTCGAACTGCTCCATGGTATGCTGATTATGCTAATTACATTGTTGCTAAATTTATACCACCTAGTTTCACATACCAGCAAAAGAAAAAGATTTTCTATGATTTGAGACATTACTTTTGGGATGACCCACATCTTTATAAAGAAGGAGTAGATGGTGTTATTAGATGTTGTGTACCTGAGCATGAACAGGAACAGATCCTATGCAAGTGTCACTCCGAAGCTTATGGAGGACACCACGCTGGAGACAGAACTGCGCATAAGGTATTGCAATCCGGTTTTTATTGGCCTACTCTCTTCAAGGATGCTCGTAAGTTTGTCTTATCTTGTGATGAATGTCAAAGAATTGGTAATATTAGTAGACGTCAAGAAATGCCTATGAATTATTCACTCGTTATTGAACCATTTGATGTTTGGGGCTTTGATCATATGGGACCGTTTCCTGCCTCTAATGGATATACACATATTTTAGTTGCTGTTGATTACATTACTAAGTGGGTAGAAGCTATTCCAACTAGTAGTGTTGATCATAACACTTCTATTAAGATGCTTAAAGAAATTATTTTTCCGAGGTTTGGAGTCCTAGATATTTAATGACCGATGGTGGTTCATATTTTATTCATGGTGCTTTTTGTAATTTGCTTGCTAAGTATGATGTTAATCATAGAATTGCATCCCCTTATCACCCACAGTCTAGCAGTCAAGTGGAATTGAGTAATAGAGAACTCAAATTAATTTTGCAAAAGACTGTTAATAGATCTAGAAAGAATTGGTCCAAGAAACTTGATGATGCATTATGGGCCTATAGAACTGCATATAAAAATCCTATGGGCATGTCTCTGTATAAAATGGTTTATGGAAAAGCATGTCATTTACCTCTTGAACTAGAACATAAGGCATATTGGGCTATTAAAGAGCTCAATTATGATTTCAAACTTGCCGGTGAGAAGAGGTTATTTGACATTAGCTCAATTGATGAATGGAGAACCCAAGCTTATGAGAATGCCAAGTTGTTTAAAGAAAAAGTTAAAAGATGGTATGACAAAAGGATACAAAAGCGTGAGTTTAATGTAGGTGATTATGTGTTGCTATTCAACTCTCGTTTAAGATTTTTTGCAGGGAAACTTCTCTCTAAATGGGAAGGTCCTTACGTTATCGAGGAGGTCTATCGTTCCGGTGCCATAAAAATCAACAACTTCGAAGGCACAAATCCGAAGGTGGTGAACAGTCAAAGAATCAAACATTATATCTCAAGTAATCCTATAAATGTTGAAACCAATGTTCTTGAAACCGTAACCCCGAAGGAATACATAAGGGACACTTTCCAGAACGTTTCAGACTCCGAAAAGGAATAGGTATGTGGTACGGTAAGTAAACCGACTCCAAAACAGTTCTAATGGCAATTTTTCTCCGTTTTGGAATATTTAGAAAAATAGGAAAATAAGAAGTATTCCGGAAAGGACACGAGGCTTCCACGAGGGTGGGAGGCGCGCCCTACCCCCCTGGGCGTGCTCCCCTGCCTCGTGGGCACCTCGTGTGCTCTCCGGACTCCGTTTTCTTGCACAATACTTCTTTCGGTTGGTAAAAATTCATTATATAATCTCCCGAAGGTTTTGACCACCGTATCGCGCAATTATCCTCTGTTTTTGCTTCGAGCTGTTTCTGCCGCAGATTTGGAGCAAGATGTCATCTCAGGATTCCGACGGAGATAGCTATGTCTCACACCTCATTGCTGACCCAAAGACCTATGGGGGTCTATCTCCTTGTGATCGAACTACAGATGAGGAGGAGGATGCTCATTTGATGAGGATCAATGATTCAAGTTCGGAGGAGGAGGATGTCCCTCTACCTCAACCTGGGGATATGCACGTGAAGTTCAAGAAATCTAGTCTCCCTAAGAGGGATAAACTATCTAACAACCGATCTATTCCTTCTCGTTTTCGGCAGAAAAGCAAAGGAGATTTATGTGACAAGATCTTGAAGCTGGAATCGGAGGTCGATGATGAAAGGATCGATATAGTTGACTAGAGGGGGGGGGGTGAATAGGCAACTAACAATTTTTAGCTTTTCTTTACCAAATTAAACTTTGCATCAAAATAGGTTGTCTAGATATGCAACTAAGTGAGCAACCTATATGATGCAACGACAACAAGCACGCAAGCAAGTAAGTGAAATAACACAAGTAAAGTAGCGAAAGTAAAGGAACAAGATAACCAGGAGTGGAGCCGGTGGAGACGAGGATGTGTTACCGAAGTTCCTTCCTTTTGAAGGGAAGTACGTCTCCGTTGGAGCGGTGTGGAGGCACAATGCTCCCCAAGAAGCCACAAGGGCCACCGTATTCTCCTCACGCCCTCACACAATGCGAGATGCCGTGATTCCACTATTGGTGCCCTTGAAGGCGGCGACCGAACCTTTACAAACAAGGTTGGGGCAATCTCCACAACTTAATTGGAGGCTCCCAACGACACCACAAAGCTTCACCACAATGGACTATGGCTTCGCGGTGACCTCAACCGTCTAGGGTGCTCAAACACCCAAGAGTAACAAGATCCGCTAGGGATAAGTGGGGGAATCAAATTTCTCTTGGTGGAAGTGTAGATCGTGGCCTTCTCAACCAATCCCGAGCAAATCAACAAGTTTGATTGGCTAGGGAGAGAGATCGGGCGAAAATGGAGCTTGGAGCAACAATGGAGCTTTTGGGGGAAGAGGTTGGTCAACTTTGGGGAAGAAGACCCCTTTATATAGTGGGGGGAATAAACCAACCGTTATCCCCCCTCTGCCCCGAAGAGAGCGGTAGTACCGCTGTGCCAGCGGTACTACCGCTTGCAACAATAAGCGGTACTACTGCCCAAGAGCGCGGTACTACCGCTTGGTCCACAGCGGTACTACCGCGGAGGGAGGGCGGTACTACCGCACAGGAGCGGTACTACGGCCCCCCACAGCCGTGGCCAGTACCGTAAAACCCGACACGAAAAAGGAGCCCTCGAATCGAGGCGGGACTAGCACGAGACCAGAGCGGTACTACGGCTTGGGGCCACCAGCGGTACTACTGCTCTGGAGCGGTACTACCGCGCCAGAGCGGTACTACCGCTTGTGGCACCCAAGCGGTACTACCGCTCCGTCCCGCGGTACTACCGCTAGGACCAGAGATAGCACACACACGGAGCTACTAGCGGTACTACTGCTCTGGGCGGTACTACCGCTCCGGAGCGGTACTACCGCTTGTACCACCCAAGCGGTACTACCGCTCTGGCCCGCGGTACTACCGCTGGGACCAGAGAGGGCACAAAGAAAGGAGAACCAAGCCCATCATCGAAACGGAAAGGCTCGCAGGGAGGGGCAAAGGAAGTGTACGTGATGATTCCGCCCTAGCCTTTCCAAAACGGACCCCCTCTTGATAGTACGGTGATCCCTATGAAACTAGTCCACCAAACTAATCCGAAAGGACTACACCGTCTTCGCCTTAAGCTCCGAGGGGAGGATATCGTCTCGTGCCCAAAAGAATGAATCTCTGAAAAACACTCAACGCACACGATTAGTCCACAAAAGCATTGTCATCAATCACCAAAACATCTTAGGGATAAATATGCCCTTGCAGATGATTTAAAGGAGGAAATTGCTCTTCTCAATTACAGTATGAAGAAGCTAAAGACACAACTGTCATCATCAACAACTGCATCATCACCTCCTCCGAAAAAGGAAAACTAAGTATCTGGTATGGGCACTCCCCTTGGCAACTGCCAAGCTTGGGGGAGGTGCCCCGGTATCGTATCACCATCACATCTCTATCTTTACAGTTTTTCTTAGTTCGATCCTTTTAGTAATATCTTGATCTAGTAGAATAAAGTTTTTGGTATGATTTAGTTTTGAGTTTTGCTTTATGATTCCTCTATGTAATCAAGTCCGTGAGCTATATAATAAAGATTAGTGTTGAGTCAAGGGCTTGATTATTTTGCCATGATCTTGAGGGAATAAAAGAAAAGAGAAAGAATAAAAAGAAATAAAGAGATCATATTGATCTTATGGAGAGTAATGACTTCACATAGAAAGAGTATGATGATTAAAAGTTGTTGAGAGTTGACAAGCATAGCTTTGGTCATCGTTGCAATTAATAGGAAGTAATAAGGAAAGAGAGGTTTCACATATAAATATACTATGTTGGACATCTTTTATGATTGTGAGCACTCATTAAAGTATGACATGCAAAAGAGTTGATGTTGGACAAGGAAGACAACGTAATGGGTTATGTTTTCTTACATCTGAAATGAAGTATATTGTCACGGATCATCCAACATGTTGAGCTTGCCTTTCTCCCTCATGCTAGCCAAATTCTTTGCACCAAGTAGAGATACTACTTGTGCTTCCAAATATCCTTAAACCCAGTTTTTGCCATGAGAGTCTACCATATCTACCTATGGATTGAGTAAGATCCTTCAAGTAAGTTGTCATCGGTGCAAGCAATAAAAATTGCTCTCTAAATATGTATGACTTATTAGTGTGGGAGAAAATAAGCTTTATACGATCTTGTGATATGGAAGAAATAAAAGCGACGGACTGCATAATAAAGGTCCACATCACAAGTGGCAATATAAAGTGATGTTCTTTTGCATTAAGATTTCGTGCATCCAACCATGAAAGCGCATGACAACCTTTGCTTCTCTCTGCGAAGGGCCTATCTTTTACTTTTATCTCTTACCCTTATGCAAGAGTCATGGTGATCTTCACCTTTCCTTTTTACATTTTATCCTTTGGCAAGCACATTGTGTTGGAAAGATCCTGATACATATATCCAATTGGATGTAAGTTAGCATGAACTATTATTGTTGACATTACCCTTGAGGTAAAAGGTTGGGAGGCGAAACTATAAGCCCCTATCTTCCTCTGTGTCCGATTAAAACTCCATAACCATAAGTATCGCGTGAGTGTTAGCAATTGTGAAAGACTAAATGATAGTTGATTATGTGAACTTGCTGAAAAGCTCTTACATAGACTCTTTCCGATGTTATGATAAATTGCAATTGCTTCAATGACTGAGATTATAGTTTGTTGGTTCTCAATGAAGTTTCTGATTCATACTTGACATTGTGGATAGATTATTACTTGAGCATAAGAAATCAAATGACAATATCCATATATGTTGCTGTTATAAGAATGATCATGATGCCCTCATGTCCGTATTTTATTTTATCAACGCCTCTACCTCTAAACATGTGGTCATATTTATCGTTATCGGCTTCCGCTTGAGGAAGAGCAAGGTCTAAGCTTGGGGGAGTTGACACGTCCATTTTGCATCATGCTTTATTTTATATCGATATTTATTGCATTATGGGCTGTTATTACACATTATGTCACAATACTTATGCCTATTCTCTTATTTTACAAGGCTTACATGAAGAGGGAGAATGCCGGCAACTGGAATTCTGGGCTGGAAAAGGAGCAAATATTAGAGACCTATTCTGCACAACTCCAAAAGTCCTGAAACTCCACGGAAGTTATTTTTGGAAATAATAAAAAATACTGGACAAAGAAAATACCAGAGGTGGGCCACACCCTGGCCATGAGGGTGGGGGCGCGCCCTACCGCCCTGGGCGCGCCCCCTGCCTCGTGGGCCCCCTGGTGGCCCTCCGGTACCCATCTTCTTCTGCTATATGAAGTCTTTCGTCCGAAGAAAAATCATAAGCAAGCTTTCGGGACGAGACTCCGCCGCCATGAGGCGGAACCTTGGCGGAACCAATCTAGGGCTCTGGCGGAGCTGTTCTGTCGGGGACACTTCCCTCCGGGAGGGGGAAATCATCGCCATCGTCATCACCAACGCTCCTCTCATCGGGAGGGGGCCAATCTCCATCAACATCTTCACCAGCACCATCTCCTCTCAAACCCTAGTTCATCTCTTGTATCCAATTCTTGTCCCTAAGTCCGAGATTGGTACTTGTAGGTTGCTAGTAGTGTTGATTACTCCTTGTAGTTGATGCTAGTTGGTTTATTTGGTGGAAGATCATATGTTCAGATCCTTTATGCATATTAATACTCCTCTGATTATGAACATGAATATGCTTTGTGAGTAGTTACGTTTGTTCCTGAGGACATGGGAGAAGTCTTGCTATTAGTAGTCATGTGAATTTGGTATTCGTTCGATATTTTGATGAGATGTATGTTGTCTCTCCTCTAGTGGTGTCATGTGAACGTCGACTACATGACACTTCACCATTATTTGGGCCTAGAGGAAGGCATTGGGAAGTAATAACTAGATGATGGGTTGCTAGAGTGACAGAAGCTTAAACCCTAGTTTATGCGTTGCTTCGTAAGGGGCTGATTTGGATCCATATGTTTCATGCTATGGTTAGGTTTACCTTAATACTTCTTTCGTAGTTGCGGATGCTTGCAATAGGAGTTAATCATAAGTGGGATGCTTGTCCAAGTAAGGACAGCACCGAAGCACCGGTCCACCCACATATCAAATTATCAAAGTACCGAACGCGAATCATATGAGCGTGATGAAAACTAGCTTGACGATAATTCCCATGTGTCCTCGGGAGCGCTTTTCTCTATATAAGAGTTTGTCCAGGCTTGTCCTTTGCTACAAAAAGGATTGGGCCACCTTGCTACACTTTATTTACTTTTGTTACTTGTTGCTAGTTACAAATTACCTTATCACAAAACTATCTGTTACCTATGATTTCAGTGCTTGCAGAGAATACCTTGCTGAAAACCGCTTATCATTTCCTTTCGCTCCTCGTTGGGTTCGACACTCTTATTTATTGAAAGGACTACGATAGATCCCCTATACTTGTGGGTCATCAACTGGGCATCCCGGTGACCAGCCATTTTCTCGTGAGTGAGGAGCGGAGTCCACTCCTCTTGAGAATAACCCGCCTAGCATGGAAGATACAGACATCCCTAGTTGATACATTAGCTATTCGAGCATACAAAACATAATTTCATTTAAAGGTTTAGAGTTTGGCACATACAAATTTACTTGGAGCGGCAGGTAGATACCACATATAGGAAGGTATGGTGGACTCATATGGAATAACTTTTGGGGTTTATGGAAGTGGATGCACAAGCAGTATTCCCGCTTAGTACAAGTGAAGGCTAGAAAAAGACTGGGAAGCGACCAACTAGAGAGCGACAACAGTCATGAACATGCATTAAAATTAATAAACATTGAGTGCAAGCATGAGTAGGATATAATTCACCATGAACATAAATATCGTGGAGGCTATGTTGATTTTGTTATAACTACATGTGTGAACATGTGCCAAGTGAAGCCACTCGAATCGTTCAAAGGAGGATACCACCCAATCATACCACATCACAACCATTTTAATAGCATGTTGGCACGCAAGGTAAACCATTATAAACTCCTAGCTAACTAAGCATGGTATAAGCAACTATAATCTCTAATTGTCATTGCAAACATGTTTCATTCATAATAGGCTGAATCAGGAACGATGAACTAATCATATTTAGAAAAATAGGAGAGGTCGAGTTCATACCAGCTTCTCTCATCTCAATCAGTTCATCATATATCGTCATTATTGCCTTTCACTTGCACGACCGAACGGTGTGGATAATAATAATAGTGCACATGCATTGGACTAAGCTGGAATCTGCAAGCATTTTAATAGAAGGGAGAAGACAAGGCAATATGGGCTCTTTGTTAGGTCAACAATAATGCATATAAGAGCCACTTCAACATTTTAATCATGGTCTTCTCCTCTCGACCCCCAAAGAAAAGAAAAGAAATAAAACTATTTACACGGGAAAGCTCCCAACAAGCAAAAGAAGAACGAGAAATCTTTTTGGGTTTTCTTTTAATTATTACTACTAACAGCATGGAAAGTAAACTAGCTAAAAGCTACAACTATTTTTTTGGTTTTTAAGGTTTTTCAAACACACAAGAAGAAGACTTAAAAAGAAAATAAACCAGCATGGATAGTACAATGAAAAAGTATGAACACCGACAACTAGAATGAGTGTGTGATCATGAATGTAATGTCGGTGAGAAATACGTACTCCCCCAAGCTTAGGCTTTTGGCCTAAGTTGGTCTATGCCCATGGATGGCCTGGCGGATATCTGAAGTTGTAACTAGGGTCGTACTGAGATGCAGCCGCTACTGCCTCACAAGTTGCAGCTTGGAGGCGAGATGCCTCCGTCCTCCTCTCATACTCGTTCACCTCCTCCCTGGTTATAACATATCTCCTTTTTGCCTGAAAGTCAAAGAAAGTAGGAGCAGGGAGAGTAATATGGACAGCACGATGTCTGTCAAAGATTAGTCGGTACTGGAGAGACTGTTCATTCCTCTCAATAAACTGATGATGAACCATAGCATTAAAATCTAGATAAGCAGGAGGCAACTCCATATCATTTTCACGAATGGGTACCTCAAGAAAATCAGTTAAATGGGTTGCATAAATTCCACCAAACAAATCTCCGCTAATACTGTTATGATGCAACCTTCGTGCAACAATAGCTCCCAAGTTATATTGTTTATCTCCTAATACAACACTCTTGAGAACACTAAGATCGGGAACGCACATGTGACATGCCTCGTCCTTACCGTTAATGCATCTACCTATAAAGAGAGCAAAATAATGTATGGCAGGAAAATGAATGCTCCCTATAGTAGCTTGCATGATTTCCCTAGATTCCCCCACAGTTATACTAGCAAGAAAGTCTTTATACTCAGACTTGCGAGGTTCACTAGCACTACCCCACCGCGGGAGTTTACAAGCAGTATTAAAATCCTCTAAATCCATGGTATAAGATTTATCATAAAGATCAAACAGGACCATGTGAGAATTGCGTGATGATGTAAATTTAAAGCTTCTCACAAAGGAGTCAGTTAGGTAGTAATGTTGGGGGCACTTATCTGCCACGAAGCCCTCGAGTTCTGCATTACGCACATACGCGTCAAATTCCTCCTTAATACCTGCTCCGACCATAAACTCCTCTGACGGCCATTCACAAGGCTGCACTTGAGCTTCCCTTGGTAGTTCATTGTCCGACTCATGTATCGCGGGCCTTGGACCTTGTTTCCTTGAGGAACCACCTTGGTACATTTTCATAAACATATTTCTTCCTCTGAAAAAATTTCTGAAATTTTTAGTAACTCAAAATAAAAGTGAACCAAACTCAACAAAATTGATAGCAACTACTCCCACAAGTGCCTAGAGACTATATCATGCATTAGAACTACTTGGGACCAAATAAATTTGACATCCAAACTCAAGAACAGGGTCACCAATGCAGCAAAAATTTCCAATGAATAAAGCACTAGAACAAAAACTAATTGTACCATTGGAGGAGTCACATACCGAAGAATAATCCCCCAAAGCAGTTTTGTGAATGGAGCTTTGAGCAAGGAGATCGAAAATCGCAGCAAAACGAGCTAGAACACGAGTTTGAGCTGCGTGTGGATTTTTTCTGGAGGAAGATGAAGTGTGTGGGTGCTGGAATAAGTGGAGGGGGGGCACGTGGGGTCCATGAGGCAGGGGGGCGCGCCCAGGGGGTGGGCGTGCCCTGGACCCTCGTGGCCAGGTGGTGGCTCCCCCTGGTGTTCTCTAAGTGCCAGATATTCTTAAATATTCTAGAAAAAGTCATATTTCAGTTTCAGGGCATTTGGAGAACTTTTGTTTTCCAGGTATTTTTCATTGCACAGATAATTCAGAAAACTAATAGAAAATACTACTTTTGCTTATTTAATCTAAATAACAGAAGGTAAAAGGAGGGTACAGAGAGCTGTGCTTTATAAGTTCATCCATCTCATGCTCATCAAAAGGAATCCACTAACAAGGTTGATCAAGTCTTGTTAACAAACTCATTCCGAATCGCATGAAACCGGAGAATTTTCGAGTAGCACTGGGTTACCTCAACGGGGATATGCACATCCCCAATAATAAGGATATCATATTTCTTCTTGACAGTAGGAAGAGGGAATTCAAAACCTCCAATAATATTCGATGGAATTTTTCCAATAGAATTGATACTGTGGACTTGAGGTTGTTTCCTCGGAAAGTGTACCGTATGCTCATTACCATTAACATGAAAAGTGACATTGCCGTTGTTGCAATCAATAATAGCCCCTGCAGTATTCAAAAAGGGTCTACCAAGAATAATAGACATACTATCGTCCTCGGGAATATCAAGAATAACAAAGTCCGTTAAAATAGCAACGTTTGCAACCACGACAGGCACATCCTCACAAATACCGACAGGTATAGCGGTTGATTTATCGGCCATTTGCAAAGATATTTCAGTAGGTGTCAACTTATTCAAATCAAGTCTACGATATAAAGAGAGAGGCATAACACTAACACCGGCTCCAAGATCACATAAAGCAGTTTTAACATAGTTTCTTTTAATGGAGCATGGTATAATTGGTACTCCTGGATCTCCTAGTTTCTTAGGTATTCCACCCTTAAAAGTATAACTAGCAAGCATGGTGGAAATTTCACCTTCCGATATCTTTCTTTTATTTGTAACAATTTCTTTCATATACTTAGCATAAGGGTTCATCTTAAGCATATCAGTCAAACGCATACGCAAAAAGATAGGTCTAATCATTTCAGCAAAACGCTCAAAATCCTCATCATCCTTTTTCTTGGATGGTTTAGGAAGAAAAGGCATGGGTTTCTGAACCCATGGTTCTCTTTCTTTACCGTGCTTCCTAGCAACAAAGTCTCTCTTATCATAACATTGATTCTTTGATTGTGGGTTATCAAGATCAACAGAAGGTTCAATCTCTACATCATTGTTATTGCCAGGTTGAGCATCAACATGAACGTCATCATTAACATTATCACTAGGTTCATGTTCATCACCAGATTGTGTTTCAGCATCAGAAATAGAAATATCATTGGGATTCTCAGGTGTGTCAACAACAGGTTCACTAGAAGCATGCAAAGTCCTATAATTTTTTCTTTTTCTTCCTTTTAGAAGGACTAGGTGCATCAACATTAGTTCTCTGAGAATCCTGCTCAATTCTCTTAGGATGGCCCTTAGGAAACAAAGGTTCCTCAGTCATTTTACCCCCTCTAGTCATAACTCTAACAACGTTATCATTTTTCTTATTATTTAATTCATTGAGCAAATCATTCTGAGTTTTAAGCACTTGTTCTACTTGAGTGGTAACCATAGAAGCATGTTTACTAATGAGTTTGAGTTCACCTTTAACTATAGGCATATAATCACTCAAGTGTTCAATCATATAAGCATTGCGTTTCAATTGTCTACCAACATAAGCATTGAAGTTTTCTTGTTTAACAATAAAATTATCAAACTCATCTAAGCATTGGCTAGCAGACTTATAACGAGGAATATCACCTTCATCAAATCTATAGAGAGAATTTACCTTTACTACATGTGTCGGGTTATCAAGACCATGTATTTCTTCAATAGGTGGTAAATTCTTAACATCTTCGGCTTTAATACCTTTTTCTTTCATAGATTTCTTTGCCTCTTGCATATCTTCAGGACTGAGGAATAGAATACCCCTTTTCTTCGGAGTTGGCTTAGGAGTTGGTTCAGGAAGTGTCCAATTATTTTCATTAGTCAACATATTATTCAATAGCAATTCAGCTTGATCAACAGTTCTTTTCTCTGAAAACGCAACCAGCACAACTATCCAGGTAGTCTCTGGAAGCATCGGTTAGGCCATTATAAAAGATATCAAGTATTTCATTTTTCTTGAGAGGATGATTAGGCAAAGCATTAAGTAATTGGAGAAGCCTCCCCCAAGCTTGTGGGAGACTCTCTTCTTCAATTTGGGACTAATGACTTGCAAGATTGGATCAAGAACTCACATATATTCATGAAAACATAATAGGTTCAGATCTGAAATCATGGCACTCGGGCCCTAGTGACAAGCATTAAGCATAGCAAAGTCATAGCAACATCAATCTCAGAACATAATGGATACCAGGGATCAAACCCTAACAAAACTAACTCGATTACATGATAAATCTCATCCAACCCATCACCGTCCAGCAAGCCTATGATGGAATTACTCACGCACGACGGTGAGCATCATGAAATTGGTGATGGAGGAAGGTTGATGATGACGACTGACGGTGTCCTGGACTAGGGGGTACTCACCACGTCGTCTCCCGATCAGTTGGATTGGGCCGAGGACCCCCAGGGCCGAATACTCATGGGCCAGTTCGGACAGCCGATGACATATACAAGGAAGATTCCTCAAGACTTGGTGATCAAGACAAGGACTCCACCCCACCGGCGTATTCGACTAGGACTCTTGTTATCGTAGGCCTCTGGTATGTTATATAAGCCGAGGCCAGGCTAGTCGATAGATTATTATGATATTACTCATCATACCTCTAGGGTTTAGACCACAACATATGATCTCGAGGTAGATCAACTCTGTACTTGATATTCCATCAATATAAACAAAAGCAACATGTAGGGTATTATCTCTTCGAGAGAGCCCGAACCTGGGTAAAATCCCGTGTACATGTTACCATTGATCCTAAGACACGCAACTTGGGACCCCCTACCCGAGATCTGTCGGTTTTGACACAGAAAATGATGCTTTCATTGAGAGTTCCGCTGTGTGTTCGGCAAAGGATCGATGGCTCGCCCGTAGATCAACTGCGATGTCGGCATCTTCGTCACCGGCTCGACTGGTCACCTTGGTTCGACCAAGGACTATGCCCCGTCTTTGGATCACCATGTTCGGACAAGGGACTTCATCAACGTCTACTCCGATCTCTATCAAGATCATGGAGGAATCTTCCATGGAGCTCGAGGGCTCAGCGTCGACATTACCCTCGAGCGGCCGTGCTGTTTTTCTAGACAACGAACTCATATCGACCTCCATCGCCTCCTCGAGCGTCGCTTTGACGATTGCTTCGGTGGGATTGTGCGGAATTGAGTCTACAACAACCATGCAAAATTTTGTCGAGTTCTGATGGAGGAATCTCTGGAATCTATGATATACCGGAACCCTGTCAAATCTGGACGGGAATCTGGACGAGTTTAGGGCATGGTCTCCAGAGCTCAGCTCGGAGGTCCTTTGGAAGATCCGACCGTTCATCTGCTGCGGAATTCTCATATCTACTACCCCTCCAAATTTCATTATGATCCGACGGTGCAAACTCCGGGAACCTTCCGATGAGTGGACCAATTTTCGGATCTGTTTTCTGCGCGAATATGAATCCGACCCGAGTTCATCTTTTCTCATGAACGTGATGTTGGACAACCCTTTTAAAGGGAATTTTCCCCTAGGGTATTGAGCGTTGTTCTTAAACACGTGCTCACAAAATTTAAGCCTTCTCTGAGGCAATCTTCACCATCGCGCTGGTGTCAAACCAGTCCGGCGATATTGCTCCATGGGTGCCGACCTGTGCTAGACACGTCGCCGCTCTGTTGAGCCGAGCTCAATTTCTTCGATCATCATCTCGGCAAGCCGAACAAGAGTTCGGCATCACGAAGGATAAATCATCACCAACATCGCTGCCCCACGGATTACACGGAGCAGGCACGCCGGCATCGCCGCATGGTCACTTCATCAAGCCAGCATTGGCCGCGTCACAAGTCACGACCCGCGTCGGCATGGCCGCACTGTTGCTTCTTCAAGCCGATGTCTATCACGCCGAACTGCTTCAACACCTCGGCTGACATGGCAGCTGTAATGTCTCCTCACTGACCTGCTCCATCACCTCGGCTGGACCGGGGACTTGGCTATTTCTTCATCAACATACTCCGATGACTTCGGCGTCACCAGCCGACCAGTTTCGTCATGATTAGCTGGATCGAGGGCTTTGTCTCGGCAAGCCAACCTTTGCCAGCATCACCATGCCGGCGCTTTACCACCCATCAGGCTATGGGTGTGCGGATCGAGTCCCAATTTTGGGAGTCACCTTTCTTCGGATTGCCACAACAAATAAACCAGGTGCTATTTATCCCAGTATTTTTTGCTTGTTTGGGTCTATTTTACCAAAGAATTATTACTCTGGTTTCCTCCGTCATTTTTACACAGGTCTATCAAATGGTGGCCGCATTATCAACGGTCATGCGATGATATGGTCAGTTTCTGTATACAGTTCGGCGAAACGCCGAATCCGGAACTCAGGCCAGCTTGTGAATTCGGGTTTTTGCCACGCCTTCATCGTGTCACGCCGACGCTCTGCATCAACATTGACTTCGGCGCCATGCCACATATCTTTAAATAAATTATTTTTGCGAAAAGCAATTATGCAAGAATTATATATATATTTATATTATCCTTTTTGGACCGCTATTTTATGTGTGTAGGTGATCGACTTCGACTGCGTTACGCGGTCGCTTTGGCAAGCCAATGCCGCTGTTTTAATTGGCATAAATCGGCTTGCGTGTTCACCTTGTTTGTCATGTTGCCATACCGACGTGTTCGGTCACCTCGGGGACTTCATCATCGCCGAGAGAGCTTTACCTCACTGAGTGTTCGGTGCACAGGCCATATTTGTTTTATTACTCACTTTGCATAAATTATTTATTATGCAACATTTTTTGTAATTTATTATTATTACTATTATATCCGGTTTGCACTATTTTTTGTGCACAGATAAATGATTCGGGTTGGGCAGTGCTGTCTCCTCGGCTAGACGGGAGGCTTCGTCAACACTGCATTAACCCACACCAGGGGCTTTGGCGTCACTCTGCCAGCCCGCATTGGCCGTGCTATGCCACCACATCGGAGCGTCGAGCTCTTCGCTCCGCCACCTTGAGACCGGCTTGGGGGATGGAACCTTGTCCCGCATCAAGCTTGGACAGCGTCATCAATGCCGAACACATTAACAAGCTAAGTCGCTTTCATGCTAAAAAACTTTCGGTTTTAATTTTTTTCTTTGGTTCGACCAAGCATTATACTTCCTTGTCAAAACTTTGTTTGTGACGCATAAATTCGAATACCCTGTTTACTTGGGGGCTTCCTTCATGAAGCCTTTCCTCTTGCGTATGATTATACTTGTACGCTTCGTTCCTTGTTCGTGTACTATGCCACAATATGCACCATATTGACCTAAGTGTTCCGCAAGCTGGGTTGCCTGGCTCCTGTGCTTACCCCTACGTTCCTGATTGTTCGGCTATGGAGTAAATGGAGCACCTCTGCGATTGTCACGACCGGGTCATCCGAGCTCTGACCTTAGACTGGGTGAAGCCGAAAGCTAGCGCTCTTATTGTTTTCAATCATGGTCGGCACACAACGGAACTCATGAGTACAAAAAATCTATTGCACAAGTCTCATAGTAATAATGAGCACCGAAGAAAGGTATCGGCGGAGGTACTATTTTCTTCGAAAGAGACCAAGGGTGTCCCACACACCCTGCCAGCGAATCTGGAGAGAAAAGTCGTGACGCGCACGAGATTTAAGGCCCTGACATTGTCTCCTCATCTCCGTCGTCGGTGGAGAGGCCCGCATGATCGCATGGCCCGCGGTGCCTCCAAGGAAGCACACGATCCGCGTACTCTCCCCTCATTGGCCTAAAGTTTCGTCCACCGGTTTTCTTTCTTCTTTTTTGCTTCTCAATCTCAGGTAATTACATTAATTTGTAGGGACGCGCGCGCTACTGCGGTTCGTTGGGTCATCACGTCAAAACGACACGCCTTTGTTTCGGGGAGTTTTGTTACGTTTTACTACGTGACATGATAGTGCCCGATTGGAAAAATGTTCATTTTAAACCCTATAAACTCGTAGAGGTTGGCGGAAAACTCTCAAGTCAAAATCCAGGTCCTGGACTACGTTTTGGCTCCTCTAGGGTTCTTCCCGGCGAGCTCCAGATCGCCTCTTCTGCCGCGCCACCGCGCCCTCCCACACTCGCCATTGCCCGCGCCGCGACTCCCGCTCCTGCCACGCGCGCGCCACCCTACGCTGACGCCCCCCCTCCCGACGGCTGCACGCTCCGGTGTCCGACGCCCGCGCCCCCGGGGCTCCGCCGCCGTTTCGCCCACGCCCCTCGCCCGTTACCTCGCTTTGGCCTCTGTACCTGTGGCATGTGGGGCCCGCCCCTGTATTGTTAAAGAAAACGAAAATGTAAAAAAAGAATTAAAATAGAGATAATTGATTTAATTAATCATGTTAATTAACCTAACCTAATTAGTTAGCTAATTAACTGTTAATTAATTAAGCAGACGATGACGATTGGGCCCTACTGCCCCTTTGACCAGTCAAATCGGTTGGAGTTGACTATGGACTCTACTGACGTCATGATGATGCAATAACTCCGTTTTAGATTTAATATTAATTTTAGAATATGTTTAAAACTTTGAAAATTAATATAAAACAATCCGTAGCTCGCATGAAAAAGTTTTATACATGAAAGTTGCTCAGAAAAATATGAGAATCTGAATACGCTCTTCGTTCATCTGTCACGTGCCACTAGCATAGCGAATGGAATCGTCCCCCTCTGTTTCATCTGTCCGAAAATGCAAACTTCGGCAAAACTTTCCCGGATGTTTTCCCCCTTCGCCGGTATCGTATAACACTGCGTTAGAACACCTCTAGCTATGCTTGTTGTCATGTCATGCATCTATTTGCTTGTATTTACTGTTTCTTCCCCCTCTTGTTCTCTCTGGTAGACCCCGAGACCGCTGCTGATGCCCTTGTGATCGACTACGTCGACGACGACCCTTCTTCTCTTTCAGCGGAGCTTCCAGGCAAGCCCCTGATAACCCACAAGTATAGGGGATTGCAACAGTTTTCGGGGTAGAGTATTCAACACAAAATTTATTGATTCGACACAAGGGGAGCCAAAGAATATTTTTGAGTATTAGCAGCTGAGTTGTCAATTCAACCACACCTGAAAGACTTAATATCTGCAGCAAAGTATTTAGTACCAGAGTAACATTAAAGTAACGGTAACAGTGGCAAAAGTAGTAGTAGCAGTATTGTAGCAATCGTAGTAGTGGCAACGGAAAAGTAACTTAGCAAAGATTAATATGTGAAAAGCTCGTAGGCAATTGATCCATGATGGATAATTATGTCGGATGGCATTCATAATGCAACGGCTATAATATAGGGTGACACAGAACTAGCTCCAGTTTATCAATATAATGTAGGCATGTATTCCGAATATAGTCATACTTACTTATTAAGGGCAGCGGGGTCCTATTGAAAACTAAGGGATATTAAGGCATCCTTCTAATAGAGTACCGGACCAAAGCATTAGCACCTAATGAATACATGAACTCCTCAAACTACGGTCATCACCGGGAATGGTCCCGACTATTGTCACTCCAGATGTGACGCCCGGATAATTAGCTACAGTAATCCCACGTTAATGATGCCACGTCACCACAATTACAGTTGTTAATCTCGCGCTAGTTCGAAATCGATTCGATTCCAAATTTAAAATAAAAGGCAAACAATAAAATTTTCAAATGTTAAAAACCAAAATGTTCGGGTTGTGACAAGTATTGCATAGGTAATTATAGTGAAGAACCCATATTTAAATAAAATACTTAAATGCACTATAGTAGAAAAAAACAGCGACAAAACAGTTATTCAAATGCTTTCAAAATAATAAACAATTCCAAAACTATTTTATTTCAGTGCTAAACTGTTTGTGGCAGGGGCATAAGTTGTAACACTATTTTAGGTGTCACTGTTGTATTTTATTGAAACTAGGCTAAAACAGAAAAGAAATAATATAAATAATAGTAAAAGAAAACAAAACAAAAAAATAAGGAGAAGAAAAGGAAAGCACCCCCCACTGGGCCACGGCCCAGCAGGCCTCCAAGTCGCACGGCCGGCTCACCAGGCCCAATCGGCCACCCCCACTCCCTTATCCTCTCTCGCCCGAAACCCTAACCCCCCACTACTCCCACTCGCCCCCACTCCCTCTCCCTTGTCCCACTCCTCCTCTGCCCCCTGATCTGGCTCGAGGGAAACGGCTCCCCGACCCCGTTGCCGTGACCCTTCGCCGTCACCTCGCCAACCGCCGTCGCAAGGAGAACGACCCCGCCGCCCGGGTCGACCGCGCCCGTCGTCGCCGAAGCTACATCGTCGGACGCCATCGCCGCGGTCCTCTCCGACGCCGGTGCTCCCCGTCACCGTCGCCGGAGGCGTCCTCGTCGGTCTGCCTCCTCCTCCTCGCCGGCCTGCACCTCCTCACCACATCGCCGTCGTGTCCGTCTCCTCCCCGCGCCCCACTGCCCCGATCCCTGCATCCCGCAGTGATCCCCGATTCCTTCCTTCCCCTTTCTGTCGCCGGCGTCGTTCCCCCGCCGCGCCCAGCGTGTGCGTGGCCGCGCTCCCGCGCGCCCTCGTCCACCACCGCCTGGACGCCCCGCCCCTGACCTCACTCGCCTCGCCACCACTGCCTGCAGCTACTGCTGCTCCGTGGCCATGCGCCGTCTGCCACGGCGGCCCTCTCCACTACCCGCGCCGCCCTGCTCCGGCTGCGGCCACGGCCGTCGGTGCCCACGGGGCCGCTGCCCTTCATCCCAACGCCAGCCGCCGCCTCTTCGGTGACTCGCCGGAGCCCCGTCCGCCCCATCGTGGCCGCCGCTCCCCAACCGCGCCCAATCGGGCTGGGCGTCAGCCCCCTCCCAGCGCCTGAAACCCCGTTTCACCCGCGCCCGTTAGCCCGCTAAGGCCCCTGTGCCACTGACCAGAGGGGCCCAGCCCACAGAACGTTTTAAAAGAAAATGAAAAAGAAAATAAAAATGAATTAATAAAATTAGTAATTAATTAAATGGTGAACTAATTAAGTTAATTAATCATGTTCAATTAATCTGATTAACTTGTAGTTTAGTTTAATAGTAATTAGTTTAGCTAAACCCTAGTTAACCTTAACAGAGTATGACAGGTCGGTCCCACTGGACCCACACGTCAGTTTGACCAGTCAACACCTCTGTTGGCTGTTGACATCATGATGATGTCAGCATGCACTATTCTGGATAATGCTGAATTAAATTAATTAAATAAATTCTAAAAATGATTTAAAACTTCAGAAAATCATATAAAATAAACGATAGCTCAGATGAAAAAACTTTGTACATGAAAGTTGCTCAGAACAACGAGACGAATCCGAATACGCAGCCCGTTTGTTCACCACACACCCCTAACATATCGAACACGCAACTTTCCCCCTCCGGTTCATCTCTCCGAAAACGCGAAACACCGGGAATACTTTCCCGGATGTTTCCCCCCTTCGTCGGTATCACCTACTACCGCGATTGGGCCCTACTAACAACGCTCATTGTCATGTCATGCATCGTCATGCATATGTTTGCATTATATTTATTGTTTCTTCCCCCTCTTCTCTCGCTAGACTCCGATACCGACGCTGCGGCTGCCCAGTTCGACTGCGGTGTTGACGACCCTTCCTTCTTGCCAGAGCAACCAGGCAAGCCCCCCCTTTGATCACTAGATATCGCCTATTCTTCTCTATACTGCTTGCATTAGAAGAGTGTAGCATGTTACTGCTTTCAGTTAATCCTATTCTGCTGCATAGCCTGTCATTGTTGCTACAGTTGTTACCCTTACCTGCTATCCTACTGCTTAGTATAGGATGCTAGAGTTCCATCAGTGGCCTTACACTCTTGTTCGTCTGCCATGCTATACTATCGGGCCGTGATCACTAGGGAGGTGATCACGGGTATATACTATATACTTTGTATACATGACACATGTGGTGACTAAAGTCGGGTCAGCTCGTTGAGTACCCGCAAGTGATTCTGATGAGGGGGCTGAAAGGATAGGTGGCTCCATCCCGGTAGAGGTGGGCCTGGGTTCCTAACGGCCCCCGACTGTTACTTTCTGGCGGAGCGACAGGGCAGGTTGAGACCACCTAGGAGAGAGGTGGGCCTGGCCCTGGTCGGCGTCCGCGGATACTTAAAATTAACACGCTTAACGAGATCTTAGTATTTGATCTGAGTCTGGCCATTTGGTTTATACGCACTAACCAATTACGCGGGAACAGTTATGGGCACTCGACGTCGTGGTATCAGTCGAAGCCTTCGTGACGTCAGCGACTAGGCGGCGCGCGCCAGATTGGACCGTGTAACGTGACTTCCTTTGTAATGGAGGTTGCTAGGTCTGCTTCCGGCCGCCCTCGCAACATGCAGGTGTGCAATGGGCGATGGGCCCAGACCCCTGCGCCATATAGGATTTAGACCGGCGTGCTGACCTCTCTATTGTGCCTAGGTAGGGCTGCGACGTGTTGATCTTTCGAGGCCGGGCATGACCCAGGAAAGTGTGTCTGGCCAAATGGGATTGAGCGTGTTGGGTTATGTGGTGCACCCTTGTAGGGAAGTTTATCTATTCGAATAGCCATGTCCCTCGGTAAAAGGATGACCCAGAGTTGTACCTTGACCTTATGACAACTAGAACCGGATACTTAATAAAACACACCATTCCAAGTGCCAGATATAACCCGGTGATCGCTCTCTAACAGGGCGACGAGGAGGGGATCGCCGGGTAGGATTATGCTATGCGATGCTACTTGGTGAACTTACCATCTATTCTCTTCTACATGCTGCAAGATGGAGGTGGCCTGAAGCGTAGTCTTCAACAGGATTAGCTATCCCCCTCTTATTCGGGCATTCTGCAGTTCAGTCCACCGATATGGCCCTTTACACATATACCCATGCATATGTAGTGTAGCTCCTTGCTTGCGAGTACTTTGGATGAGTACTCACGGTTGCTTTTCTCCCTCTTTTCCCCATTTCCCTTCTACCTGGTTGTCGCAACCAGATGCTAGAGCCTAGGAGCCAGACGCCACCGTTGACGACGACTCCTACTACACCGAAGGTGCCTACTACTACGTGCAGCCCACTGACGATGACCAGGAGTAGTTAGGAGGATCCCAGGCAGGAGGCATGCGCCTCTTTCGATCTGTATCCCAGTTTGTGCTAGCCTTCTTAAGGCAAACTTGTTTAACTTATGTCTGTACTCAGATATTGTTGCTTCCGCTGACTCGTCTATGATCGAGCACTTGTATTCGAGCCCTCGAGGCCCCTGGCTTGTATTATGATGCTTGTATGACTTATTTATGTTTTAGAGTCGTGTTGTGATATCTTCCCGTGAGTCCCTGATCTTGATCGTACACGTTTGCGTGCATGATTAGTGTACGGTCAAATCGGGGATGTCACAAGTTGGTATCAGAGCCGATTGCCTGTAGGAATCCCCTTCCCAACTCCTTGGCCGAAGTCGAGTCTAGACATTACAAAAACTTTTTCCTAACATGGCTGTGTGTCTTACGGGCCCACGTCGCCATTTGGGTGGTATTAGGATCTTTTACTTCTCGATCTATACTCCGGGACTCTGATCTCTCTTCTATTCGGGTTAAATGATTTTTCTAAAATCTAACATTAGGATCTCGTGATCACATTCACCCGGGGAGCCCCTCACTCCAGATGACCGCTTGCTGCACCAGAAGATTCCGAAGATATTCTCTGAAGTTCTCTCGAGACTTTGTGCCCGTTGCATTTGCAATCCCCTACCACCGTTGTATCCTTATGGATAGCCTTATATCCTTGTCGTCCCTACCTTCATCCCGAGTTGCTCTTGTTATTACAAGATACCCTGGAATATTTCCTATATCCCGAAAATCCATTTTTGCCTACTACCTTGCATTTCTTGCCCCATGAATACCCCCTACGGATAATTCCTCGCACTTATCGAGTATCCGTTCTTCCCCCATTGTTAATATGAATAAGAAGATACATTGAAATACTATCCGATCTTTCAGAAATCCTCTGCCCGTTATTGCTCGGCAAATACTTGTCTGCTTGCATTATGGATGTGTTCCATATGTCTAGCAATATTCATAGTATCCTTTGTCATTATCATTTCGAGTTCGTTGATTCAATATATTACGAATGCTCACAAACCTCAATCAGATCCTAGAATTCATCCTTCCGGCTTAGACGTCATTTTAAACATGAGCTGGTTCTCGACCAATCAAATTACCGCTGATTGTATCCCTAAGTCTACTCAACTTATCCATCCTTAATCACATCGTTTGTTCTGAGCCCTTGATTTGAAAATCACAATTCCTTTGCATTTGAGCTCTGAGTTAGTCAGTTGTATCTATAGTCCAATGCCTTTGCATTGTTACTTCCTCTGTTTGAGTACCGATACTCACATCAGCTTCGTTGTGGATCGCCCGATCCATTATTGGATTTTATCCGACAGTGCCCTTCATATTCAATCACCTTGTGAGTTCTTCCCCTGATACATAATGCCTTTGGTAAATTGTATCCTCTGCTTGGCCAACCATGCTCTACTGTCGAGCTGGTATAATTTACTCCTGAAGTTTGTGTAATATGTTTCTAAGATGCTCCGATGGGTTGAACCTATGCCTTTCTTAATCTGTGTGAACCCGAAAACTGCTATGGGTCATACTCTACTGGTGTTATGCCGGGTAAAATTTCAACACTAGAACCTCGTCGAAAGTGAGAAGTGAATGTAAGATTATGCATTGGAGAAGTGGGAGTCGACCTTGAACCTTTGTGTTCATGCCCACGGACACGATGTGGAACTTATCATGAAAGCTTCTTGCAAGAATATTTAATCATTTGAATAATTCTTCCGGTATCGTAAATTGGATCCCTTGTAGTTATGTTTCCGACCCTGCTAACCTTATTCAATATATCTGAAAGGAAACCATTCCATTGCCTCGTCTATTCTGACAAGATTAAAGTATCTGCTATCGCAAGTCAACACTCCAATTCAGTTTCTATTCTGATTTGCTTTCGAGTATACCCTCTGGTATCTCGAGAATATCACGGAACTACATAACTTCTTATGAGTTCTTCATCAGCTATTATTCTTGCCGATTCCAATCCACCCCCGGGTTCCGAGTTAATAGTCACTCGAGAACACCGATAAGTGAATCGATTCCGCACTCTGATTCCATAACTCTAAGTAATTTTTGTTGCTTACGAGTTAATAATCATTTAAGTCATTCCTAGCCTGATCGGCTATATCATTAGCGTGCTAAATTTTAACTATGCTACCTGGTCCTTCTTCCCGAAGCACAAATTTTGACGATGAGCTATGCTTACGTCCATTTTCCTCATCATATCATTTCACCTTGAACAGCAAGCTTGATTTCGAGTTTGTGTCATAACCATGGTTCCAATAACCTTTTGCTTCATCATTCCTTTGACTTGGTGTCGATGATGATTGATTACATCTTCATGAAATCTCTCGACAAATGTGTCGTGATCATCATCAACCTTATGAGCTCTTCCAGGATATCAATCAAATTCATGATGAGAAATACCATCCTTGCCCTCGATGATTTGTCTTATCATCGGCCACTTTATTGCCTTCCCTCCAACACAAACATGATCGTGTTTTGTGTTATACCTTGAGTTCCTTGCTATCCAGCGTTAGTTGTTCTTTACCTTGGGATATTATCATCTTTTATGTCAAGTATGTCATGAGAATTTCACCACCTCTTATGAATTATTGATGAAAGTGATGCTTCTCACCATCACCATTCTTTTCATGGCCCCCGTGTTCCAATCGGAATGCCGACAAATGGACTGTGATGTGAAAAATTCAAAACTTCTAGCAACCCTATTGCTTGTAAGTTAATGAACGGTAGTTACATTCTTTTTGTGTATTGGATATCGAATCACCCTTCCATCATTGATCTTGCTACCTAAGCCCATAATTCGGGTGCACCGTTCAACCAATGTTTAAATTGTGTATGTTTTCCTCGAGCATACATCATTATATCATTTGATCTGACAAATGTTATCTCCTTGTTCACATAATTGAGGGCATCCATCTTTTTGGAAGTCTTCATAAGTTGTCACTGAGTTCATCAGCTAACTCCTTATCCCTTCATTGGTTTAATGATGAGCTCTTGTTTCGGAACTCGCTTCCATAGTACATTTCCCGAGAATCCTACAATGTTGTCTCGTCAATTTGTTTTCCACCTTTTCTTCTCGGGCATCCTGAGTCTGAGGTATCCTGATACTAATCAGATCTTTATCTCGGTCAGATATGATGGTTGGAACATATTACCAAGAGTTATAACATCTTTACATGACCCGGTAAGGTGATGTCATGCCTAGCACACCTGACCGGAGGACCTATTGTTATAGTTTCCTTTTCTGCGAGGTTATCCATTCTTCCATGAGGAAATGGTAAGACTTATTCTATAAGTCGTCCCTGATGGATCCTTTGTGTATCCAAAGTCCGACCTTGCTTGAAGGCCATGTCAATGCTATCTCGAAGCATGTCTGTGATACTCCGATCTTCAATAAAAACATTTTAAGCCCAATGCTAAATGTTTCTTCCTTAATTATCCCAACACCGTTGTATGGGGTAATGCCATGAAAATTCTCTCCCATTACATAAATGGTTTTCTACGTTATATCCTGTCATGGATATCATGCTATGCTTGTCCTTGGGAAGGATATACCCCTGAATTATGTGTTTAAACACATTTTTCTTTCCATTGTTCTGATTAAAACTGATAAACACTTTTCCCTTTCCATTGGTTTGTTTAAACCCTTTCTATGATCTATATGATATAAGCAGTAATAATTCCCTGCTTCTCTAGACACCTCGGTGTACAACTCTGTCAGTAAGACCCTGTTACTATTGTTGATGACATTCCGGTAACCACCGATGGACGAGAACTTTGCCTATTGGTCCGCCTCGTTTCAACGAGCAGGAAAATGGTTCTCTTCGTCCCTCGCCCTTGGTACCAACGTTGTTACTGACATATAACTGACAGGCTAACCTCTGACATGCCTTGCTTACATGATCATGCAAGACGTCATCGCCCTTCCTACTTTTAACCCACATGGTGGGCCCATAACCCACAGTTCCACAGGATCGAAACCTGACTCTCATGTGCACCCTGTTTCCAAAGATATTCCTCACGCTTGGCTTCGTATGAAAAATCACGAACCACCTTCCTAGTGATCTATTCTGGTATCAGACACAATACTATTCTAGTTGCGCTGAACCCCTTTCACACTTTGTTTCAGTCAACGAACGATTGCCTACCGGCTTAAAACTTCCCATGATACCTCCTTACTTTGCTCTCGATATTTTCTTAAGTTTTAGTTCGAGAGTTACTTCCCGCCACCATCCTCGATGTTATCGACTAGATTGTCAACCTTGCAGAGATCCGTTCTCCCGAAATACCCATCTTTTATTCCTCCGTAAGTACGATGGAGTTCCCGAAGGAAGGACGACAACTTCCTCATGATGCATTGATGCAGAGAAATGAAGACATCAACGCTATGGTTCAACCTATTCAAGAAGGGCAACAAAGATTGAGAAAACTCGTTAGAATTTCGGAGCCAAATCCCTTTCCCCTTACTCCACCTCTTAAAATCTCGGGACGAGATTTTTTGTAGTGGAGGAGAATTGTGACGCCCGGATAATTAGCTACAGTAATCCCACGTTAATGATGCCACGTCACCACAATTACAGTTGCTAATCTCGCGCTAGTTCGAAATCAATTCGATTCCAAATTTAAAATAAAAGGCAAACAATAAAACTTTCAAATGTTAAAAACCAAAATGTTCGGGTTGTGACAAGTATTGCATAGGTAATTATAGTGAAGAACCCATATTTAAATAAAATACTTAAATGCACTATAGTAGAAAAAACAGCGACAAAACAGTTATTCAAATGCTTTCAAAACAATAAACAATTCCAAAACTATTTTATTTCAGTGCTAAACTGTTTGTGGCAGGGGCATAAGTTGTAACACTATTTTAGGTGCCACTGTTGTATTTTATTGAAACTAGGCTAAAACAGAAAAGAAATAAAATAAAAATTAGTAAAAGAAAACAAAACAAAAAAAACAAGGAGAAGAAAAGGAAAGCACCCCCCACTGGGCCACGGCCCAGCAGGCCTCCAAGCCGCACGGCCGGCTCACCAGGCCCAATCGGCCACCCACACTCCCTTATCCTCTCTCGCCCGAAACCCTAACCCCCCACTACTCCCACTCGCCTCCACTCCCTCTCCCTTGTCCCACTCCTCCTCTGCCCCCTGATCTGGATCGAGGGAAACGGCTCCCCGACCCCGTTGCCGCAACCCTTCGCCGTCACCTCGCCAACCGCCGTCGCAAGGAGAACGACCCAGCCGCCCGGATCGACCGCGCCCGCCGTTGCCGAAGCTACATCGTCGGACGCCATCGCCGCGGTCCTCTCCGACGCCGACGCTCCCCGTCACCATCGCCGGAGGCGTCCTCGCCGGTCTGCCTCCTCCTCCTCGCCGGCCTGCACCTCGTCACCACGTCGCCGTCGTCTCCGTCTCCTCCCCGCGCCCCACTGCCCCGATCCCTGCATCCCGCAGTAAGCCCCGATTCCGCCCTTCCCCTTTCTGTCGCCGGCGCCGTTCCCCCGCCGCGCCGAGCGCGTGCGTGGCCGCGCTCCCGCGCGCCCTCGTCCACCACCGCCTGGACGCCTCGCCCCTGACCTCACTCGCCTCGCCACCACTGCCTGCAGCTACTGCTGCTCCATGGCCATGCGCCGTCTGGCACGGCGGCCCTCTCCACTACCCGTGCCGCCCTGCTCTGGCTGCGGCCACGGCCGTCGGTGCCCACGGGGCCGCTGCCCTTCTTCCCAACGCCAACCGCCGCCTCTTCGGTGACTCGCCGGAGCCCCGTCCGCCCCATCGTGGCCGCCGCTCCCCAACCGCGCCCAATCGGGCTGGGCGTCAGCCCCCGCAGCGCCTGAAACGCCGTTTCGCCCGCGCCCGTTAGCCCGCTAAGGCCCATGTGCCACTGACCAGAGGGGCCCAGCCCACAGAACGTTTTAAAAGAAAATGAAAAAGGAAATAAAAATGAATTAATAAAATAATAATTAATTAAATGGTGAACTAATTAAGTTAATTAATCATGTTTAATTAATCTGATTAACTTGTAGTTTAGTTTAATAGTAATTAGTTTAGCTAAACCCTAGTTAACCTTAACAGAGTATGACAGGTGGGTCCCACTGGACCCACACGTCAGTTTGACCAGTCAACACCTCTGTTGGCTGCCGACGTCATGCTGATGTCATGATGATGTCAGCATGCACTATTCTGGATAATGTTGAATCAAATTAATTAAATAAATTCTTAAAATGATTTAAAACTTCAAAAAATCATATAAAATAAACGGTAGCTCAGATGAAAAAACTTTGTACATGAAAGTTGCTCAGAACGACGAGACGAATCCGAATACGCAGCTAGTTCGCACACCACACACCCCTAACATATCGAACACGCAACTTTCCCCCTCCGGTTCATCTCTCCAAAAACGCGAAACACCGGGAATACTTTCCCGGATGTTTCCCCCCTTCGCCGGTATCACCTACTACCGCGATTGGGCCCCACTAACAACGCTCATTGTCATGTCATGCATCGTCATGCATATGTTTGCATTATATTTATTGTTTCTTCCCCCTCTTCTCTTGCTAGACTCCGATACCGACGCTGCGGTTGCCCAGTTCGACTATGGTGTTGACGACCCTTCCTTCTTGCCAGAGCAACCAGGCAAGCCCCCCCTTTGATCACCAGATATCGCCTATTCTTCTCTATACTGCTTGCATTAGAAGAGTGTAGCATGTTACTGCTTTCGGTTAATTCTATTCTGCTGCATAGCCTGTCATTGTTGCTACAGTTGTTACCCTTACCTGCTATCCTACTGCTTAGTATAGGATGCTAGAGTTCTATCAGTGGCCTTACACTCTTGTCCGTCTGCCATGCTATACTATCGGGCCGTGATCACTAGGGAGGTGATCACGGGTATATACTATATACTTTGTATACATGACACATGTGGTGACTAAAGTCGGGTCAGCTCGTTGAGTACCCGCAAGTGATTCTGATGAGGGGGCTGAAAGGACAGGTGGCTCCATTCCGGTAGAGGTGGGCCTGGGTTCCTGACAGCCCCCGACTGTTACTTTCTGGCAGAGCGACAGGGCAGGTTGAGACCACCTAGGAGAGAGGTGGGCCTGGCCCTGGTCGGCGTCCGCGGATACTTAAAATTAACACGCTTAACGAGATCTTGGTATTTGATCTGAGTTTGGCCATTTGGTCTATACGCACTAACCAACTATGCGGGAACAGTTATGGGCACTCGACGTCGTGGTATCAGCCGAAGCCTTCGTGACGTCAGCGACTGGGCGGCGCGCGCCAGATTGGACCGCGTAACGTGACTTCCTTTGTAATGGAGGTTGCTAGGTCTGCTTCCGGCCGCCCTCGCAACGTGCAGGTGTGCAATTGGCGATGGGCGCAGACCCCTGTGCCATAGGATTTAGACTGCCGTGCTGACCTCTCTGTTGTGCCTAGGTAGGGCTGCGACGTGTTGATCTTGCGAGGCCGGGCATGACCCAAGAAAGTGTGTCCGGCCAAATGGGATCGAGCGTGTTGGGTTATGTTGTGCACCCCTGCAGGGAAGTTTATCTATTCGAATAGCCGTGTCCCTCTGTAAAAGGACGACCCGGAGTTGTACCTTGACCTTATGACAACTAGAACCGGATACTTAATAAAACACACCCTTCCAAGTGCCAGATATAACCCGGTGATCGCTCTCTAACAGGGCGACGAGGAGGGGATCGCCGGGTAGGATTATGCTATGCGATGCTACTTGATGAACTTACCATCTATTCTCTTCTACATGCTGCAAGATGGAGGTGGCCTGAAGCGTAGTGTAACGCCCCGGATCCGATGCGCCAGGTGTCTGCCAGTTATTCGCCGTCCTTGCCTTCTCGTGTGTTTGCGTGTTGCATTTTGACATGTCATCATATGCATTGCATCATCATGTTTTTCAAAACTTGCATCCGAGCATTTTCCCCGTTGTCCGTTTTGCAATCCGGCACTCCCACCTCCTCCGGCGCATCCCTCTTGTTTCTTTTCGTGAGCGGGAGAAAAACCTTCTCGGAATGGGTCGGTATTTGCCGAGTGGCCTTGGTATAGCACCGACAGACCGCCCGTCAAATTTCTTTGCATTTGGAGGTCGTTTGATGCCCCAACGGTTAACCGCGTAGCCCGAAACCCCTCTCTCTTTGCAGCCCAGCACCCCTTGACCACAGCCCACTAGCCCAACAAACTCCCCTCCATGCTCTCGGTCGTTCGATCACGATCATGTGGGCGAAAACTGCACCTCGTTTGGACTCTCCTAGCTCCCTCTACCTATATATATGTGTGCCCTCCCGAAATCTCGCGGTGCAACCCTAGCCAACCCCTCCCTCGCGCCACCAAACAAAACTTCCCCTGCTGCCGGACGTGTCCGCGCCGCCGTCCCCGATGAATCCCATCGCGCCACCTGTCCCCGCCGCCGCCGTTCCCACCGCGCGCCGCCGCAGGCCCAGGCCCAGTTCTGGCCCGCGGGGCCCGAACCGCCACCGCCCGAGGCGCCTGCCCCCGCGCCCGAGGCCTCCCGATGCGCCGCCTCACCCCGCGCCAGGTTCCGGCCGCCCGCGTCGCGCCTCCGCCGCCGGTGCGCCCCGCCGCCGCCGCCCTTTGCCGCCGGTTGCGCCGCCCGGCCCGAGCGCCCCGGCCCCGCCCGCTCGTCGCTACGAGCTCGCCGGCCTCCTCCTCGCCGGCCGGAGCCCGAGCTCCTCCGCGCCCGGCCGCGCCTCCCCTGTCGTGGAATTGTCACGGCAGATGTCCTCGTGCAAGGACTTAGTCGTGGAGCCATCGCAGTTAGGAAGCTTAAAGGGGTTAAGCGGGACAAGGAACACGAGGGTTATACTGGTTCGGCCCCTTACGGTGAAGGTAAAAGCCTACGTCCAGTTGAGGTGGTATTACTTAGGGTTTCGATGACCAGGGAGCTTAATCGCTATGCCTGGCTCTCGATCTTGATCTACTCTCCCTGAACCGCCGCCGGGTCGTCCCTTTATATAGAGAGGTTGACGCCCAGCGGCTCTCAGAGTCCCGGCCGGCTTATAATAGTGTCCGGCTCGGACTCTTACCTATTCTTGCCTTACACTACAAGTCCTGCCATAATGGCGGTTTATCACTACGGGCCTTAAGCCGCCTCCGGGTCTTAAGCCCATTATCAATCCGCCATCCTCTAGCCTGGTACTGGGCTTCACGTGATGATCATTATGAGTAACCCGGCCCCTCCTGGGCGGGTGATTCTAATGGTTATATCCTCAACATTAGGCCCCAGATTGATTTGAACCGGTTCATGTCAATCTTCAATCCCTTTGAGAGAAAATCTTCCGGCTTCTGCTTAGGCGAAGGTTATAACCCGCCGTGACGTCATCTTCTGGATTCCTGGTAACCCGCCATGACGTCATCTTCCATTAATTTCATTTTTTATTCTGTCATATCCCAACGGATCTTTTCTTTAATGACCATCCCGAAAATCGAGGCGTTTCTGCGGCAAGATAATCACGTCTTGGTCTCCTCGTTTCTCGTGCCCATTTATCAGCCGCCCCTTATAAATAGGCCCGGCCCATAAGCCTTCGTCACTCTTCTCCTCCATCGTCTTCCTCCTCTGACGCTCCAGAGCCCGAGCTCCGCCGCCGCCGCCGCGCCTCTCGTCTTCATCAACCTCGGCCGCTGCATCACCCTGAGTCGGTCCAGAGAAACGGCGGCGACCTCCGCATCTCATCAACGCCAGTAAGTCCTTGCCACTCCATACAGTAGATCCGCATTAGGGTTCTGTCGTTCTTCCCCTGTTCTTCGTAGTTCATCTCGAGTTCTTCACAGTTCCGCCACCGAGGTTCCCTTTGATCTAAAAATGGTGCAGACTCCCTGCGGTAGTAGTTTCTCACTCATTTTTATTCTAGTAGATCCCTTTCGTCCGCAAAAAGACCTCGTTCTGAGCTTATGAACTTCTCTGTGTCAGCTTTCTAGGTCTAGAAATTTTTCCTTTCTGGACGATCGTTTGATCCAAAATAATCCCTGCAACCTGTGAAACTTTTTTATGCAACACTTAGACAAAAACTGCATCTGTTAGCCCTGGCGGCTCATATCGCCGGCTTAGAAGAAACAATGCTTCGTGAAATTTCCGGCTTACTCATAATAGAGTTAAATAACTTAAATTGCTTATAATACCCGCGGCGGCTTAAATAACCTGACACAATTAGTCATATATCATTAGGCCCCTTCATAAGCCGCCATCTTGAATACTGAGCTAAAATCTTCCTCCGGCTTATATTTGAACCGAACATTTTCTTTTGTCATAGGCTTTCATCTTTCACAATGCCGCCCAAGGCTCCCAAGGCACCCATTACGTGCAACTGGGTGAGATCCAACGTTACTGATAATACTTTAGATGACTTCATGAAGACAGGTTACCTGCCTAAGAAGGAGGTCATGTCCTACCGTGCCCCTGACCCGTCCGAAGAAAGACCTCAACCAAGAGATGGAGAGGTTGTGATATTTGCTGATCACATGAGCCGGGGTTTTGCACCTCCCGGCTCAAAATTCTTTAGAGATGTTCTGCACTTTTTCGATCTGCGACCTCAAGACATTGGACCCAATTCCGTGTCGAACATTTGTAACTTCCAAGTGTTCTGTGAGGTGTACCTTGGAGAAGAGCCCAGCCTACTGCTCTTTAGGGAGCTGTTTTATCTGAACCGCCAGAACAAGTGTGCCAACGGGCCTAGCTTGGAACTTGGCGGAATTTCAATCCAACGACGGAGAGATTGCCTCTTTCCTTATGCTGAGCCGCCAAGCCACCCAAAGGACTGGAACCAGACATGGTTCTACTGCCAGGATACTTCTCCGGCTGATGAGAACCCTCTGCCCGGCTTTCGCGCCCTGCGTCTGGAGTCAAATCACCCCCTGCCAGACAAATTATCTCAAGCTGAGCGTCAACCGCTTATCCCCACCATCAACAAGATTAAAGCTCTTCTGGGAAATGGCCTTAACGGCGTTGATCTGGTCCGGGTCTGGATTGCTTGGCGGGTGATTCCCCTGAGCCGCCGCCCCGGTTTAATGTGTGATTACACGGGCCGGAAGGATGATCCTCTGCGGCACAGCCCCAAAGACTTACCTGAGGACGTCGTTGACGACATGACCAAGTCCCTTCTCAAAGAGAGCTTGGCCGACTGCGGGAGGACAGGCTTAAGTCCCTTCTGCAAAGCTAACCCGGCCCCGGCAGTAAGCTACTGATCTGAGCACCTTACTCTTCACTTTAACAATTTTCATCTTAACCTCAAGAAACCTTTGTTGTATTTTTCAGGCTAATGATAAGTTCTGGAAGGTCAGGTATGATCATGAGGCTGCTAAAAAAGCCAGGAAGGTTAAGAAAGCCACCAGGAGAGCCGCTCCCCGCAAGAAGGGGAGTAAGCCTAGCGCCTCAGACCTGCTCCATTTGGAGGACACCTCCGAGTCAGAGGTAGCCCTTGATTCTTTATGCTCTTCTTTGTTTTTTGTTTGTTTTTAACCACCTTATTGACACTGATTATCAGCAGGAGGACACCGGAGCGAGTAACCCGGTGATTGAAGAGGTAACTATACTTTCCTCCGACTCGGAGCCCTTGCCAAGGCTGAAAGTCCGAAGGGTAACCCGGAAAGTAAGATTTTCACATCCTTTAGCTTATCAAGATCCTCAATTTCTTTTGAAGCGACAGATTCATGAGAGCCGGAGGCAAACCCGGGCCAACAAGGAAGCAGACCTCTCCTCCGGCTTACCTGAAGCATCAAGGAAGCGCCGGACCGAGGTTATCTCCAACTTATATCCTTTTCATCCTTTGGCGGGCGTCACTCGCCAACCACTCAATTCTTCTGATTCAAACTATCAGGAAACTTCACCTTCCTCCGGGGACTCCATGCAATCTAACTTGCCGGCTTTCAAGACCGCACCCGGGTAATGATGATCAGCTTATTTTGTGCTTATCTTACCCATGTTTTTGCACTAACCTTTTGACTTTCAGCGCACAAGCAAAACTCAGCAAGAGGGCAAAGAAAAGTAACCCGGTCGAAGAACCGGTCTTGACTGAACCCAACGCCTCTGCTTCTGAGCCGCCGTCTGCCCCAGCTCCAACTGAAGAACAAGCCATGGAGAGTTCTGACAACCCGGAGATCCCCAGCTCAGCTCAACCGGCCGATGACCCGGATGTGGTGATTACCCGGACCGAATATGTTGAGCCGGGAAGACCCACTGTGCTGGCTAGATGCTCTGCTAAAGAAGAACTGCTGGAGCGCCGCAGGGCCAGACTGGATATCACTGACTATGCTAACTTGAGCATTGGAGACATTGTTGCTGGTTACATTGGTCAAGTGCACAACAGCCGGGATCTGGAAATCAACATGGTGAAGCAGATACAACAAAAATCTGAGGTATAATTCCCTTGTTTATTCCATAGTCATCCTTACTATGCTAGCCCCCAAGTCTATTACTTATGATAGAATATGTTGTAGACTTAATACCGGCTTACCTAGTAATACTTCAAGGGCCGGGTTAAACAACCTAGGTGAACCGGTTTTTTACCTTATGTTTTAATCAAGTACTTGAGCAACTTTGCCCATTAGCCCCCAAGTGCCAAGTGTCTTTGCTTGCAAAGTGCTTGGGACTTTAATGTTGCATGATAATCACTCAAACTGTAACCCAGAACTTGTACAGGCTGCCGGTAAGAAACTTGAGTTGGAAATCTCTGAGCTGAAGAACCGCCTGAAGACTCAGGAAACTGAGACCCAGAAGGCCAATGCCAAATTTGAATTCAGTGTTGCTGCACAAGAAAAACTGAAGAAAAAATTTGAAACAGAAAGGAAAACTTGGGCCGATGAGAAGACTGCCTTGCTCATCCGGGCCGAACAAGCGGAGGCTGCTCTTACTGAAAGAACCACCGAACTCTCCGGCTTAAAACACCATGTGTCACAGATGGTCTCCGCAATCTTCGGTAAGTTATTCTGTAAGCTTTCAACAAGTTTACATTCTTTATGTCTCATAAGTCCCACCACTGTCATTAGCTCACCTGACGTTGTTATGCAGGTCCCAGAAGCTCCAATCTTAATCAGAACGTGCTGACCAAGCTGAAGGCTGTTTACACCTTGGTGGAGCAACTCTACACCGGGTCACAACGTGCTTTAGCCGTTGTGGCTCTGTCCAATGAGGTTCCCACTCACCTGGCAGACGTACTCAGGCAGCTTGCCGTTCTTCCTCAACGCTTCCAAGAGCTGAGACGGTCTTCTGCAAGAGCCGGAGCTATAGCTGCTCTGAGCCGGGCCAAGGCGTTTCTCCCGGAGCTTGACCCGGCCGACATCGCTCTTGGATACCCCAGCCTGAAGGAAGACGGTACCCCCTTTGACCAGAAAGACTTCGCCGCCTGTGTGAAGAGCGTGCGCCCGGTGGCCACCTTGATTGGGAATGACACAGACCTTACCAAGTATCAGCCGGGCTATGACGCGGAGAATCAGAGGATTCCAACTCCACGCTATGAAGCAGTCAGCCTGATCCCGCCGACTCGTAAGCATACCTTCGCCCCAGAAGTTGACCCGGCCAGGTTAATTGATGATGAGGCTCAATTTGAAGCTTTGAGCGGCATTGACTGGAAATCATCAACCTTCCAGGTCATGGAAACAGCCGGAGGAGCGGAGAGGGATGAGCCGGGAGCTTCAACCCAACAAGCACCTTGATTTCTTAGGCGGCTCATGGTTACACCTTAAAAACAATGCCTCACCTTGTGGACTCGGGGAGTCCTGTAATAGAGTAGGACAAACATTAATTTTGTCGTGCCATCGTGCATGTATAGAGTGCTTAACTCCGTTGAAGCTGCTCTTTTATATTCCTCCGGGTTATGTTCGATTATTTACTTTCCTTAAGTTTTAAGAACTGTCTTTCCTTATCCTGCATAGAAAACAAATCACAAGTCTCTACGCGGCTTTCCGCACTGAGAGGCATATATTTTACATATAACCCGGAAGATGAACCAAAATCATGAAAGACCGGCTCTCAATTATATCCTCGAGGTAACAATAATAGCATACCTGCAAGCCTTCAAGTACACTTCCGGTTTACGCAACCCAAATAATGAGGTTGAGGATTCAACTCCGGTTCACCAGCATCGATAATGCTTATTGTGTGTTATCAACATTGTTAAACAAAGTTAAGCCGGCGGAGTAAGAACTGCCCTTGCACACTGTTGATATGATCAAAAGAACTTGTTGCAAATCAAAAAGACTAAAATTTAGGGGCTTCTGGTTCGAATACGACCAGAGAACCGTCCCAAAGGGGTTAAGCTAAGATTCGAATGCGATCATACAGCCCCCAGTGGCTTTGGCGTTGCCGATCAAGAGGGTACTGACAGCTATGTTCTCTTTGGTTCGAATACGACCTATGTGTGAACAGGAAGCCCCCAAATGACCTTAAGAGTTGTTTAACGACGCTGATTCGAATACGATCCACGTCGGTTCCCAAAAGGGGGTTGAGCTATGATTCAAATATGATCAAAGAACTCCCCAATGAGCTTGGCAATTCGCCAATCAAGTGGGTATCGACAGCTATGTTCTCTTCGATTCGAATACGACCTATGTTTGAACAGGAAGCCCCCAAGTGATCATATTGTTAACGGCTAGATTCGAATGCGATCATAAGCCGGATCCACCTCCAAGTGACCATGTAATGTTGTAATGGAAATAACACATTTACCTTTGGAGGAGAAAAGGACAGAGGTCCTGCTTTATTATTTATCATAATATATACATGGCTATAGAAATATGTACATTATGAGAGCCGGTGGCTCAAGTGTAATAAGGCCGAAGCTGAGCTATGTTCCACGGCCGACGGGTCTCTTCCTCCGACTTACGTGAATCTTTGTGCTCCCGAACATCGATAAGGTAGTATGACCCGTTGTGCAAGTTCTTGCTGACCACAAAGGGCCCTTCCCAAGGCGGGGATAACTTGTGTGCATCTGTTTGATCTTGGATGAGCCGGAGCACCAGATCACCTTCCTGGAAGACTCTGGACTTAACCCGGCGGCTGTGATAGCGGCGCAGGTCTTGTTGGTAAATCGCCGAGCGAGCCGCTGCCACATCACGCTGTTCATCCAACAAGTCAAGAGCATCTTGGCGCGCCCGCTCATTATCCGCCTCAACATAAGCCGCCACTCGAGGCGAGTCATGACGGATGTCGCTAGGGAGGACCGCCTCCGCTCCATAAACCATGAAGAAAGGCGTGTAACCCGTAGACCTGTTAGGAGTAGTATTGATGCTCCATAACACGGAGGGTAACTCCTCCACCCAACAACCCGGCGTCCGTTGCAAAGGGACCAAAAGCCGGGGCTTGATGCCCTTTCAAGATTTCCTGATTGGCTCTCTCAGCTTGACCATTGGATTGAGGGTGAGCCACTGATGAAACATCAAGCCGAATATGCTCTCGTTGACAAAACTCCTCCATGGCGCCTTAGACAGATTGGTACCATTGTCAGTTATAATGCTGTGTGGAAAACCAAAGCGAAATATCACCCTTTTCATGAACTGAACCGCTGTGGCTGCGTCACACTTACTAACTGGCTCTGCCTCAACCCACTTTGTGAACTTGTCAACCGCCACCAAGAGGTGGGTCTTCTTATCCTTGGACCTTTTAAAAGGCCCAACCATATCAAGCCCCCAGACCGCAAACGGCCAGGTGATTGGAATCATCCTCAATTCTTGAGCCGGCACATGAGCCCGTCGCGAGAACCTCTGGCAACCGTCACATTTACTGACCAAATCCTCTGCATCAGCATGAGCCGTCAGCCAATAAAAACCATGACGAAAAGCCTTGGCCACAAGGGATTTTGAGCCGGCATGATGGCCACAATCCCCCTCGTGAATTTCACGTAAAATCTCTTGACCTTCTTCAGGGGAAACACAACGCTGGAAAGTTCCAGTGACACTGCGACGATGCAGCTCGCCATTGATAATTATCATTGACTTAGACCGCCGGGTTATTTGTCTGGCCAAAGTTTCATCCTCAGGCAATTCTCCCCGGGTCATGTAAGCCAAGTATGGTACTGTCCAGTCTGGGGTAATGCGGAGAGCCGCCACCAACTGTGCCTCCGGGTCAGGAACAGCCAAGTCTTCCTCTGTAGGCAACTTAACAGAAGGGTTATGCAAAATGTCCAAGAAAGTATTAGGCGGCACCGGCTTTCGCTGAGAGCCCAGCCGGCTTAATGCATCAGCCACCTCGTTCTTCCTGCGATCGATGTGCTCTACTTGGTAACCCTGAAAATGTCCAGCAATGGCATCAACTTCGCGGCGATAAGCCGCCATGAGAGGGTCCTTGGAATCCCACTTGCCTGACACTTGTTGGGCCACTAAATCTGAGTCGCCAAAGCACCTTACCCGGCTCAAGCTCATCTCCTTAGCCATCCGAAGACCATGGAGCAAGGCCTCATACTCAGCCGCATTGTTAGTACAGGGAAACATCAACCGTAGCACATAGCAAAACTTGTCACCTCGAGGGGAAGCTAATACAACTCCAGCACCCGAGCCCTCCAATTGCCTAGACCCGTCGAAGTGAATAGTCCAGTATGTATTATCCGGTTTCTCTTCAGGCACCTGCAGCTCTGTCCAATCGTTGATGAAATCCACCAATGCTTGAGATTTGATAGCAGTGCGTGGCACGTATTTCAGACCATGAGGCACAAGTTCTATAGCCCACTTAGCCACTCTTCCTGTGGCTTCTCTGTTTTGGATGATATCTCCTAGGGGAGCAGAACTAAGCACAGTGATAGGGTGACCCTGGAAATAATGCTTAAGCTTCCGGCTTGCCATGAATACCCCATAAACAAGCTTCTGCCAATGTGGATACCGTTGTTTGGACTCAATGAGTACTTCGCTGACGTAGTAAACCGGCCGCTGAACCGGATACTCCTTACCCTCTTCCTTACGCTCCACCACCACAACCACACTGACGGCTCGTGTGTTAGCGGCTACATACAGCAATAAGGGCTCCCTGTCAACAGGAGAAGCAAGGACTGGGGGCTCAGCCAGCATCCTCAAAAGCAGCATTAGCAGCATCATTCCAGATAAAGTCATCTGTTTTCTTCATCAACTGGTACAGTGGCATGGCCTTTTCACCCAAACGGCTTATAAACCGGCTCAAAGCAGCGATGCGGCCCGCCACACGCTGGACGTCGTTTATGCACGCCGGCTTAGCCAGAGAGGTGATTGCCTTGATCTTTTCCGGGTTAGCTTCGATGCCTCTGTGAGAAACCAGAAAACCCAAGAGCTTGCCTGCAGGAACACCAAAAACACATTTGGCCGGGTTAAGCATCATCTTGTAGACCCGGAGATTATCAAAGGTCTCTCTCAGATCATCTATCAAGGTCTCCTTCTCTCTGGACTTAACTACGATATCATCCACATAGGCATGAACGTTGCGCCCAATTTGGTTATGAAGACAATTCTGCACACAACGCTGGTATGTCGCCTGTGCACTCTTGAGCCCAAAAGGCATAGACACATAACAAAAGGCTCCAAAGGGAGTGATGAATGCCGTCTTCTCCTGGTCCTTAACTGCCGTTTTAATCTGATGATATCCAGAATAAGCATCCAAAAAGCTTAAGCGTTCACAACCCGCCGTAGCATCAATAATCTGATCAATACGGGGGGGAGCAAAAGGATCAGCCGGACAGGCCTTGTTTAAATCCATGTAATCCACACACATCCGCCAGGTGCCCTTCTTCTTGAGCACGAGCACCGGGTTAGCTAACCACTCTGGATGAAAGACTTCCACGATAAACCCGGCCGCCAAGAGCCGGGCCACCTCCTCACCAATGGCCTTCCACCTCTCCTCATTAAACCACCGGAGGAATTGCCTGACCGGCTTAAATTTTGGATCAATATTGAGAGTGTGCTCAGCGAGTTCTCTAGGTACACCCGGCATGTCAGAAGGTTTCCATGCAAAGATGTCCCTGTTCTCACGGATGAACTCGATGAGCGCGCCTTCCTATTTCGGATCCAGATTGGCACTGATGCTGAACTGCTGAGATGAGTCACCTGGAACAAAGTCAACAAGTTTATCTCATCAGCTGACTTAAATTTCATTACCGGCTCATGCTCCGTGGTTGGCTTTTTCAAAGACGTCATATCTGCCGGGTCAACATTGTCCTTGTAAAACTTCAACTCCTCTGTTGCACAAACAGATTCAGCGTAAGCCACATCACCTTCCTCACACTCCAAGGCTATCCTTCGGCTGCCATGAACCGTAATGGTCCCATTGTGACCCGGCATCTTGAGCTGCAAATACACGTAACACGGCCGTGCCATGAACTTGGCGTAAGCCGGCCGCCCAAATAAAGCATGATACATACTTCTTATCTTAACCACCTCAAAGGTTAGCTTCTCCGCTCTGTAGTTGTACTCATCTTCAAAGGCCACTTCTAGCTCGATCTTACCGACTGGATATGCCGACTTACCAGGCATCACGCCATGGAAAACTGTATTGGGCTGGCTGAGGTTTTTATCAGTTAAACCCATACGACGGAAGGTCTCATAATAGAGGATGTTGATGCTGCTGCCTCCGTCCATGAGTACCTTAGTGAACTTATACCCCCCAACCTGAGGAGCCACCACCAAGGCCAGGTGACCCGGATTGTCAACCCGGGGAGGATGATCTTCCCTACTCCACACAATAGGCTGCTCAGACCATCTTAAATAATGTGGAACCGCTGGCTCAACAGCATTCACAGCCCTTTTATGGAGCTTCTGATCTCGCTTGCACAGACTGGTAGTAAACAGATGATACTGCCCGCCATTGAGCTGCTTTGGATTAGTCTGGTATGTTGGGTAACGTAGCAGAAATTCAAAATTTTCTACGCATCACCAAGATCAATCTATGGAGTTTACTAGCAACGAGAGGGAAGGAGTGCATCTACATACCCTTGTAGATCGCGAGCGGAAGCGTTCAAGAGAACGGGGTTGATGGAGTCGTACTCGTCGTGATCCAAATCACCGATGATCCTAGCGCCGAACGGACGGCACCTCCGCGTTCAACACACGTACGGAGCAGCGATGTCTCCTCCTTCTTGATCCAGCAAGGGGGGAGGAGAGGTTGATGGAGATCCAGCAGCACGACGGCGTGGTGGTGGAAGTAGCGGGGATCCCGGTAGGGCTTCGCCAAGCACTAACGGGAGGGAAAGGTGTCACGGGAGGGAGAGGGAGGCGCCAGGGGCTTAGGTACTTCTGCCCTCCCTTCCCCCCACTATATATAGGACCAAGGGAGAGGGGGGGCGCAGCCTTGGCCCTTCCTCCAAGGAAGGGTGCGGCCAGGGGGGAGTCCTTCCCCCCCAAGGCACCTCGGAGGTGCCTTCCCCCTTTAGGACTCTCCGTTTATCTTATCTCTTGGCGCATGGGCCTCTTGGGGCTGGTTCCCTTGGCCCATATAGGCCAAGGCGCACCCCCCACAGCCCATGTGGCCCCCCCGGGGCTGGTGGGCCCCTTGGTGGACCCCCGGACCCCTTTTGGCACTCCCGGTACAATACCGATAAAGTGCGAAACTTTTCCGGCGACCAAAATAAGACTTCCCATATATATATCTTTACCTCCGGACCATTCCGGAACTCCTCGTGACGTCCGGGATCTCATCCGGGACTCTGAACAACTTTCGGGTTACCGCATACTAATATCTCTACAACCCTAGCGTCACCGAACCTTAAGTGTGTAGACCCTACGGGTTCGGGAGACATGCAGACATGACCGAGACGACTCTCCGGTCAATAACCAACAGCGGGATCTGGATACCCATGTTGGCTCCCACATGCTCCTCGATGATCTCATCGGACGAACCACGATGTCGAGGATTCAATCAATCCCGTACCCAATTCCCTTTGTCTATCGGTATGTTACTTGCCCGAGATTCGATCGTCGGTATCCCGATACCTTGTTCAATCTCGTTACTGGCAAGTCTCTTTACTCGTTCCGTAACACATCATCCCGTGATCAACTCTTTGGTCACATTGTGCACATTATGATGATGTCCTACCGAGTGGCCCAGAGATACCTCTCCGTTTACGCGGAGAGACAAATCCCAGTCTCGATTCGTGCCAACCCAACAGACACTTTCGGAGATACCTGTAGTGCACCTTTATAGCCACCCAGTTATGTTGTGACGTTTGGTACACCCAAAGCATTCCTACGGTATCCGGGAGTTGCACAATCTCATGGTCTAAGGAAATGATACTTGACATTAGAAAAGCTCTGAGCAAACGAACTACACGATCTTGTGCGAGGCTTAGGATTGGGTCTTGTCCATCACATCATTCTCCTAATGATGTGATCCCGTTATCAACGACATCCAATGTCCATGGTCAGGAAACCGTAACCATCTATTGATCAACGAGCTAGTCAACTAGAGGCTTACTAGGGACATGGTGTTGTCTATGTATCCACACATGTATCTGAGTTTCCTATCAATACAATTCTAGCATGGATAATAAACAATTATCATGAACAAGGAAATATAATAATAACCTATTTATTATTGCCTCTAGGGCATATTTCCAACAGTCTCCCACTTGCACTAGAGTCAATAATCTAGTTCACATCACCATGTGATTAACACTGACAGGTCACATCACCATGTGACCAATACCCAAGAGTTTACTAGAGTCAACAATCTAGTTCACATCTCTATGTGATTAACACTCAATGAGTTCTGGTTTGATCATGTTATGCTTGTGAGAGAGGTTATTAGTCAACGGGTCTGAACCTTTCAGATCCGTGTGCTTTACGAATATCTATGTCATCTTGTGGATGCTACCACGCGCTATTTGGAGCCATTTCAAATAATTGCTCTACTATACGAATCCGGTTTACTACTCAGAGTCATCCGGATTAGTGTCAAGGTTCGCATCGACGTAACCCTTTACGACGAACTCCCTTTCACCTCCATAATCGAGAAAATTCCTTAGTCCACTAAATACCAAGGATAAGTTCGACCGCTGTCATGTGATCCATTCCTGGATCACTATTGTACCCCTTGACCAACTCATGGCAAGGCACACTTCATGTGCAGTACACATCATAGCATACTGTAGAGCCTACGTCTAAAGCATAGGGGACGACCTTCGTCCTTTCTCTTTCTTCTGCTGTGGTCAGGTCTTGAGTCTTACTCAATACTCACACCTTGTAACACAGCCAAGAACTCCTTCTTTGCTGATCTATTTTGAACTCTTTCAAAATCATGTCAAGGTGTGCGTTCTTTGAAAGCATCGGGCGTCTTGATCTATCTCTATAGATCTTGATGCCCAATATGTAAGCAGCTTTTATCCAGGTCTTCCTTTGAAAAACTCCTTTCAAACAACCCTTTATGCTTTCTAGAAATTCTACATCATTTCGGATCCACAATATGTCATTCACATGTAGCGCTCCCACTCACTTTATTGTAAATACAAGTTTCCAACAAACTTTGTATAAACCCAAAAACTTTGATCACTCCATCAAAGCGTATATTCTGACTCCGAGATGCTTGCTCTAATCCATGGAAGGATCGCTGGAGCTAGCATACCTTTTAGCGTCCTTAGGATCGACAAAAACCTTTCTGATTGTATTACATACAACCTTTGCTTACGAAAACTGGTAAGGAAACTTGTTTTGACATCCATCTGCCAGATTTCATAAATGCAGCTAATGCTAACGTGATTCCGACGGACTTAAGCATCGCTACAGATGAGAAAATCTCATCGTAGTCAACTCTTTGAACTTGTGGAAATACTCTTTGCCACAAGTCGAGCTTCATAGACGGTAACATTACCGTCCACGTCCGTCTTCTTTCCAAAGATCCATTTATCTCGGATTTCATGGCTTCTAACCATTTTTAGGAATATGGGCCCACCATCGCTTCTCCATAGCTCATAGGTTCATCGTTGTCCAACAACATGATTTCCAAGACAGGATCACGTACTACTCTGAAGTATTACACATCCTCGTCGTCCTACGAGGTCTGGTAGTGACTTGATCCGAAGTTTCATGATCACTATCATAAGCTTCCACTTCAATTGGTGTAGGTGCCACAGGAACAACTTCCTGTGCCCTGCTACACACTAGTTGAAGTGACGGTTCAATAACCTTATCAAGTCTCCACCATCCTCCCACTCAATTCTTTTGAGAGAAACTTTTCCTCAAGAAAGGACTCGTTTCTAGAAGCAATTACTTTTGCTTCCAGATCTGAAATAGGAGGTATACCCAACTGTTTTGGGATTTCTATGAAGACGCATTTATCCGCTTTGGGTTCGAGCTTATTAGCCTGAAACATTTTTCACATAAGCGTCGCAGCCCCAAACTTTTAAGAAACGACAACTTAGGTTTCTCTAAACGGTGTCGTCTCAACGGAATTGCGTGGTGCCCCTTTTAAAGTGAATGCGGTTGTCTCTAATGCCTAACCCATAAACGATAGTGGTAATTCGATAAGAGACATCATGGTATGCACCATATCCAATAGGGTGCAGTTACGATGTTCGGACACACCATCACGCTATGGTGTTCCAGGCGGTATTAATTGTGAAACACTTTCCACAATGTCTTAATTGTGTGCCAAACTCGTAACTCAGATACTCATCTCTATGATCATATCACAGACATTTTATCCTCTTGTCACGACAATCTTCAACTTCACTCATAAATTACTTGAACCTTTCAATAATTCAGACTTGTGTTTCATCAAGTAAATACACTCAGCATCTACTCAAATCATCTGTGAAGTAAGAACATAACGATATCCACTGCATGCCTCAGCACTCATTGGACTTGCATACATCAAAATGTATTACTTCCCATAAGTTGCTCTCTTGTTCGATCTTACTGAAAACAAGGACTTTCAGTCATCTTGCCCATGTGGTATGATTTGCATGCCTCAAGTGATTCAAAATCAAGTGAGTCCAAACGATCCATCTGCATGGAGTCTCTTCATGCATATATACCAATATGACTCAAATAGCAGTGCCACAAGTATGTGGTACTATCATTACTTTTTTATATCTTTTGGCACGAACATGTGTATCACTACGATCGAGATTCATTTTAGGTGCAAGACCATTGAAGGTATTATTCAAATAAACAGAGTAACCATTATTCTCCTTAAATGAATAACCGTATTGCGATAAACATAATCCAATCATGCTCAACGCAAACACCAAATCTCGATGGTAGAGGGAGCATGCGATGCTTGATCACATCAACCTTGGAAACACTTCCAACACATATCGTCATCTCACCTTTAGCTAGTCTCCGTTTATTCCGCAGCTTTTATTTCGAGTTACTAACACTTAGCAATCGAACCGGTATCTAATACCCTGGTGCTGCTAGGAGTACTAGTAAAGTACACATTCATATAATGTATATCCAATATACTTCTGTCGACCTTGCTTGCCTTCTCATCTACCAAGTATCTAGGGTAGTACTGCTTCAGTGATCGTTCCCCTCATTACAGAAGCACTTAGTCTCGGGTTTGGGTTCAACCTTGGGATTCTTCACTAGAGCAGCAAACGATTTGCTGTTTCATGAAGTATCCCTTTTACCCTTGCCCTTCTAGAAACTAGTGGTTTTACTAACCATCAACAATTGATGCTTCTTCTTGATTTCTACTTTCGCGGTGTCAAACATCGCGAATGGCTCAAGGATCATCATAACTATCCCTGATATGTTATAGTTCATCACGAAGCTCTACTAGCTTGGTGGCAATGACTATGGAGAACCATCACTATCTCATCTGGAAGATTAACTCCCACTCGATTCAAGCGATTGTGGCACTCAGACAATCTGAGCACATGCTCAACGATTGAGCTTTTCTCCCTTAGTCTGTAGGCTTAAGAAACTTGTCAGAGGTCTCATACCTCTTGACGTGGGCACTAGTCTGAAATCCCAATTTCAGTCTTCAGAACATCTCACATGTTCTGCGACGTTTCAAAACGTCTTTGGTGCCACAATTCTAAACCGTTAGCATTACGCACTGAACTATCACGTAGTCATCAAAACGTGTATGTCAGATGTTCCGCAACATCTACAGACGACGCTGAGGTTCAGCACACCGAGCGGTGCATTAAGGACATAAGCCTTCTGTGCAGCAATGAGGACAATCCTCAGTTTACGGACCCAGTCCGCATAATTGCTACTACCAACTTTCAACTAAATTTTCTCTAGGAACATATCTTAAACAGTAGAACTAAAGCGTATGACATAATTTGTAAAGACCTTTTGACTATGTTCATGATAATGAAGTTCATCTGATTATTGAATGAACTCCCACTCAGATAGACATCCCTCTAGTCATCTAAGTGATACATGATCCGAGTCAAACTAGGCCGTGTCCGATCATCACGTGAGACGGACTAGTCATCATCGGTGAAAATCTCCATGTTGATCGTATCTGCTATACGACTCATGTTCGACCTTTCGGTCTCTTGTGTTCCGAGGCCATGTCTGTACATGCTAGGCTCGTCAAGTCAACCTAAGTGTTTCGCATGTGTTCCGAGGCCATGTCTGTACATGCTAGGCTCGTCAACACCCGTTGTATTCGAACATTAGAATCTATCACACCCGATCATCACGTGGTGCTTCGAAACAACGAACCTTCGCAACGGTGCACAGTTAGGGGGAACACGTCTCTTGAAATTTTAGTGAGGGGTCATCTTACTTACTACCGTCGTTCTAAGCAAATAAGATGCATAACAAGATAAACATCACATGCAATCAAATAGTGACATGATATGGCCAATATCATTTTGCTCCTTTGATCTCCATCTTCGGGGCACCATGATCATCTTTGTCACCGGCATGACACCATGATCTCCATCATCATGATCTCCATCATTGTGTCTTCATGAAGTCGTCACGCCAACGATTACTTCTACTTCTATGGCTAACGCGCTTAGCAATAAAGTAAAGTAATTTACATGGCGTTATTCAATGACACGCAGGTCATACAAAAAATAAAGACAACTCCTATGGCTCCTGCCGGTTGTCATACTCATCGACATGCAAGTCGTGATTCCTATTACAAGAATATGATCAATCTCATACATCACATATATCATTCATCACATCTTCTGGCCATATCACATCACAAGGCACATGCTGCAAAAACAAGTTAGACGTCCTCTAATTGTTGTTGCAAGTTTTTACGTGGCTTGTATAGGATTCTAGCAAGAACGTTTCTTACCTACGTAAAACCACAACGTGATATGCCAATTTCTATTTACCCTTCATAAGGACCCTTTTCATCGAATCCGTTCCGACTAAAGTGGGAGAGACAGACACCCGCTAGCCACCTTATGCAACTAGTGCATGTCAGTCGGTGGAACCTGTCTCACGTAAGCGTACGTGTAAGGTCGGTCCGGGGCGCTTCATCCCACAATGCCGCCGAAACAAGATAAGACTAGTAACGGCAAGAAGAATTGGCAACATCTACGCCCACAACTACTTTGTGTTCTACTCGTGCATAGAAACTACGCATAGACCTAGCTCATGATGCCACTGTTGGGTAACGTAGCAGAAATTCAAAATTTTCTACGCATCACCAAGATCAATCTATGGAGTTTACTAGCAATGAGAGGGAAGGAGTGCATCTACATACCCTTGTAGATCGCGAGCGGAAGCGTTCAAGAGAACGGGGTTGATGGAGTCGTACTCGTCGTGATCCAAATCACCGATGATCCTAGCGCCGAACGGACGGCACCTCCGCGTTCAACACACGTACGGAGCAGCGACGTCTCCTCCTTCTTGATCCAGCAAGGGGGGAAGAGAGGTTGATGGAGATCCAGCAGCACGACGGCGTGGTGGTGGAAGTAGCGGGGATCCCGGTAGGGCTTCGCCAAGCACTAACGGGAGGGAGAGGTGTCACGGGAGGGAGAGGGAGGGGCCAGGGGCTTAGGTATTGCTGCCCTCCCTTCCCCCCACTATATATAGGGCCAAGGGAGAGGGGGGGGGGGCGCAGCCTTGGCCCTTCCTCCAAGGAAGGGTGCGGCCAGGGGGGAGTCCTTCCCCCCCAAGGCACCTCGGAGGTGCCTTCCCCCTTTAGGACTCTCCGTTTATCTTATCTCTTGGCGCATGGGCCTCCTGGGGCTGGTTCCCTTGGACCATATAGGCCAAGGCGCACCCCCCCAGAGCCCATGTGGCCCTCCCGGGGCTGGTGGACCCCCGGACCCCTTTTGGCACTCCCGGTACAATACCGATAAAGTGCGAAACTTTTCCGACGACCAAAATAAGACTTCCCATATATAAATCTTTACCTTCGGACCATTCCGGAACTCCTCGTGACGTCCGGGATCTCATCCGGGACTCCGAAAAACTTTCGGGTTACCGCATACTAATATCTCTACAACCCTAGCGTCACCGAACCTTAAGTGTGTAGACCCTACGGGTTCGGGAGACATGCAGACATGACCGAGACGACTCTCCGGTCAATAACCAACAGCGGGATCTGGATACCCATGTTGGCTCCCACATGCTCCTCGATGATCTCATCGGATGAACCACGATGTCGAGGATTCAATCAATCCCGTACCCAATTCCCTTTGTCTATCGGTATGTTACTTGCCCGAGATTCGATCGTCGGTATCCCGATACCTTGTTCAATCTCGTTACTGGCAAGTCTCTTTACTCGTTCCGTAACACATCGTCCCGTGATCAACTCTTTGGTCACATTGTGCACATTATGATGATGTCCTACCGAGTGGCCCAGAGATACCTCTCCGTTTACGCGGAGAGACAAATCCCAGTCTCGATTCGTGCCAACCCAACAGACACTTTCGGAGATACCTGTAGTGCACCTTTATAGCCACCCAGTTATGTTGTGACGTTTGGTACACCCAAAGCATTCCTACGGTATCCGGGAGTTGCACAATCTCATGGTCTAAGGAAATGATACTTGACATTAGAAAAGCTCTGAGCAAACGAACTACACGATCTTGGGCGAGGCTTAGGATTGGGTCTTGTCCATCACATCATTCTCCTAATGATGTGATCCCGTTATCAACGACATCCAATGTCCATGGTCAGGAAACCGTAACTATCTATTGATCAACGAGCTAGTCAACTAGAGGCTTACTAGGGACATGGTGTTGTCTATGTATCCACACATGTATCTGAGTTTCCTATCAATACAATTCTAGCATGGATAATAAACGATTATCATGAACAAGGAAATATAATAATAACCTATTTATTATTGCCTCTAGGGCATATTTCCAACAGTCTCCCACTTGCACTAGAGTCAATAATCTAGTTCACATCACCATGTGATTAACACTGACAGGTCACATCACCATGTGACCAATACCCAAGAGTTTACTAGAGTCAACAATCTAGTTCACATCTCTATGTGATTAACACTCAATGAGTTCTGGTTTGATCATGTTATGCTTGTGAGAGAGGTTATTAGTCAACGGGTCTGAACCTTTCAGATCCGTGTGCTTTACGAATATCTATGTCATCTTGTGGATGCTACCACGCGCTATTTGGAGCCATTTCAAATAATTGCTCTACTATACGAATCCGGTTTACTACTCAGAGTCATCCGGATTAGTGTCAAGGTTCGCATCGACGTAACCCTTTACGACGAACTCCCTTTCACCTCCATAATCGAGAAAATTCCTTAGTCCACTAAATACCAAGGATAAGTTCGACCGCTGTCATGTGATCCATTCCTGGATCACTATTGTACCCCTTGACCAACTCAAGGGGTACAATAGTGATCCGAGAATGGATCACATGAGTCAAGGGGTACAATAGTGATCCAGGAATGGATCACATGACAGCGGTCGAACTTATCCTTAGTACCTAGTGAACTAAGGAATTTTCTCGATGATGGAGGTGAAAAGGAGTTCGTCGTAAAGGGTTACGTCGATGCGAACTTTGACACTAATCCGGATGACTCTGAGTAGTAAACCGGATTCGTATAGTAGAGCAATTATTTGAAATGGCTCCAAATAGCGCGTGGTAGCATCCACAAGATGACATAGATATTCGTAAAGCACACACGGATCTGAAAGGTTCAGACCCGTTGACTAATAACCTCTCTCACAAGCATAACATGATCAAACCAGAACACATTGAGTGTTAATCACATAGTGATGTGAACTAGATTGTTGACTCTAGTGAACTCTTTGGATGTTGGTCACATGGTGATGTGACCTATGAGTGTTAATCACATGGCGATGTGAACTAGATTATTGACTCTAGTGCAAGTGGGAGACTGTTGGAAATATGCCCTAGAGGCAATAATAAATTGGTTATTATTATATTTCCTTGTTCATGATAAACGTTTATTATCCATGTTAGAATTGTATTGATAGGAAACTCAGATACATGTGTGGATACATAGACAACACCATGTCCCTAGTAAGCCTCTAGTTGACTAGCTCGTTGATCAATAGATGGTTACGGTTTCCTGACCATGGACATTGGATCTCGTTGATAACGGGATCACATCTTCAGGGGCGCAAAACGACAATTCTGCTCCAACATTAATACTGCAGAGCCGGCATCCATCTTATCAGATGAATGTATTATCTCTTTAACCCGGCGGACCCAATGGGTTGTAGACTCACCCTCGTGCTGCTTACAGTTAGTCAAATCCACAATTGACATAGATTTCCTACATGTATCTTTGAAGTTTTGGATGAACCGGGCTTTTAGCTCAGCCCAAGACCCGATAGAGTTCGGTGGCAGCCCTTTCAACCAAGTGCGGGCAGTCCCATCTAACATCATGGTGAAGTACTTGGCCATTGCTGCTTCGCTGACCTCCAGCAACTCCATAGCCATCTCGTAACTCCCGATCCATGCTCCGGGTTGTAAATCAGCCGTGTAATTAGGTACCTTCCTAGGCCCCTTAAAATCCTTGGGCAGACGTTCGTTACGGAGAGCCGGCACCAGACAAGGAACACCTTCGGTCCTCGCAGGTATACCCGCGTCGATGGAAGCCGTCGGATGAGCCGGGAGTGGCTGGTAAGCCGTCAACTGAGCCGCCTATTCCGCCTCTTGTCGTGCTCTGTCTTGGTCTACCGCGTTAAAAGCTCCATTATGAACCGGGCCGTGGCCAGGAGGCAAGTCACGGCGTCGGACATTGCTTGAGCCGGTCGCTGAGTCCATGTGCCTGCTATAACTCGGGCTCCGGCCTGGACGAGGGGTTAAATGAATCCTGTCCCGGCTATAAGAATATGCCTCCTGTTGCGCCAGAGCCGTCTGAAGAAGTTCTCTGACCCCGCGAGTTTCGACCGCTGTTGGAGAGTCACCCTCGATTGGGAGAGCCGCCAGTCGCGCCGCAGCGGCGACCATGTTTTCCAACGGGTTGGCATAATGACCCGATGGTATTGGCACGTACTGAGGCGGGGTGGTGTTCACGCGGGGAGGCCCCATCACCTGCGGCTGAACCGGCGTTCCAGCCCTGGGTGCCGTGATCTCTGGCGGGTTACTGGGCCCTGCACCAGGCGTGTTGAAAAGGTTTCGAGGATCGTAAACCGGAGGGAGTCGAGATTGAGCCTTCTGATGCCTCCTTCTCATGATCTCATTGGATGCGTTCTGATCCATCGTGAGCCGGAAAGACTGCGCCTGAATCAGCTGAGTCTGGGCGTCGAGAGCCACCCTTTCTGCAGCCATCCTGATCCCTTCCGCCGCCAGATCCTCCTTGGCTTTTGCTAGATCCAACTTTAACTGTGCCACCTCCGCGTCATGCTGAGCTTGATCCGCCGGGGCGACCGTAGCGGTTAACAGGGCCGTCATCTTGTCTGTGAGATCCATCAGCACCTGAGCCGGCGAGGGCACAGGGCTTCCTGCCCCGGTGGTGGGGTTTTGTACAGGTTGTGCACCAGCCATGAAGATTCCAACCCGGCTCGGCGGCTCAAAGGGGTCCGGAATACTGTCGCCATCGGAACAACCCCTGAGCCTGCCATCTTGAAGTTGGTATAATGAGTCGGTCTCCTCTGTGGATGACTCGCCATCAGAGCGAGCGGCCGTCTCATCGCCAGATCCAGATCCTTCAGAGAGTCCTCCATGGACGCATCCCACGAAAGCATGCTTCAAGGCAGGCAGAGCCCGGGTGGGTCGTGCACGCTGAGCCGTCTCGACGAGATCGGCACAGAGGTCCGGCTCACCAATCTTGCCAATTAAGACATGGATTCCGCCGAAGGGGACCCGGTACCCGTACTCGATTGAGCCGGCGTCGGGGCCCCAGTTTCCATCGTCGATGTAGAGCTTGCCGCGGCGACTCTTGGTCATCCGGCCCACAGCATATCCCTTGAGCCCTTCGAAGCTGCCCTTCAAGAACTCAAATCCACTGTGCGCTGGCCCCACGGTGGGCGCCAACTGTCGTGGAATTGTCACGGCAGATGTCCTCGTGCAAGGACTTAGTCGTGGAGCCATCGCAGTTAGGAAGCTTAAAGGGGTTAAGTGGGACAAGGAACACGAGGGTTATACTGGTTCGGCCCCTTACGGTGAAGGTAAAAGCCTACGTCCAGTTGAGGTGGTATTACTTAGGGTTTCGATGACCAGGGAGCTTAATCGCTATGCCTGGCTCTCGACTTGATCTTACTTCTCCCTGAACCGCCGCCGGGTCGTCCCTTTATATAGAGAGGTTGACGCCCAGCGGCTCTCAGAGTCCCGGCCGGCTTATAATAGTGTCCGGCTCGGACTCTTACCTATTCTTGCCTAGGCGAGATCGGTGCCTCCTCTTCAGGACTTCGTTCGACACACTCTGATCCAGCATAATTCGGTAAGCTTGTGCATCCAAAGCGGCCCGCTCCGCGGCTATCCTTGTATCCTCAGCTGCTAAGTCGGCTTTGGCCTGGGTGATCTGATCTTTCACTTTTGCGATTTCCGCATTGTGCGCATCCTGATCCGCCGGGTTAACCTCCGCCATCAGCGTTGCCAACGCGTCAAACAAATCAGATAGAACCTGAGCTGGCGGTCGCATAGGGCCTCCTGCCCCGACCGCCGCTGCCGCTGCCGATCTGGAAATCATCGCTGCTGCGGTCGAAGAGTGGAGCGCCGGTTGCGTACCGGCCATGAAGATCGCAACCCGGTTTGGCAGATCAAAGGGGTCCGGAATACTGTCGCCATCGGAACATCCCCCAATCCGGCCATCTTGTAACTGATATAACGACTCGGTCTCTCCGGTCGATGACTCGTCACTGGAATAAACGACAGTCTCACCACCAGATTCCGATCTATCCTCAGATTCCCCTCCATGGATAACTCCCACGAAGGCACGCTTCATGACAGGCTTGACCCGGGCAGATCTCGCACGCTGAGCCATTTCGACGGGGTCGGTGCAGATGTCCGGCTCAGGGCCCGGTTCGCCGATCTTGCCAATGAAAACGTGTATGCCACCAAAGGGGACCCGGTACCCGTACTCGATTGATCCGGCCTCGGGGCCCCAGCCTGCATCGTCGATGTAGAGCTTGCCGCGACGACTCTTGGTCATCCGGCCCACAGCGTAACCCTTGAGTCCTTCGAAGTTGCCCTCCAAGAACTTGAAACCATCGTGCGATAGCCCCACGGTGGGCGCCAACTGTCGTATCCGAACCATAGCTACACCTCTTGATCGGCGTAATGCCACAACATCACTTGGGGGCTTGGTCGTATCCGAACCATAGCTACACCTCTTGATCGGCATAATGCCACAGCATCACTTGGGGCCTTGGTCGTATCCGAACCATAGCTACACCTCTTGATCAGCGCAATGCCACAGCATCACTTGGAGGCTTGGTCGAACCCGAACCATAGCTACACCTCTTGATCGGCGCAATGCCACAACATCACTTGGGGGCTTGGTCGTATCCGAACCACAGTCACACCTCTTGATCGGCTCAAAGCCACATCAGTCTGGGGCCAAAGAGAGTGTTGTAAAACAACAGCTCAAACATAGGCACCCACTGAGCACAGCTTACAATGTTGCTTGGGGATTCTTTGCTGTCGAATTTAGGGCCTGGCAGCCCGTAAAAAGCCTCGGCTACAACGGTTTTTCATTTGCCTTTTGCTAAGCTTTCTTTGTTTTCCTAAGATTTGTGATGTTTTTTAAACCGGTGTTTATCAACCCGGTTAGGCTGTCAACTACAAGTTGTCAGTACATGATCAAATTATAATCCGGAGACTATCAACCCGGTCTGGTTTTGAATCAAAGTCACCAGTATGGAATAAACCGGTGTTTATCACAGCCCGGAACGGTTTTCTGATAAACCGGCATCATATAACAGGAGTTACTTCTACTCCGGATTAGGGTTATTACCCTCATTACAAAGTTGGTCAGCCAACACTATCCCTAAAGGTCACAGGTATCATATATTTCCATATTTGGTTATCTTTTACAACCTTGGTTATAAACCTTGGTCATATATATTGGGGTATCATGACCCGCCCGGTGGTAAACCGCCAGGGCGCTTTAAGCTTCTTATCTGCAGGAGCAACTTGAACAAATAGATATGGATTATGAACATCATATCTTAAGCATGGCGGATTAGCACGCATCAATTGCAGATAAATATGCACGAAGGCATAACAGACCAAGTGTTTTAACTAGCCTATTACAAGGCGTTTCAGTGCCCAAAGGGATAATTGTTTCTCAATAAGCATTACAGCTCGAGAAAAACTAAAACTGGCCCCCGGATTATGATTGCTTATCAGCTTGACCTGACGGCTGCGGATCATCTTGCACCGGTTCATCTTCTTCGTCCCTACCCAGCGGCTGGAAGTCAACAGTTGTCCAGTCGATCCCAGTTAAAGCTTGGAACACAGCTTCATCGCTTATAAGGGTGGACGGTTCAATGTCAGGGGCATAAGTGTGCTTACGGATTGGAGGGATCAGGTTTTGAGCCTCAGGAGTTGGTGCAACAACCCGCTTGTTATTGGTATCATAACTCGCCTGGTAAAATGAAAGATCGGCCTCTTCAGCAAGTTGACAAGCCAGTGGACGTACTTCCCGGTTTATGGCACGGAGATCTTCAGTGCCAAATTTTGATCGGTCTTCTTTTAAGCTTGGGTAGCCTTTAGCCACGTCCGTCGGATCAAGGTCAGGCACCCATGCTTTTGCCCGGGTTAGTGTGGTCAGAGCACCAGCCCTTGCAGCAGACTTCTTCAGCTCTTCTACCCGGGCAGGCAGCATAGATAGCATGTCTAAGGTATCCTTGATTAACGTCAGGGGCGGCTTGTTATGAGAAGCGGTGCAGATAATTCGTTGTGCGCCGGTATACAGTTGCTCTATCAGCGGGTAGGCAGCCTTCAGCTTCTTCTGAACATCAGAGCCCAGATGACTAATGCGAGTTCCTGCATCATTGCAAACATCAGTAAACCGGCAACGCATGGGAAGATATGTTGAAAGTATAAAGCAAGGATGCTTACCAAACACAGCAGCAGTCATGGCATGTATCTGCCGCTTTACACCAGTCAGCTCGTCTACCACCGATTTGAGAGCCGCTTCTACGTCTTCAGCTCTTTTCTGCAAAGCGGATTTCTCTGTGTTCCAATCCGCCCGCTCCTTGGCGAAGCTCTCCTTAAGCTTTTCCATAGTGGCTAAGGCGCTCGTCAGCTCATTTTTTGCTTTGGAAGTTTCGGCCTATTGGGACTTGATGTTCTCTTGCAGATCAGCGGTTTGGCTTTCTTTCTTGCTCAGTTCAGCCTATAAAGAGACAGATACATAATGAGTTGACAGTACATATTTGAAGTACCAAGCACATAACAAGTTATGGCCTTGATACTTGGGGGCTAATGCATATTTGCTCCTTATCAGAAATTTCTACAAGTCCCAAGCACAATACAAGTATTAAGCTTGGCACTTGGGGGCTAATGAGTATTTGCTCATAAAATGCTGATATGGGAATTTTTCTACAAAGTCCCGGTTCATCTTTATAAAGTTAAACCGGCCCTTGGGGGCTACATCAGTGAAGTTAAGATGCATTGTTGCAAACATGAAATTGTTACGAAGTCCCGGTTTAAATTGGTATCTTAAACCGTCACTTGGGGGCTACTGGAGTTGATAAGATGCAATTAAATATAAGAGAGAAAACATTTATGAAGTTACCTCATATCGCTCCTTCATCATATTTACCAAACCGGCTTCATAGTCGCGGCTGGTGTACAGACGGTTCAGGAAGCCAGAGTGAAGGTCTTGAACGTTCAGATGGGCATAATTTGACAAATCGGCGTTCCATTTGCCTTTGCCAATTGCAGAGAGCTCATGTTTGGCAGTATGCTTTGACAAAGCGACAGTATTGCCCAGAGCGGTATGGCCAGTGCCAGTAATCATAATGTCATCGTCTTTGTCATTAGCAGCCGTTACTGGGGTTGGCGGTTTGTCAGTATTTTTAACTGGACTTGCCGGTTTAGTGCCAGTTCGGACAGGGCTGGTTGGCTAGTCAGCATGGCTTGTGGTGTCAACTTCTGCCTGCTCAGCAACGAAGTCATGATCTTGAGGCGGTGGGTCATTCAGCATGGCATCAACGTTGGTTTCTTCAGGATCTAGAGTTTTCTCCGGTTCAATAGCCACGTCTTCATCAGCCGGTTTATTCAATCGAGCTTTCTTGCTGGGTCTGGGCTTGGCGCTGAGAATAATAAACATGAGGATCAGTACAGTATATCAAAATAGCAATATCAAGGATAACAACAAGTGCATAGCTCACCCAAGAACTGTTTTGAGGGGTGGAAGCTGTGTGGCCGATGACTTGCCAGAAGATGAGTGAGAAGTACCCTGATAATTTGAATCAGACGGGTTAAGAGGCTGGTGGAAACAACCGGCTTTGGGGTATGAAGTATCAATGGGATAAGAGACCTCTGATCGGCGTTTCCGAACCGGACTGTTCGGTAAACCGGCGGAGGTAACTACCTGGTCGCTGTGCCGGGTTGTACAGCGAGCCTCGTGCTGCTGCGTCTTCAAAAGAAAGTTTGGGTCCAAATAAGCAAGAGGGTGAGAAAATTTTACTTTCCGGTTTGCTTGACGGATTTTTGATGTTGGCAGAGGATCTGAATCGGAGGAAAGAATAGTTCCCTCTACGTCCTCAGCATGACTGCCTTCAGTGTCATCCTGATAATAATCATTGTCAAGGAGATGTACGAAAAATGAACCAAGAGAGTCAAGTTCTACCTCTGGTTCCGGATTACCCACATCGTCATCAGCTGGTAGATCGGAGGATGCGGTGGTCCTCTTCTTGGCAGGTTTTTTAACAACCTTGGTCTTTGGATGAACTGGTTTGATCGGTTTGTCTTGTGGCTTCGCCGGTTTGTCCTGTGATGGTTTCTTGTTCCAGAATGGATCATCACCCTGTCAGAAAATAATCACACTTTCAGAGAATATTTGGACAGAAGCAACTTCAGATAAAAAGATTATATGATTCTTACAGCTGGTGGTTTGTTTAAGGTGCAAAAAGGGAGTAGTCCGGTTTGAGCACAGACAGCCTCCGGTTCATTCAATATCTTTTTTACAGCCTCAGTGACTTCTGCATCTGTAAGCTGAATATCAATGTGCCACTGAGCATCCTTCAAGCTCCCCGTATACTCACACATTAAACCGGAGCGCCGGCTTAAGGGCAGAATACTCCAGCTTATCCAGCAACGAGCAAGATCAACTCTTGTCAAACCGTTCGCCATGAAGGCTCTAAGCTTTGATAATTGGGGAGCATAGTTGGCCCTTTCTCTTGCCGTCAACCTCTGAGGGAAAGGATGTGTGTTGCTAAGACGTTCAGGGCGGTAACCCGGCAGGGGGTTTTCATCAGGTGGAGATGTATCCATGCAATAAAACCAAGTCTGGTTCTACTCTTTGCGGTGACTGTGGAGTTTGGGATGAGGGAAGGTGACTTCTTTCCTTTTTTGAACCGCCATTCCGCCCAGTTCCGTATTGGGTCCATCCGAGAACTCTGTGCGACGGTTTAAGTGAATGAAATCCCTAAACAGTTCGACTGTAGGTTTCTCTTGCAGATAAACCTCACAGAAGACTTGGAAGTGGCAGATGTTGGTCACAGAATTGGGACCGATGTCTTGAGGGCGCAGCTGAAAATTGGCTAATACATCTCGGAAATTTTTTGAACCGGGAGGGCTAAAACCTCGTCCGAGATGATCAGCAAACACGACTACCTCTCCATCCTTGGGTGTAGGAGGATTTTCCGGGCCAGGGACCCTCCAATGGATGACATCTTTCTTGGCTAAAGCCCCCGTTTTAACAAGATTGTTCAATTGTTCTTCAGTTACTCGAGAAGGAGCCCAATTGCATTCATAGACTTGCTTGGCCATGGCAATGGAAATCTGAAACATGATTATTGCCGGTTTAAAATTTACAGTGGACAACTATACAACGGTATAAGGATACAAGCATATTGATAAACCGGATTTGGTTATTCGTAAACCGGAGTCTGACAATGGAAACAGTGTAATGCGTTGGCGGTTCAACAGGGGACTAATGGTATCTACATGGTTCATCATTTTGTATATGAAGTTAAACCGCCTACGTTAATAGTGAAGGAACAGATCTGAAATAACTAAGTGATGGAACAACAGGTTTCGCAAGTTGGTATTACAAATCTGGATCTACCGCGCGTCAGAAAGTGGAAAAATATTCAGGGTTAAATATTCTGGTACTTGAACAGTTGAAGGATACAGATGAGATTTTCTACTTAGATGAGATGCACTAATGGAAAGAAGAACTATGGATATTGCTATACGGATAAAAGTCAAGGTTTGAGTCCGGATTTATTGCGCAGCAATGAACACCGACGAACACCGAAGAACACCGTTGAACACTGAGCAGATCTGGGGTGGAAAGAAAGAAGGCTTACTGATGCTGATGGAACAGCGGAGTGGCGTCGCGATTCTCTAGTACGATCAGGGTGATGCAGCGGCCGGAGTTGAGGTCAAAGACAAAGGCTTGACGGCGGCGGCTGAGCTCGAAACGCTGGGGCGGCGCGAGGAAGACGACGAGGCGAAGAGGTATGAAGGGGAAAAGTGAAAATAACCCCCGATCCTATTTATAAGGGCAGAAAGATAAGCGTCAAGCGCGAAAATTGAGGAGCCTAAATTTTGGATATGAGGCGGAGCTGTCGCCTCGATTGTCGGAGACTCGTTAATGACAGGTGATGTCACGGTGGTTTACCATGATCCTAGAAGATGATGTCACGGCGGTTTACAAAATTATGTGAAGATGTTGAAGAAGAAATTTTCTTAAGTATTGAGGATTGACATGAACTAGTTCAAATCAATCTGGGGCCTAATGTTGGGGATATTACCACTGGGCTTAAACCGGCCAGGAGAGGCCGGGTTGACCCCATAAGTAGTTCATCTGTATCTGAAGTCCACGAAGACAGACGGTGACGCTTTATGAAGGCCCAGGGCCCAAAACCGGTTTAAGGCCTATAGACATAAACCGGTATTCATATGTAAACTTGTGTTGTAAGATAGAAGTAGCAGAGACCGGGCCGGACACGATTATGAGCCGACCTCGGGATTCTGTAAACCGACGGGCGTCAACCATGTATATAAGGGGACGACCTGGCGGTGGTTCAAGGAGAACAGACAACAACTCAAGACTCAGGCAAAGCGTATTCGCTCCCTGGTCATCGAAACCCCATCAATTCTATCACAACTAGACGTAGGCTTTTACCTTCATCGTAAGGGGCCGAACTAGTATAAAACTCTCTTGCGTCCCTTGTCCGCTTTAACCCCTTCAAGCTAACCCATAGCGATGGCTCCATGACTAAGTCCTTTCTCTAGGACATCTGCCGTGATAAAACCACGACAGTACCTCCCTGCTAGGCTAATAGCAAGACACACATCAGGTCTGGTACACAGCATTGCATACATGATAGAACCTATGGCTGAAGCATAGGGAACATCTTTCATTTTCTCTCTATCTTCTGCAGTGGTCGGGCATTGAGTCTGACACAACTTCACACCTTGTAACACAAGCAAGAACCCTTTCTTTGCTTGATCCATTTTGAACTTCTTCAAAACTTTGTCAAGGTATGTGCTTTGTGATAGTCCTATCAAGCGTCTTGATCTATCTCTATAGATCTTGATGCCTAATATGTAAGCAGCTTCACCGAGGTCTTTCATTGAAAAACTCTTATTCAAGTATCCTTTTATGCTATCCAGAAATTCTATATCATTTCCAATCAGCAATATGTCATCCACATATAATATCAGAAATGCTACAGAGCTCCCACTCACTTTCTTGTAAATACAGGCTTCTCCAAAAGTCTGTATAAAACCATATGCTTTGATCACACTATCAAAACGTTTATTCCAACTCCGAGAGGCTTGCGCCAGTCCATAAATGGATCGCTGGAGCTTGCACACTTTGTTAGCACCCTTTGGATCGATAAAACCTTCAGGTTGCTGTTGGAAATATGCCCTAGAGGCAATAATAAATTGGTTATTATTATATTTCCTTGTTCATGATAAACGTTTATTATCCATGTTAGAATTGTATTGATAGGAAACTCAGATACATGTGTGGATACATAGACAACACCATGTCCCTAGTAAGCCTCTAGTTGACTAGCTCGTTGATCAATAGATGGTTACGGTTTCCTGACCATGGACATTGGATCTCGTTGATAACGGGATCACATCATTAGGAGAATGATGTGATGGACAAGACCCAATCCTAAGCCTAGCACAAGATCGTGTAGTTCGTTTGCTAAGAGCTTTTCTAATGTCAAGTATCATTTCCTTAGACCATGAGATTGTGCAACTCCCGGATACCGTAGGAATGCTTTGGGTGTACCAAACGTCACAACGTAACTGGGTGGCTATAAAGGTGCACTACAGGTATCTCCGAAAGTGTCTGTTGGGTTGGCACGAATCGAGACTGGGATTTGTCACTCCGTGTAAACGGAGAGGTATCTCTGGGCCCACTCGGTAGGACATCATCATAATGTGCACAATGTGACCAAGGAGTTGATCACGGGATGATGTGAGTTACGGAACGAGTAAAGAGACTTGCCGGTAACGAGATTGAACAAGGTATAGGGATACCGACGATCGAATCTCGGGCAAGTAACATACCGATAGACAAAGGGAATTGTATACGGGATTGATTGAATCCTCGACATCGTGGTTCATCCGATGAGATCATCGAGGAGCATGTGGGAGCCAACATGGGTATCCAGATCCCGCTGTTGGTTATTGACCGGGGAGTCGTCTCGGTCATGTCTGCATGTCTCCCGAACCCGTAGGGTCTACACACTTAAGGTTCGGTGACGCTAGGGTTGTAGAGATATTAGTATGCGGTAACCCGAAAGTTGTTCGGAGTCCCGGATGAGATCCCGGTCGTCACAAGGAGTTCCGGAATGGTCCGGAGGTAAAGATTTATATATGTGAAGTCTTATTTTGGTCGCCGGAAAAGTTTCGCACTTTATCAGTATTGTACCGGGGGTGCCGAAAGGGGTCCGGGGGTTCACCAAGGGGGCCCACCAGCCCCGGGGGGCCACAGGGGCTGTAGGGGTGTGCGCCTTGGCCTATATGGGCCAAGGGAACCAGCCCCAAGTGGCCCATGCGCCAAGAGATAAGATAAAGGGAGAGTCCTAAAGGGGGAAGGCACCTCCGAGGTGCCTTGGGGGGAAGGACTCCCCCCTGGCCGCACCCTTCCTTGGAGGAAGGGCCAAGGCTGTGCCCCCCTCTCCCTTGGCGCTATATATAGTGGGGGGAAGGGAGGGCAGCAATATCCTAGCCCCTGGCGCCTCCCTCTCCCTCCCGTGACACCTCTCCCTCCCGTTAGTGCTTGGCAAAGCCCTACCGAGATCCCCGCTACTTCCACCACCACGCCGTCGTGCTGCTGGATCTCCATCAACCTCTCCTTCCCCCTTGCTGGATCAAGAAGGAGGAGACGTCGCTGCTCCGTACGTGTGTTGAACGCGGAGGTGCCGTCCGTTCGGCGCTAGGATCATCGGTGATTTGGATCATGACGAGTACGACTCCATCAACCCCGTTCTCTTGAACGCTTCCGCTCGCGATCTACAAGGGTATGTAGATTCACTCCCCTTCCCCTCGTTGCTAGATTACTCCATAGATTGATCTTGGTGATGCGTAGAAAATTTTGAATTTCTGCTACGTTACCCAACAGTGGCATCATGAGCTAGGTCTATGCGTAGTTTCTATGGACGAGTAACACAAAGTAGTTGTGGGCGTAGATGTTGCCAATTCTTCTTGCCGTTACTAGTCTTATCTTGTTTCGGCGGCATTGTGGGATGAAGCGCCCCGGACCGACCTTACACGTACGCTTACGTGAGACAGGTTCCACCGACTGACATGCACTAGTTGCATAAGGTGGCTAGCGGGTGTCTGTCTCTCCCACTTTAGTCGAACGGATTCGATGAAAAGGGTCCTTATGAAGGGTAAATAGAAATTGGCATATCACGTTGTGGTTTTACGTAGGTCAGAAACGTTCTTGCTAGAAACCTATACAAGCCACGTAAAAACTTGCAACAACAATTAGAGGACGTCTAACTTGTTTTTGCAGCATGTGCTATGTGATGTGATATGGCCAGAAGATATGATGAATGATATATGTGATGTATGAGATTGATCATATTCTTGTAATAGGAATCACGACTAGCATGTCGATGAGTATGACAACCGGCAGGAGGCATAGGAGTTGTCTTTATTTTTTGTATGACCTGCGTGTCATTGAATAACGCCATGTAAGTTACTTTACTTTATTGCTAAGCGCGTTAGCCATAGAAGTAGAAGTAATCGTTGGCGTGACAACTTCATGAAGACACAATGATGGAGATCATGGTGTCATGCCGGTGACAAAGATGATCATGGTGCCCCGAAGATGGAGATCAAAGGAGCAAAATGATATTGGCCATATCATGTCACTATTTGATTGCATGTGATGTTTATCATGTTATGCATCTTATTTGCTTAGAACAACGGTAGTAAGTAAGATGATCCCTCACTAAAATTTCAGGAGAAGTGTTCCCCCTAACTGTGCACCGTTGCGAAGGTTCGTTGTTTCGAAGCACCACGTGATGATCGGGTGTGATAGATTCTAACGTTCGAATACAACGGGTGTTGACGAGCCTAGCATGTACAGACATGGCCTCGGAACACATGCGAAACACTTAGGTTGACTTGACGAGCCTAGCATGTACAGACATGGCCTCGGAACACAAGAGACCGAAAGGTCGAGCATGAGTCGTATAGAAGATACGATCAACATGGAGATGTTCACCGATGATGACTAGTCCGTCTCACGTGATGATCGGACACGGCCTAGTTTGACTCGGATCATGTATCACTTAGATGACTAGAGGGATGTCTATCTGAGTGGGAGTTCATTCAATAATCAGATGAACTTCATTATCATGAACATAGTCAAAAGGTCTTTGCAAATTATGTCATACGCTTTAGTTCTACTGTTTAAGATATATTCCTAGAGAAAATTTAGTTGAAAGTTGGTAGTAGCAATTATGCGGACTGGGTCCGTAAACTGAAGACTGTCCTCATTGCTGCACAGAAGGCTTATGTCCTTAATGCACCGCTCGGTGTGCTGAACCTCAGCGTCGTCTGTAGATGTTGCGGAACATCTGACATACACGTTTTGATAACTACGTGATAGTTCAGTGCGCAATGCTAACGGTTTAGAATTGTGGCACCAAAGACGGTTTTTGAAACGTCGCAGAACATATGAGATGTTCCGAAGACTGAAATTGGGATTTCAGACTAGTGCCCGCGTCAAGAGGTATGAGACCTCTGACATGTTTCTTAAGCCTGAAGACTAAGGGAGAAAAGCTCAATCGTTGAGCATGTACTCAGATTGTCTGAGTACTACAATCGCTTGAATCGAGTGGGAGTTAATCTCCCAGATGAGATAGTGATGGTTCTCCATAGTCACTGCCACCAAGCTAGTAGAGCTTCGTGATGAACTATAACATATCAGGGATAGTTATGATGATCCTTGAGCCATTCGCGATGTCTGACATCGCGAAAGTAGAAATCAAGAAGGAGCATCAATTGTTGATGGTTAGTAAAACCACTAGTTTCTAGAAGGGCAAGGGCAAAAGGGATACTTCATGAAACAGCAAATCGTTTGCTGCTCTAGTGAAGAATCCCAAGGTTGAACCCAAACCTGAGACTAAGTGCTTCTGTAATGAGTGGAACGGTCACTGAAGCAGTACTACCCTAGATACTTGGTAGATGAGAAGGCAGGCAAGGTCGACAGAAGTATATTGGATATACGTTATATGAATGTGTACTTTACTAGTACTCCTAGCAGCACCAGGGTATTAGATACCGGTTCGGTTGCTAAGTGTTAGTAACTCGAAATAAAAGCTGCGGAATAAACGGAGACTAGCTAAAGGTGAGATGACGATATGTGTTGGAAGTGTTTCCAAGGTTGATGTGATCAAGCATCGCATGCTTCCTCTACCATCGAGATTTGGTGTTTGCGTTGAGCATGATTGGATTATGTTTATCGCAATACGGTTATTCATTTAAGGAGAATAATGGTTACTCTGTTTATTTGAATAATACCTTCAATGGTCTTGCACCTAAAATAAATGGTTTATTGAATCTCGATCATAGTGATACACATGTTCATGCCAGAAGTAATGATAGTACCACATACTTGTGGCACTGCTATTTGAGTCATATTGGGATAAAACGCATGAAGAAGCTCCATGTAGATGGATCTTTGGTCTCACTCGTTTTTGAAAAGATTGAGACATGCGAACCATGTCTATTGGTATATACGCATGAAGAAACTCCATGCAGATGGATCGTTTGGACTCACTTGATTTTGAATCACTTGAGACATGCAAATCATACCACATGGGCAAGATGACTGAAAGGCCCCGTTTTCAGTAAGATGGAACAAGAGAGCAACTTGTTGGAAGTAATACATTTGATGTATGCAGTCCAATGAGTACTGAGGCATGCAGTGGATATCGTTATGTTCTTACTTCACAGATGATTTGAGTAGATGCTGAGTGTATTTACTTGATAAAACACAAGTCTGAATTATTGAAAGGTTCAAGTAATTTCAGAGTGAAGTTGAAGATCGTCGTCTGTGATATGATCATAGAGATAAGTATCTGAGTTACGAGTGTGGCACACAGTTAAGACATTGTGGAAAGTGTTTCACAATTAATACCGCCTGGAACACCATAGTGTGATGGTGTGTCCGAACATCATAACTGCACCCTATTGGATATGGTGCATACCATGATGTTTCTTATCAAATTACCACTATCGTTTATGGGTTAGGCATTAGAGACAACCGCATTCACTTTAAATAGGGCACCACGCAATTCCGTTGAGACGACACCGTTTAGAGAAACCTAAGTTGTCGTTTCTTAAAAGTTTGGGGCTGCGATGCTTATGTGAAAAAGTTTCAGGCTGATAAGCTCGAACCCAAAGTGGATAAATGCATCTTCATAGAATACCCAAAATCAGTTGGGTATACCTCCTATTACAGTTCTGGAAGCAAAAGTAATTGCTTCTAGAAACGGTTCCTTTCTCGAGGAAAAGTTTCTCTCGAAAGAATTGAGTGGGAGGATGGTGGAGACTTGATAAGGTTATTGAACCGTCACTTCAACTAGTGTGTAGCAGGGCACAGGAAGTTGTTCCTGTGGCACCTACACCAATTGAAGTGGAAGCTTATGATAGTGATCATGAAACTTCGAATCAAGTCACCACCAAACCTCGTAGGACGACGAGGATGCGTGCTACTTCAGAGTGGTACGTGATCCTGTCTGAGATATCATGTTGTTGGACAATACTGAACCTACGAGCTATGGAGAAGCGATGGTGGGCCCATATTCCGACAAATGGTTAGAAGCCATGAAATCCGAGATAGGATCCATGTATCAGAACAAAGCATGGACTTTGGTGAACTTGCCCGATGATCGGCAAGCCATTGAGATAAATGGATCTTTAAGAAGAAGACGGACATGGACGGTAATGTTACCGTCTATGAAGCTCGACTTGTGGCAAAGAGTATTTTCACAAGTTCAAGGAGTTGACTACGATGAGATTTTCTCATCCGTAGCGATTCTTAAGTCCGTCGGAATCATGTTGGCATTAGCTGCATTTATGAATCTGGCAGATGGATGTCAAAAACAAGTTTCCTTACCAGTTTTCGTAAGGAAAGGTTGTATGTGATACAATCAGGAAGGTTTTGTCGATCCTAAGGATGCTAAAATGTATGCTAGCTCCAGCGATCCTTCCATGGACTAGAGCAAGCATCTCGGAGTCAGAATATACGCTTTGATGGAGTGATCAAAGTTTTTGGGTTTATACAAAGTTTGTTAGAAACTTGTATTTACAATAAAGTGAGTGGGAGCGCTACAACATTTCTGATGAGTATATGTGAATGACATATTGTTGATCCGAAATGATGTAAAATTTCTAGAAAGCATAAAGGGTTGTTTGAAAGGAGTTTTTCAAAGGAAGACCTGGATAAAAGCTGCTTACATATTGGGCATCAAGATCTATAGAGATAGATCAAGACGCCTGATGATACTTTCAAAGAACGCACACCTTGACATGATTTTGAAAGAGTTCAAAATAGATCAGCAAAGAAGGAGTTCTTGGCTGTGTTACAAGGTGTGAGTATTGAGTAAGACTCAAGACCTGACCACAGCAGAAAAGAGAGAAAGGACGAAGGTCGTCACCTATGCTTCAGACGTAGGCTCTACAGTATGCTATGTTGTGTACCGCACATGAAATGTGCCTTGCCATGAGTTGGTCAAGGGGTACAATAGTGATCCGAGAATGGATCACATGACAGCGGTCGAACTTATCCTTAGTACCTAGTGAACTAAGGAATTTTCTCGATGATGGAGGTGAAAAGGAGTTCCTCGTAAAGGGTTACGTCGATGCGAACTTTGACACTAATCCGGATGACTCTGAGTAGTAAACCGGATTCGTATAGTAGAGAAATTATTTGAAATGGCTCCAAATAGCGCGTGGTAGCATCCACAAGATGACATAGATATTCGTAAAGCACACACGGATCTGAAAGGTTCAGACCCGTTGACTAATAACCTCTCTCACAAGCATAACATGATCAAACCAGAACACATTGAGTGTTAATCACATAGTGATGTGAACTAGATTGTTGACTCTAGTGAACTCTTTGGATGTTGGTCACATGGTGATGTGACCTATGAGTGTTAATCACATGGCGATGTGAACTAGATTATTGACTCTAGTGCAAGTGGGAGACTGTTGGAAATATGCCCTAGAGGCAATAATAAATTGGTTATTATTATATTTCCTTGTTCATGATAAACGTTTATTATCCATGTTAGAATTGTATTGATAGGAAACTCAGATACATGTGTGGATACATAGACAACACCATGTCCCTAGTAAGCCTCTAGTTGACTAGCTCGTTGATCAATAGATGGTTACGGTTTCCTGACCATGGACATTGGATCTCGTTGATAACGGGATCACATCATTAGGAGAATGATGTGATGGACAAGACCCAATCCTAAGCCTAGCACAAGATCGTGTAGTTCGTTTGCTAAGAGCTTTTCTAATGTCAAGTATCATTTCCTTAGACCATGAGATTGTGCAACTCCCGGATACCGTAGGAATGCTTTGGGTGTACCAAACGTCACAACGTAACTGGGTGGCTATAAAGGTGCACTACAGGTATCTCCGAAAGTGTCTGTTGGGTTGGCACGAATCGAGACTGGGATTTGTCACTCCGTGTAAACGGAGAGGTATCTCTGGGCCCACTAGGTAGGACATCATCATAATGTGCACAATGTGACCAAGGAGTTGATCACGGGATGATGTGAGTTACGGAACGAGTAAAGAGACTTGCCGGTAACGAGATTGAACAAGGTATAGGGATACCGACGATCGAATCTCGGGCAAGTAACATACCGATAGACAAAGGGAATTGTATACGGGATTGATTGAATCCTCGACATCGTGGTTCATCCGATGAGATCATCGAGGAGCATGTGGGAGCCAACATGGGTATCCAGATCCCGCTGTTGGTTATTGACCGGGGAGTCGTCTCGGTCATGTCTGCATGTCTCCCGAACCCGTAGGGTCTACACACTTAAGGTTCGGTGACGCTAGGGTTGTAGAGATATTAGTATGCGGTAACCCGAAAGTTGTTCGGAGTCCCGGATGAGATCCCGGTCGTCACAAGGAGTTCCGGAATGGTCCGGAGGTAAAGATTTATATATGTGAAGTCTTATTTTGGTCGCCGGAAAAGTTTCGCACTTTATCAGTATTGTACCGGGGGTGCCGAAAGGGGTCCGGGGGTTCACCAAGGGGGCCCACCAGCCCCGGGGGGCCACAGGGGCTGTAGGGGTGTGCGCCTTGGCCTATATGGGCCAAGGGAACCAGCCCCAAGTGGCCCATGCGCCAAGAGATAAGATAAAGGGAGAGTCCTAAAGGGGGAAGGCACCTCCGCGGTGCCTTGGGGGGGGAAGGACTCCCCCCTGGCCGCACCCTTCCTTGGAGGAAGGGCCAAGGCTGCGCCCCTCTCTCCCTTTGCCCTATATATAGTGGGGGGAAGGGAGGGCAGCAATATCCTAGCCCCTGGCGCCTCCCTCTCCCTCCCGTGACACCTCTCCCTCCCGTTAGTGCTTGGCGAAGCCCTACCGGGATCCCCGCTACTTCCACCACCACGCCGTCATGCTGCTGGTTCTCCATCAACCTCTCCTTCCCCCTTGCTGGATCAAGAAGGAGGAGACGTCGCTGCTCCGTACGTGTGTTGAACGCGGAGGTGCCGTCCGTTCGGCGCTAGGATCATCGGTGATTTGGATCACGACGAGTACGACTCCATCAACCCCGTTCTCTTGAACGCTTCCGCTTGCGATCTACAAGGGTATGTAGATGCACTCCCCTTCCCCTCGTTGCTAGATTACTCCATAGATTGATCTTGGTGATGCGTAGAAAATTTTGAACTTCTGCTACGTTACCCAACAGTTGCATCATATACAACTCTTCTTCGAGAAATCCATTCAGGAATGCAGTCTTTACATCCATTTGCCAAATTTCATAATCATAAAATGTGGCAATAGGTAACATGATTCGGACGGACTTAAGCATCGCTACGGGTGATAAGGTCTCATCGTAGTCAACTCCTTGAACTTGTCGAAAACCTTTCGCAACAAGTCGAGCTTTGTAGACAGTAACATTACCGTCAGCGTCTGTCTTCTTCTTGAAGATCCATTTATTCTCGATGGCTTGCCGATCATCGGGCAAGTCAACCAAAGTCCACACTTTGTTCTCATACATGGATCCCATCTCAGATTTCATGGCCTCAAGCCATTTTGCGAAATCTGGGCTCATCATCGCTTCCTCATAGTTCGTAGGTTCGCCATGGTCTAGCAACATGACCTCCAGAACAGGATTACCGTACCACTCTGGTGCGGATCTTACTCTGGTTAACCTACGAGGTTCAGTAGTAACTTGATCCGAAGTTTCATGATCATCATCATTAGTTTCCTCACTAATTGGTGTAGGTGTCACAGGAACCGGTTTCTGTGATGAACTACTTTCCAATAAGGGAGCAGGTACAGTTACCTCATCAAGTTCTACTTTCCTCCCACTCACTTCTTTCGAGAAAAGCTCCTTCTCTAGAAATGATCCATTTTTAGCAACGAATGTCTTGCCTTCGGATCTGTGATAGAAGGTGTACCCAACTGTTTCTTTTGGGTATCCTATGAAGACACATTTCTCCGATTTGGGTTCGAGCTTATTAGGTTGAAGCTTTTTCACATAAGCATCGCAGCCCCAAACTTTAAGAAACGACAACTTTGGTTTCTTGCCAAACCACAGTTCATAAGGCGTCGTCTCAACGGATTTCGATGGTGCCTTATTTAACGTGAATGCAACCGTCTCTAAAGCATAACCCCAAAACGATAGCGGTAAATCAGTAAGAGACATCATAGATCGCACCATATCTAGTAAAGTACGATTACGACGTTCGGACACACCATTATGCTGTGGTATTCCGGGTGGCGTGAGTTGCGAAACTATTCCGCATTGTTCCAAATGTGGACCAAACTTGTAACTCAAATATTCTCCTCCACGATGAGATCTAGAAACTTTATTTTCTTGTTGCGATCATTTTCCACTTCACTCAGAAATTCTTTGAACTTTTCGAATGTTTCAGACTTATGTTTCATTAAGTAGATATACCCATATCTGCTCAAATCATCTGTGAAGGTGAGAAAATAACGATACCCGCCGCGAGCCTCAACATTCATCGGACCACATACATCAGTATGTATGATCTCCAACAAATCTGTTGCTCGCTCCATTGTTCCGGAGAACGGCATCTTAGTCATCTTGCCCATAAGGCATGGTTCGCAAGTACCAAGTGATTCATAATCAAGTGATTCCAAAAGTCCATCAGTATGGAGTTTCTTCATGCGCTTTACACCAATATGACCCAAACGGCAGTGCCACAAATAAGTTGCACTATCATTATCAACTCTGCATCTTTTGGCTTCAACATTATGAATATGTGTATCACTACTATCGAGATTCAACAAAAATAGACCACTCTTCAAGGGTGCATGACCATAAAAGATATTACTCATATAAATAGAACAACCATTATTCTCAGATTTAAATAAATAACCGTCTCGCATCAAACAAGATCCAGATATAATGTTCATGCTTAACGCTGGCACCAAATAACAATTATTTAGGTCTAAAACTAATCCCGAATGTAGATGTAGAGGTAGCGTGCCGACATCGATCACATCGACTTTGGAACCATTTCCCACGCGCATCGTCACCTCGTCCTTAGCCAGTCTTCGCTTAATCCGTGGTCCCTTTGTTCACCTTGCCATCCTTCTTATCCGCCAAATACTTGGGGCAGTTCCACTTCCAGTGACCAGTCTGCTTGCAGTAGAAGCCCTCAGTCTCAGGCTTAGGTCCAGACTTGGGTTTCTTCTCTTGCGCAGTAACTTGTTTGCTGTTCTTCTTGAAGTTCCCCTTCTTCTTCCCTTTGCCCTTTTTCTTGAAATTGGTGGTCCTGTTGACCATCAACACTCGATGCTCCTTCTTGATTTCTACCTCCGTAGCCTTTAGCATTGCGAAGAGCTCGGGAATTGTCTTATCCATCCCTTGCATATTATAGTTCATCACGAAGCTCTTGTAGCTTGGTGGCAGTGATTGAAGAATTCTGTCAATGACACTATCATCCGGAAGATTAACTCCCAGTTGAATCAAGTGATTGTTATACCCAGACATTTTGAGTATATGTTCACTGACAGAACTATTCTCCTCCATCTTGCAGCTGTAGAACTTATTGGAGACTTCATATCTCTCAATCCGGGCATTTGCTTGAAATATTAACTTCAACTCCTGGAACATCTCATATGCTCCATGACGTTCAAAACGTCGTTGAAGTCCCGGTTCTAAGCCGTAAAGCATGGCACACTGAACTATCGAGTAGTCATCAGCTTTGCTCTGCCAGATGTTCTTAACGTCGTCAGTTGCATCTGCAGCAGGCCTAGCACCCAGCGGTGCTTCCAGGACGTAATTCTTCTGTGCAGCAATGAGGATAATACTCAAGTTACGGACCCAGTCCGTGTAATTTCCACCATCATCTTTCAACTTTTCTTTCTCAAGGAACACATTGAAATTCAACGGAACAACAGCACGGGCCATCTATCTACAACAACATAGACAAGCAAAATACTATCAGGTACTAAGTTCATGATAAATTTAAGTTCAATTAATCATATTACTTAAGAACTCCCACTTAGATAGACATCCCTCTAATCATCTAAGTGATCACGTGATCCAAATCAACTAAACCATAACCGACCATCACGTGCAATGGAGTAGTTTTCAATGGTGAACATCACTATGTTGATCATATCTGCTATATGATTCACGCTCGACCTTTCGGTCTTAGTGTTCCGAGGCCATATCTGCATATGCTAGGCTCATCAAGTTTAACCCGAGTATTCTGCATGTGCAAAACTGGCTTGCACCCGTTGTAGATGAACGTTGAGCTTATCACACCCGATCATCACGTGGTGTCTCGGCACGACGAACTTTGGCAACGGTGCATACTCAGGGAGAACACTTTTATCTTGAAATTTAGTGAGAGATCATCTTATAATGCTACCGTCAATCAAAGCAGAATAAGATGCATAAAGGATAAACATCACATGCAATCAATATAAGTGATATGATATGGCCATCATCATCTTGTGCTTGTGATCTCCATCTCCGAAGCACCGTCATGATCACCATCGTCACCGGCGTGACACCTTGATCTCCATCGTAGCATCGTTGTCATCTCGCCAACTATTGCTTCTACGACTATTGCTACCGCTTAGTGATAAAGTAAAGCAATTACAGGGCGATTGCATTGCATACAATAAAGCGACAACCATATGGCTCCTGCCAGTTGCCGATAACTCAGTTACAAAACATGATCATCTCATACAATAAAATATAGCATCATGTCTTGACCATATCACATCACAACATGCCCTGCAAAAACAAGTTAGACGTCCTCTACTTTGTTGTTGCAAGTTTTACGTGGCTGCTACGGGCTGAGCAAGAACCGTTCTTACCTATGCATCAAAACCACAATGATAGTTCGTCAAGTTAGTGTTGTTTTAACCTTCAAGGATCGGGCGTAGCCACACTCGGTTCAACTAAAGTTGGAGAAACTGACACCCGCTAGTCACCTGTGTGCAAAGCACGGCGGTAAAACCAGTCTCGCGTAAGCGTAAGCGTAATGTCGGTCCGGGCCGCTTCATCCAACAATACCGCCGAACCAAAGTGTGACATGCTGGTAAGCAGTATGACTTGTATCGCCCACAACTCACGTGTGTTCTACTCGTGCATATAACATCTACGCATAAAACCTGGCTCAGATGCCACTGTTGGGGAACGTAGTAATTTCAAAAAAATTCCTACGCACACGCAGGATCATGGTGATGCATAGCAACGAGACGGGAGAGTGTGTCCACGTACCCTCGTAGACCGAAAGCGGAAGCGTTAGCACAACGCGGTTGATGTAGTCGTATGTCTTCACGATCCGACCGATCCAAGTACCGAATGTACGGCACCTCCGAGTTCAGCACACGTTCAGCTCGATGACGTCCCGCGAACTCCGATCCAGCAGATCTTCGAGGGAGAGTTCCGTCAGCACGACGGCGTGGTGACGATGATGATGTTGCTACCGACGCAGGGCTTCGCCTAAGCACCGCTACGATATGACCGAGGTGGAATACGGTGGAGGGGGGCACCGCACACGGCTGGGAGAGATCAACACATCAACTTGTGTCTCTAGAGGTGCCCCCTGCCCCCGTATATAAAGGAGCAAGGGGGGAGAGGGGACGGCCAAGGAGGGCGCGCCAAGGGGGGAGTCCTACTCCCACCGGGAGTAGGACTCCTCCTTTTCCTTGTTGGAGTAGGAGAGGGAAGGAAGGGAGAGGGGAGGAGAAGGAAAAAGGGGGGCGCCGCCCCCCCTCCTTGTCCAATTCGGACTAGAGGGGGAGGTGGCGCGCGGCTGCCCTGGCCGCCCCTCCTCTTCTCCCACCAGGGCCCATGAGGCCCAATTAACTCCCCGGGGGGTTCCGGTAACCCCCCGGTACTCCGGTATATGCCTGAAACCTTCCGGAACCTTTCCGGTGTCCGAACATAGTCGTCCAATATATCGATCTTTATGTCTCCACCATTTCGAGACTCCTCGTCATGTCCTGATCACATCCGGGACTCCGAACTACCTTCGGTACATCAAAACACAAAAACTCATAATACCGATCGTCACAGAACTTTAAGCGTGCGGACCCTACGGGTTCGAGAACTATGTAGACATGACCGAGACACGTCTCCGGTCAATAACCAATAGCGGAACCTGGATGCTCATATTGGCTCCCACATATTCTACGAAGATCTTTATCGGTCAAACCGCATAACAACATACGTTGTTCCCTTTGTCATCGGTATGTTACTTGCCCGAGATTCGATCGTCGGTATCTCAATACCTAGTTCAATCTCATTACCGGCAAGTCTCTTTACTCGTTCCGTAATGCATCATCCCGCAACTAACTCATTAGTCACATTGCTTGCAAGGCTTATAGTGATGTGCATTACCGAGAGGGCCCAGAGATACCTCTCCGACAATCGGAGTGACAAATCTTAATCTCGAAATACTCCAACTCAACAAGTACCTTCGGAGACACCTGTAGAGCACCTTTATAATCACCCAGTTACGTTGTGACGTTTGGTAGCACACAAAGTGTTCCTCCGGTAAACGGGAGTTGCATAATCTCATAGTCATAGGAACATGTATAAGTCATGAAGAAAGTAATAGCAACATACTAAACAATCAAGTGCTAAGCTAACGGAATGGGTCAAGTCAATTACATCATTCTCCTAATGATGTGATCCCGTTAATCAAATGACAACTCATGTCCATGGCTAGGGAACTCAACCATCTTTGATTAACGAGCTAGTCAAGTAGAGGCATACTAGTGACACTATATTTGTCTATGTATTCACACATGTATTATGTTTCCGGTTAATACAATTCTAGCATGAATAATAAACATTTACCATGATATGAGGAAATAAATAATAACTTTATTATTGCCTCTAGGGCATATTTCCTTCAGCACGTAGCTCACCTGCCCCTGCACCGGCTCCATGTAGTACCGCTTGAGCCGGTTTCGCGACTACCGGCCGGTTTCGCTCCAAAATGGGAATGACAATGTGAGAGAGTCGCGACGGAGCTGGTCCGGTGTTGTCATAAGAGAGTCGCGGCCACTCCTGTCCTAAAGTTAGATTTTTGCAAAGGCGTTCGACACAATTGCTTGGGACAGCCTACACAAGATCATGGAGGTGTGTGGGTTCCCGCCTCTCTGTCTCTGGTGCGACTGGATGGACCTCATCTTCTAGTTGTCGCGCTCGCCGGTCCTCCTCAGCGACGTTCCGGGGAGGTGGTTTGAGGTAAAATTATCGTTTGGCCCTTCGGGCTTTCATTGACGAGCATGTAAAATTATGGAATATGATTATTTCTACATAGAGATAAAACCCTGATTTATGCAAATAATCTTTACATTGTGTAAACATCTTTTAAGAATGCCACAAACATATTTTTGGAACGTGTGAACATATTTTTTTTAAATCACATTTTTTAAAAGCTATACAAAATAGCTCAACTACGCGAACATTTTTCATAAACATTTATTTAAATATCATGAACATATTTTTGGAACTCGTGAACCTCTTTAAATGCCATGTACTATTTTTTGAATGATGCGAGACATTTGTTTTAACTATGCTAACATACATTTACATTGTACTATAAATATTAAAAAAAACTGAACATACTTTGGTAGGCGTGAACATTTTTTAAATGCCATGTTCAATTTTTTCAATGGCATGAAACATTTTATCTCAAGTACTTGCCCTTTTTTTATTAAATTGTAAAACATTTTCATAATAATCATACATACTTTTTTGAAGCTCGTGAACCATTTTTAAATTTAATGAGCATTTTTTTAAAATTCTATCAACTAATATTTTTAAAATACGCTAACAAATGTTTCATACTCCCTCCGACCCAAATTAAATGCCATGTTCATTTTTTTCAATGGCATGAAACATTTTATCTCAAGTACTTGCCCTTTTTTATTAAATTGTAAAACATTTTCATAATAATGATACATACGTTTTTTGAAGCTTGTGAACATTTTTAAAATTTAATGAGCATTTTTTTAAAATTCTATCAACTATTATTTTTAAAATACGCTAACAAATGTTTCATACTCCCTCCGACCCAAATTACATGCCATGTTCATTTTTTCCAACGGCATGAAACATTTTATTTCAAGTACTCGCCCTTTTTTGTAACATTGTATAACATTTTTATAAAAATCATATATACATTTTTTGAAGCTCATGAACATTTTAAAAAATTTTATCAACTATTTTTTTTAAATAAGCTAACAAAAGTGTCATACTCCCTCCGATCCAAATTAAAGTTGTACGAAGGCAGCGTCAATTGATTTGGACCGGAGTGAGTACTATATTTACATTTTGCAAATTCGCGGTGAACTTTAAAAAAAGAATGAATGAAGAAGCAGAGAATAAATTACTTGGGCGGAAGCAATAGTAGAGACGAGGAGGACACCTTGAAGCGATGCTAGGTTTGGTCGCTGCGGGCGAGAAAAGGATGATCCCTACTTGACGCATTCTGCCTCAGATAGTCGCCAGATCACATACACGACGCCACGGATTTGAGAATAGTCTATAATGTTATGTGTTGGTTTTTTATTTTCTGTCTTTTTTCTCTGGCGGTTGTCTTTATTTTTCTCTTTCCTTATTTTCCTGTTTCAAAATTTCTAGAAAATGTTTAAAAAAAAGAAGAAAATTTGTTTTAGAAAAATATTCCTATTTTAAAAAATATTCATGCTTTTTAAAAAGCTCGCATTCCAAAGATGTTGGGAATTTTGAAAAAAATCCGGTTTTTAAATATTGTTAATAAATTCCCAGAAGTTCGTATTTTGTTAAGATATTCAGAAATGTCGAATATAGTTCACATTTTTCAAAAACATGTTTTTTCTGTGTTTTTCAAAAAAAAAGTTTGTCTGAAAAGATTAAAAAACTGAAAAAGTATTTGTTTTTTTAAATGTTCATAATTATTGAAAATGTTCAAGTTTTTAAAAGATTGTTCGAGGAAGTTCCGAATAGTTGATAAAAAATCCAGAACTCTTTGAAAACCGGCTGCTAGAGTCACCCGATTGCTGCAATGTCTTTTTAGGGCAGTCGACACTTGTCGCAGGGGAAGAAAATGTCGATATGTACTACTGTAATTGGCCGTCTCAGGAGGGGACGCTCTTTTTGTCGGGCCGACATTTTGATCCACAGAGCGTCTAATAGGAGCTCCCGCCTGTGGAGAAGTTCGACAAGACGACAACGTCTACTTTGTTTTCATGTATCATGCATATAACAGACAAACAAACAAATAAACTGTGGAGAGCAACAACACAAGGTCGATGATCAACAACTTTTGTTAAGTAGCTACAGTAGTTTTCTAGCCAAAATGATTTGAACCAAGCAACTCTGATTTCATTGTCAAAAGCAAAAGGACCAAGCATGTTTTTTTTTCAAAATAAATTTGAACAACATGATGCTCGTTTCCAAAGTTTACCGGCAGTAGCCATACATGACTACTTTGTGAAAGCCATGACTCGAAGTTGAGACCCGTGGCTCTGGTACCATGTCAAGTTTCATGCATTGGCCAACGCACATATATCTTCAACAACAATATGTAGAGGATGCACTTTTGTCAATTTAGTCCAGCCAAAAAAATTCCAGACAGTTTTGCAAAATAAATAGAGCCCCAAAATGACCCTCACGTGATAACTTAACGGCAAATTCGTGGGAGCAGTCACTGACTGATCAGAACAAATTCTCAAAGAACGTAAAAAATGAGAACAAATCACAATAGCTTGGAGTGTGCCCCAAAGTAGCAAGTAGACCAGGACATAACCAGGGAGCAGAGCCACTCATATCACTGTGGTCTGTGGTCAACTAGTAGCTCTTAAGAAGACAATAGCGAAGTGAGAGAGCGAGAGCTCCTCCCGCGCCCCTCCCTGCGTCGCCTTCTCGGCGGCGCTCCGCCGCTCCTGCCCTTCGCTCGCCTGTTAGGTCGACATGGCCTCATCGACCGCGTCCCCCAGGCTCGCGGCAGGTGGAGCCGCTCCTGTCTCGTTCTTGGACGCTCTGCTGGCGCTGGGTGGAGCGTTGGCGCCTTCAAGATCTGGGGGCTCTGGCGCGCCATCAATGCCGGTTGCGGGGCAGGAGGAGCCGGGGAGGCACCTAATGTCCGTCATCTCTGTCCCGTGTGCTGATCCCACTCCCACGCCGCTTGCTGTGCCCACGCCTCCTACTCTCATTGATGATGGTGGTTGGAAGATGGTGGCGAGAGGGAGGCGCCCCCTTATCACCAGAGGCCGCCACCACGTCTGAAAGTGCAACTATCCCTGGGTGGTTTTGGTAATTCCTAACAACATATAGCTGATTGAGCTAATGCTATTCCAAGATAAACATTTCAGGAAAGCTCAATGATTGGCATGGCATGGATTAGAAAGTGGACCCTTCAAAATGCTAAGGACAAAGGATTGGCTCAAGCTCAAAGCACAAGACTCTACATTTTCTATTTTAGTGATCCAAGATCACATTGAGTCTATAGGAAAAGCCAATACTATTAAGAAGGGATGAGGTGTTGCTTAATGAGGCTCTTGCTCAAAATGCTTAGTGATATGCTCCAAAACCCTCCACTACTTTCTCATATCCACATATGTCCTAAACCAAAAAAGTCCAACTCGGCCCCACCGATTCTTTCTATCCGGAGCCACCGAGTTCAGTTGTCATAGCCACTGCCAGAAACCCTAATCAATTCGGTCTCACCGATAGGGATCTCGGTCCCACCGAGATGGGGTTGTAATCTCTCTGTTTCCTTTTCGTAACATTTCGGTCAAACCGAGATGAGCGATCGGTCCCACCGAGATTGCAATGCAAACTCTCTGTTTCCCTTTCATAACGTTTCGGTCCAACCGAGATGAGCGAATCGGTCCCACCGAGTTTGCCTGACCAACTCTCTGTTTGACTATTACCAAAATCGGTCTCACCGAGTTTGTGTAATCGGTCTCACCGAGATTACGTTATGCCCTAACCCTAATGACATCGGTCCCACCGAGTTGATCCAGTCGGTCCCACCGAGAATCCTAACGTTCACAGTTTGAACTAAATCGGTCCGACCGATTTTCATGATTCGGTCCCACCGAGTTTGGTGATTTGTGTGTAACGGTTAGATTTTGTGTGGAGGCTATATATATACCCCTCCACCCACTCTTCATTCGTAGAGAGAGCCATCAGAACATGCCTACACTTCCAACACATATTTTCTGAGAGAGAACCACCTACACTTGTGTCGAGGTCAAGATATTCCATTCCAACCACATAAATCTTGATCTCTAGCCTTCCCCAAGTTGCTTTCCACTCAAATCTTCTTTCTACCAAATCCAATCCTATGAGAGAGAGTTGAGTGTTGGGGAGACTATCATTTGAAGCACAAGAGCAAGGAGTTCATCATCAACACACCATTTGTTACTTCTTGGAGAGTGGTGTCTCCTAGATTGGCTAGGTGTCACTTGGGAACCTCCGACAAGATTGTGGAGTTAAACCAAGGAGTTTGTAAGGGCAAGGACATCGCCTACTTCGTGAAGATCTACCCGAGTGAGGCAAGTCCATCGTGGGCGACGACCATGGTGGGATAGATAAGGTTGCTTCTTCATGGACCCTTCGTGGGTGGAGCCCTCCGTGGACGCACGCAACCGTTATCCTCCGTGGGTTGAAGTCTCCATCAACGTGGATGTACGATAGCACCACCTATCGGAACCACGGATAAAAAATCTCTGTGTCAACATTGCGTTTGCTCCCTCAATCTCATCCCCTTTACCTCCATATGCAATTGTTTTACATTCCGCTGCTATACTCTTAGAATTGCATGTGTAGGTTGATTGCTTGACTTGTGCTAAGTTGCTAAAATCAGCTAAGAACTAAAATTGGGAAAAGGCTAGATTTTTATTTGGTCAAGTAGTCTAATCACCCCCCTCTAGACATACTTCCGATCCTACAAGTGGTATCAGAGCTTTGGTCTCCATTTGCTTTGATTTCCATAGCTTTTGGTGGTCATAGCCTTGGTTTCACAACCTAGGAGAGTATGGCGTCTAGCGAGGGAAATTACCACCGTAGAGGTCCTTATTTTGATGGTACTAATTTTGCTAGCTGGAAGCATAAGATGAAAATGCATATTCTTGGACATAACCCCGCCGTTTGGGCTATTGTGTGTATTGGCTTGCAAGGTGAATTCTTTGATGGGAGAGAACCGAACCGTGAAGCTACCGCGGAAGAGGTTAAGATGCTACAATACAATGTTCAAGCTTGTGATATTCTCTTCAACGGATTGTGCCCCAAAGAGTTCAACAAAATCAGCCGTCTTGAGAATGCAAAGAAAATTTGGGATACTTTGATTGATATGCACGAAGGTACCGACTCCGTCAAGGAATCCAAATTGGATGTGCTTCAAAGTCAACTTGACAAGTTCAAAATGAAGGATGGTGAAGGTGTCGCTGAAATGTACTCTAGGCTTGCTCTCATCACAAATGAGATTGCCGGCTTAGGAAGTGAATAGATGACCGACAGATTCATCATCAAGAAGATCCTAAGAGCCTTGGATGGAAAATATGATATCGTGTGCACATTGATCCAAATGATGCCCAATTACAAAGATCTCAAGCCAACAGAAGTCATTGGAAGAATTGTTGCTCATGAGATGTCACTCAAGGATAAGGAAGAGCTTCACAACAAGTCAAGTGGTGCTTACAAAGCCTCGTGTGATGCTCCCACATCATCAAGTGAGAAGCAAACCTTCAATGAAGAATTGAGCTTAATGGTGAAGAACTTCAACAAGTTCTACAGGAGTAGAAGCAAAGAAAGAAGCTCCAAGTCAAGGTCCTACAATGACAAAAGATCTTCTAGTCATGAGCGAAATTGCTACAATTGTGGAAGACCCGGACACTACTCCAATGAGTGTACGCCCCCCTACAAAAGAAGAGAAGATTCTCCCAAAAGAAGAAGTAGAAGAGAAGAATCACCACCAAGAGAAAGGAGGAGTAGAGATGATCGTTATGAACGAAGACCCTCTCGGAGAAGCAAGGATTCAGAAAGGAAGGAAAAGTCATCAAGGAGCTACACAAAAAGAAGACATCAAGCTCATGTTGGTGAATGGGTATCCGGCTCCGACTCCGACAATCACTCTGAAAGAAGTTATCACTCCGACTCCGAATATACTCAAGATGAAGGTGTTGCCGGTCTAGCACTTGTGTCAACCAACTCCTACGACATATTTGACTCACCAAATGAAGGAATTGGAAGATGCTTCATGGCCAAAGGTCCAAAGGTAACACATCCCAAG